>NC_086116.1:28873513-29177263 GCF_963921235.1 Mobula hypostoma
CAGGAAATGATAAAGCAGCGGTGGCTGGGGATGAGAGGGAAGGGTTAGTGGGTAAAAATGTTGATCAGCCTTACTGGAAGTGCTGCAGTATAGGGACTCAAGTGACCCGAAGGTGGCTAGAGCAGGGATCCAAGTGGGGACTGGCAGGAAGTGGAGGGCAGAGGAAGCTGGTCAGGAGGCAGAGGCTGCGTCACAGGAGGCTGGTGGGAGTGGTCACACGAGGCCGAGCTGGCCTAGGATCCTTTCTAACTCCCCAAATGGACACCAGAGGGAAGGAAAGGCGTCGTCTAGTTCAGGAGGAGGTGAGAGCAGTAGTGGAGGAGATGAGAGCCTGCAAGGCGGTGGGAATGAAGCAACAGGGAGCTTGGACAAGATGGGAGAATGCGGTTGAGAGGAAAGTGACCTGGGCTGATCTTTGGAAAGCCGAACCACACCGCATCCAATTTCTCATCCAGGCAGTGTACGATGTGCTTCCAAGCCCACCAAACCTGCACACATGGGGCAAGGCAGAGTCATCTGCGTGCCCACTGTCCTCCAAGAGAGGAACCCTGGAGCACATCCTCAGCTGCTGCGCGAGGGCACTTGGTGAAGGACGGTACAGGTGGAGGCATGATCAGGTCCTGAAGACCATCGCTGAAGCCGTCGGCGCAGGAGTTGAGTGGGCAAAACGGTCCCGACCCTCCAAGCAGACCATTGCCTTTGTCAGAGCTGGGGAGCAGCCAATACCTGCCAAAAGGACATCTGCAGGCATTCTGACCTCTGCAAGGGACTGGCAGCTGTTGGAGGACCTCGAAGGGCAGCTGAAGTTCCCCAACCATATTGCAGCCACCACCCTGCGACCAGACATTATCCTAGTGTCTGAGTCTACTAAGCAAGTGGTGCTGCTGGAGCTGACAGTCCCATGGGAAGATAGCTTGCAAGAGGCCTTTGAAAGGAAGCTCTCCAAGTATGCAGGACTGGTCAGCAACTGTCAGCAGGCTGGATGGAGAGCGATGTGTCTCCCAGTGGAGGTTGGTTGTAGGGGATTCGTAGCCCGTTCCTTAGTTAGAGCCTTCAGCAATTTGGGCATCGAGGGAGAGAGGAAGAGGACAGCCATCTGCAGTACCACCGATCTGGCAGAGAGGGCCTCAAGATGGCTGTGGCTCAAAAGAGGGGAGCCATGGAGTCATAAGTAGCTAGCCATCTGGACACAAGCTGGGGTCTGATCAGCCCCGGCTGGGTCACCTGGAGGAGGTTGTATGATGTTGAAAGACCCGAAACACCCGATGATTCCAGGAACATCACTGAAGATGTGTCCAGAAGCATCAATAGATGTATGTACACAACTGCTTGGGGAAAGTAACAGATTTTGGTGGTCCTGATGTGGATGCTACATAGTCTCCTCCCTCATAGGACTGGGACAAACAGTCCATGAGCAGGGTGGTTGGGATCTTTCATGTTATTGCTGGCCTTTTTCCGACATCTTTCTGTATATACTTAATACTTCATACTTTATTGTCGCCAAACAATTGGTACTAGAACGTACAATCATCACAGCGATATTTGATTCTGCACTTCACACTCCCTGGATTACAAACATTAAGAATTAAAAATATTAAAAATAGTTAAAATTAGTAAATATTAAAAATTTAAATTTTAAATCGTAAATAGAAAATAGAAAAATGAGAAGTAAGGTAGTGCAAAAAAAAAGAGAGGTAGGTCTGGATATTTGGAGGGTACGGCCCAGATCCGGGTCAGTATATATGTCCCTGATGGCAGGTGGGCTGGTGCTGGTGATGTGTTGGTCATTGTTGACTACTTGGTTGTAGAGCCTTCCTGTCCATTGCAGTGCAGTTTCCATACGATGCAGTGATACAGCATATTAGGTTGCTCTGTACCACATGTTTGGGGAAGCGTTGTGAGTATTGATGTGCATAGTCCAACTTTTGTCAGACTCCTCAGAAAGTAGAGGCATTTCTTGGCAGGATGCAATGTTATTCCGTGAACCAAGATCCCACACAGAAGATAGGCAGAGACCCACAGTAGTCAGTAGCTCATTCTGCCAGTTTACCAAATGCTCATTCATATGTTCTTTTGTTATGTGTTGTGTCGTGTGACTTGGGCAATCATTGTCTTTCCATGATCATATTGTTCTTGGCTCATTTTTCTACAGAAGTAGCTTGCCATTGCTTTCTTCTGGGCAGTATCTTTACAAGGCAGGTGACCCCAGCCACAGTCAATACCCTTCAGAGTTTGTCTGCCTGGCGTCAGTGGTTGCATAACCAGGACTTGTGATATGCACCAGCTGCTCATATGATCATCTACCACCTGCTTCTATGGCTTCACGTGACCCTGATCAGGGGCTAAGTAGATGTTACACCTTGCCCAAGTGTGACCTGCAGGTTAGTGGAGGGCAGGAGCATGTTACACCACCCTGCCATCCCACATTCATACGTACAGTTTGTAAATAAGTAGTGGCATTGTAACATTGTAACCTGGGGAGGAACTGCGTGCTTTTTCAAAGTACTGTATGACATGAAGGGAGAACATTCGGACAAACAATGTGCCTCAATAGAGCAGATTGAGAAAGGATGTTTCCCATGAAGTGGGGGGGGGAGGTGGTTCTAAGACCAGGGAACACAGCCTCAGACGAGAGGGATGAACCACTTTGAATGGAGATGAGCAGGAAGTTATTTAGCCAGAGTGTGATGAATCTGTGGAATTCATTGCCACAGGCAGCTGTGGAGGCCAAGTCATAGGGTATACTTAAGGCAGATGTTGATAGATTCTTGATTAGTCAGGGCATGGATGGATATGGGAAGAAGGTGGGAGATTGGAACTGAGAGGGAAAGTGGATTTCCCATGATGAAATGATGGAGCAGACTTGACGGGCCAAATAGCCTAATTCTGTTCTCATACCTTATGGTCTTATGGTCTAATAACACTTAGTTTTATTGATTGACAATAACTTTCTGGTAATTACTGTTTCTCAGGCCACACTGAACAATACCAAATGCATCTTTAAATGCAGAGCGGCAGACACCCCTGCTGAAATCTGGAGGAAAACACACAGAGGATGCAGAGGGGGATCACAAAGGCAAGGAAAGAGGACCAGGTCGAGTCAACAGAGACTTATGGAGAAAAGGATTTCGGTGGGTAATAAAATGGACAAGTTGACGGTGCTAGCCAGGAGTCAGAGAACATTTCGGGAGTGCAGTGTTATGTGTTTTACTGAAACGGGGCTGCACAAGGACATACCCGACCAAAACTTTTCCATGGAGGGCTTCCAGACCGTTCAGGCTGACCGGAAGGGCACTGAGAGCGGTAAGCATAAAGGAGTTGGGGGCTTACTGTTCTGGTTAACAACAGATGTTGCAATCCTGGTCATATTATGATCGAGGAACGTGTTTGTAGACCGGATATTGAACTTTTTGCTGTTGGACTCCGGCCATATTCCATCGAGATGTAACACTGGGCATCACGGGAGATTGTTCCTGCCTATGGCCATCGAACTTTGCAGCTCTTCCCATGGAGGGTCAGACACCCTGAGCCAAGAGGCTGGTCCTGGACTTATTTCCATCTGGCATAGTTTCCATATTGTTGTTTGATTGTTTGTGGTTTTTGTATTGCTATATTTATGCTCTGTTCTTGGTTGATGCAGCTGTAACGAAACCCAATTTCCCTCGGGATCAATAAAGTATATTTACCTATCTATCTATCTAGAATTATACTCTGCAACACACCTTAGTTTTAAACACAGATTTCCTCCTGGTGGTTCCATGTTGTTCCAAAAGCTCCATGAATACTTTCAAAATTATGAACTTGTACTCCACAACACCTAAAATAACATAGAAATCAGGGTGTACATTTTTTGTTCCGGATTGCCTGAAGTTCGTATACCCTATTTAATTATATTGATGCACATCCACTTAAAAGTACAAAAAGATTAAAGCCATCTCCTGTCACGTTAGACAAGTAATGGTCCTTTGATTTTCATTGATTTTGATTACACTGTAATAAATCCATGAATACTTAGCTCAGAGACCCATCTGCTTTAATAAGCTTTTCTGCCTGGATTCAGAAATAAAGAGACGTCTATTTGTGCTTGGTCTGTCACACTCTTCGAACACCTCAGAGTACACAAATATTAACACAACCTGCCATATTCACCTATGCAAGTTCTCTCAATTATATTCTTTTCACCTCCATCTACTTCATGGCTTATAAAATCTTTTCAAAACCTTTGACAAAGTTTTTGACCCTCAATCCCACATCGGTCACTGTTAGTTTTTCATTACATATTTGTTGAGGACATTGCAAAATCCTGCTATATAATGGGTATCATAGTCTTTTATTTCTTTATAGGTAGGTAACTGTAGGTAAACTGTAAAATGTAGGTAAAATATAACTAAACTGTACCCAAAATAGTAATGGGATGAACGACATTCGTTCATTCTTTATGTGCTGTGTCATACAAAGTGGGCAACCATGGTCTTGACTACAATTGCTCTTGGCTAATTGTACAGAAATGGTTTGCCATTGTTGCCTTCTGGGTAGTGCCTTTCCAGAGCAGGTGAGCCCAGCCATTATCAATACTCTTCAGAGATTGTCTGCCTGGTGTCAGTGGCTGCATAACCAGGACTTATGATATGGATCTCATACAACCATTCACCACCTACTCGCATGGCTTCACTTGGCACTGATCATGGGGGGTGAGGAGTGGGAGCTAAGCAGGTGCTACACCTTGCCCAAGGGTGGCCTTCAGGCTAATGGATGGAAGGAGTGCCTTACACCTCCTTTGGTAGATACGTATCTCCACCCCACCACCCAGAAATGAACGACAATATAATGGAGAAAAAAATAATGGAGAGGTTAATAGTAAAAACATTCAAATGGAATTTTAAAAGATCTAATTTGTTTTAATTTGAAAGACATGAACTACAGAGAAGATTTACTAGAATGTTACCTGGGTTTCATCTCCTAAGTTACAGAGAAAGGTTGAACAAGTTGGGTCTATATTCTTTGGAGTGTAAAAGTTTGAGGGGGGACTTGATAGAGATATTTAAAATTATGAGGGGGATAGATAGAGTTGATGTGGATAGGCTTTTTCCATTGAGAGTGAGGGAGATTCAAACAAGAGGACATGAGTTGAGAGTTAAAGGGCAAAAGTTTAGGGGTAACATGAGGGGGAACTTCTTTACTCAGAGAGTGGTAGCTGTGTGGAACGAGCTTCCAGCTGAAGTGGTTGAAGTAGGTTCGATGTTGTCATTTAAAGTTAAATTGGACAGCTATATGGACAGGAAAGGAATGGAGGGTTATGGGCTGAGTGCAGGTCGGTGGGACTAGGTGAGAGTAAGAGTTCGGCATTGACTAGAAGGGCTGAGATGGCCTGTTTCTGTGCTGTAATTGTTATATGGTTATATGGTTACAATGATAGATTCACACACACTCAAACATCCCCAACTACTTTACAGACAATACTTCTTCAATATTGCTGGGGAAGGCTATATTGCACAATCACCAGCTTTTATGATATTTAGCCATCAATCAGAAGAGCCACATGGTACTTCTTTGGGCAATGGAGCTAATTGACAATACAATCATAATTAAAATTTGTTCTGGAGCTATATTGGGAACCTGTCTCATGTAGCAAATAGACTGCAGAGAAAAATATTAATAAAATTCCAATCAACTTCTCTGTAAACAAGCTGAACCTATTGACCTTGGTGGTCTAGAGCAGATGAGTTATGATGTGCTTCCTTTTGAATTAGCAAAACAACAAATGTATTCATTAAAAATACAGTATATACAATTTAGAATTAGAGAGGGCAAGTCTTGTAAGAGATGATTGTTGTGAAATAAATTGCTTTGAGTTGGTGCACACATAAATTGTAAACAGTATCTCTGGGCAATAATTATTTGAGGCAAATATGGGAGAAACACAGAATTAATAATTGTTACAGCAAGTTTGCATTCCAAGTAATTAACAGACTTTATACATTACAGTATCACATTACTAATTTAACATACAAAAGACTGGTGTTTCAGAAATATTCCATCACCAATTGATTTTCAGTTGCAGCTGTGCTTTATGTTTATTATCATAAAGTCAATGTGAAAGTTAAGTTGTGTGACCTTTTAAATATTTTAGGTTCCCGGATAGTAGAGATTTTTAGCGCATTTATTGATGAGCTTTTCTGTTTTTCTCTTTGCATTTTCTACATGCCCCTTTGCAAAAGAATAAAGGTTGTGTAAGAACGCCACCTAGAGAGCTGTAAGAGTTTGATGAATGTTTCTGAGTGGCTACTTTGAGAAATTTCAGAAAGAGCCACCAAATCAACAGGATGCATAATTCAATAGCATAAGGTACTGTGCAAAATGCTTGGGCACATATATATAGCTAGGGTGCCTAAGACCTTTGCACAGCACTGTAGTACTTTTACGTATTGCACTGCACTGCTCTCGCAAAAAAAAACAAATTTCATGATATATGTTAGTGACGATAAACCTGAATCTGATATGGGTCTCTATTGTGGGCTGGGAGTGGGAAGGGGCAGGGAGAGGGGAATCATGGTTAGAAAAAAAGAGGGAAGTAGATGGGAGGGAGTGGGAAGCACTAGAGAGACATTTTGTAATGATCAATAAACCAATTGTTTGGAATCAAATGACCTTGCCTGATGTCAGAGGGCTGGGTGTGTCTGTACCCACACCACTCCCCACCCTGGCATTCCTCCTCTGCCACCTGTCCCACACCCACCCCATGGTACTCCACCCTCACCATTCCCCACATCCTTTGCTCCTGCCAGATTTACAAACTCGCTCTCTGCTCCACATTGACAAATACAGTACTGTGCAAAAGTTCTCAGCATCCTTGCTATATATGTGTGCCTAAGACCTTTGCACAGTACTGTAATTGTTTCAAAACTGTTTATTTGTTTAGCTTCTGTACTTAGCTCAGTAATTTTGTTAATGCAAATATAATCAAATATGAATACAAGAGACTTTGCAGATTCTGGAAACTTGGAGCTAAGCACACAAAATGTTGAAGGAGCTCAGCAAGCCAGGCAGTATCTTTGGAAGGGAATAAACAGTCGATGTTTCAGGCTAAGACATTGATGAATAGCATTATAAATATAAAGATACCATTGGTGGCAGAGAGATATTTTCTTAAATAAAAATAGGGAAGAATTGAAAGTTATGATGTAAAGCATTATATTACTTGTTTGTATAGAAGGTATCCCTTCATTATTATATTCCAGAGTATTTCAGAGCATTCATGAGGATGCGTTTGGAAAACATTTTGCATTGCAAAGATTTAATGAATATTTTCTTATAAGAATATAAGGTTCATTAAACATCTTTATAATGATTTTAGATCAAAGCTGCTAGGAAATTACAGCAAAACTTAGGGACAATGCAAAAAAAAGTTTATGTACCTGTACATAACATTTGGAGTAATTGTTTGCTGCTTTTAATGTGCAGTGTCTTCACTTCCGAAGGAGATTGAGGAATGTGATGCTCTTCAACATCACTCCCCCGCCCCCCCCCCCCCGGCCCACATCTTAACTGCATTGTAAAGGAGCACCATTAACAGTATTATCTGGTATGGGAGCAGCTGAACCTCAGACCGAAGGCCCGACAAAGGATTGTGAGAATGACTGAGAGGATCATAAGGGTCTCCCTACCATGCATCGGGGACATTTATCAGGAGTGCTGGGTATACAGAAACCGTGGTATGATTAAGGATCTATTCATCCACCCAGCGTTCTCCTTGACTTTCTACCATCAGGCGGGAGATGCTGATGCATAAAAACAAGAACAGTCAGGATGGGAAACAGACAACAGAGTCAAAATGCTGAAGGAACTCAGCAGGCCAGACAGCACCTGTGTAAAATTGTACAGTCGATGTTTTGGACCGAGGCCCTTCATCAGGACTGGAGAAAAAGATGAGGAGTCAGAGCAAGAAAGTTGGGGGAGGGGAGAATGAACCATAAGGTGATAGGTGAAAGCAGGAGAGGGGGGTGAAGTAAAGAGCTGGGAAGTTGATTGCTGAAAGAGATCCAAGACTGGAGAAGGGGGAATCTGACAGAAGAGGCCAGAAGGCCATGGAAGAAAGCAAAGGGGAAGGAGCACGAGAGAGAGGTGACAGGTAGGTATGGAGATAAGGTGAGAGAGGGAGAAATGGGGAATGGTAAAGTGGGGGAAGCGTATTTACAGAAGTTCGAGAAATTGATGTTCATGCCATCAGGTTGGAGGTTACCCAGATGGAATATAAAGTGTTGCTCCTCCAACCTGAGCATGGCCTCATCATGGCAGTGGAGGAAGCCTTGGACTGACATGTTGGAATGGGAAGTGGAACTAAAATGGGTGACCATTAGGAGATCTCTCTTTCTCTGGCACGCGGAGCATAGGTGTTTGGCGAAGGGGTCTCCTAATCTGTGTCGAGTCTCACCAATATACAGGAGGCCACATCGGTAGCACCAGATACAATAGATGACCCAAACAAATTCACAGGTGAAGTGTTGCCTCACCTGGAAGGGAAACAGTTTCTTCCCTCAGGCCATTAGGCTACTGAACTATCTGCTGCGTTGCATTCAAAGTGTCACTGGTTAATCTGTTCTGTACCTTACTTTCATAAGTTATTATGTATTACATGTGTGTAATGCATGCTAAAGTGTTTTACACCCTGGTTCAGAGAATCGTTTCATTTGACGGATTACATGTATATAGCTAAATTAAATTTGACTTGACACTTCCTTCATGTGCAAGACGGATACAACATGCTGCAGGATCTGTGCATTATCACATTAAGGAAGTAGAAGTGGGCAATTTATTCTGAGGTGGGGTGTGAGGGGGGAGGAAGATCAATAACAATGCAAGTCAGAGTCTTGACATTGCAATTAAGCTCACTGAGTATGCTGTTGGTATACTTGTTAACACCCAGCTGCAATTATGCAAGCAGGTCAAAGATTTACCATGTAGGTAGCTGTACAATGCAAAGTGAAAGACTGCTTCAGATATCATGGTGAATAAAGTGCTACTAGTTAGACGATAAATCCATACAGATTACCCGTACTGATCTTTGGCATGGGTGGACCAGGCAGATATCCATTGCTTCCAAATTAAAGAATTTGATAGAAATATGAATTTTAGGAATTTGCGTTTTAATGAGCAATTCCAAAACCTCAAAGCTTTTGGTATTCTTGTTTATTGGTAGAGTTATCTTTGTAGAAGTGTTAGTTTTAATTTGATTTTATTTGTGGAATTTACAAAGTCTTTGATGTGAAATGATTTGAGTTACTGGTTGCAATGCATACATTCTGCTTTTTGAGAAATATTTAGAAGTTACCTTTTACTGACTGCTGAAACAAAAGGAAATGTCATTTTTATTCTGGTGTAAGGATGTTATTCCTATGCATTTAAACATGGGGCAAATTACATTTTCAGTCTCTTGTGTCAACCTTGTCTCTGCCCTAGAATTGTTGTCACTGCATCTGAAGGTCACTGTGTGTTTAAACCCTTCTCTGGAGACCTGAACACATAATCTAGCCTGGAATATCAATGGAGTTCTGAGAAAGAAATATACTGTCGGAAATGGTGTCTACTCAAAATGTCATCACATTCTTGTTACAAAAAAAATAATTAATTCACAATTCATCATTTTAAATCTTTGAAAGTAATTAATTTTGCTCGCTTGTTTCAGGACTCTATCAAATCTAGTCATAAACTGGACTAGTGTTTCCCTTGATCTAGTGCAGAAAGAGAATATGCAGTTAGTTCACATCTATTGCTATTTCCCTAAAAATATGCTTGAAATATAACCATGTATAGAAAATGGAGGGAGATTCCATGGAATTTTGCAAGATGTAAACACGAGGAATTCTGCAGATGCTGGATATTCAAGCAGCACACATCAAATTTGCTGGTGAGCGCAGCAGGCCAGGCAGCATCTTTAGGAAGAGGTACAGTCGATGTTTCGGGCCGAGACCCTTCGTCAGGACTAACTGAAAGAAGAGCTAGTAAGAGATTTGAAAGTGGGAGGGGGAGGGGGAGATCCAAAATGATAGGAGAAGACAGGAGGGGGAGGGATGGAGCCAAGAGCTGGACAGGTGATTGGCAAAAGGGATATGAGAGGATCATGGGACGGGAGGCCGAGGGAGAAAGAAAAGGGGGAGGCAGGAAAAATACCCAGAGGATGGGCAAGGGGTATAGTCAGAGGGACAGAGGGAGAAAAAGGAGAGAGAGAGAAAGAATGTGTGTATATAAATAAATAACGGATGGGGTACAAGGGGGAGGTGGGGCATTAGCTGAAGTTTGAGAAGTCAATGTTCATGCCATCAGGTTGGAGGCAACCCAGAGGGAATATAAGGTGTTGTTCCTCCAACCTGAGTGTGGCTTCATCTTTACAGTAGAGGAGGCCGCGGATAGACATACCAGAATGGGAATGGGACGTGGAATTAAAATGTGTGGCCACTGGGAGATCCTGCTTTCTCTGGCAGACGGAACGTAGGTGTTCAGCAAAATGATCTCCCAGTCTGTGTCGGGTCTCGCCAAATATGGGAGGCCACATCGGGAGCACCGGATGCAGTATATCACCCCAGCCGACTCACAGGTGAAGTGTTGCCTCACCTGGAAGGACTGTTTGGGGCCCTGAATGGTGGTAAGGGAGGAAGTGTAAGGGCATGTGTAGCACTTGTTCTGCTTACAAGGATAAGTGCCAGGAGGGAGGTCAGTGGGGAGGGATGGGGGGAACGAATGGACAAGGGAGTCGCATAGGGAGCGATCCCTGTGGAAAGCAGAGAGAGCGGGGCAGGGAAAAATGTGCTTACTAGTGGGAGCAAGAGTTTGTTTTGTGAAGACATCAGTATCAGAATCAGGTTTAATATCACTGGCCTATATCATGCAATTTGTAAACTTTGCGGCAGCAGTACAATGCAATACATAATACTAGAGAGAACAATAACTGTGAATTACAGTAGGCATGTATATCTTAAATAGTTAAATTAAGTACGCAGTGCAAAAAAAGAGAAATTTTAAAAAAAGTAGTGAGGTAGAGTTCATGGGTTCAATGTCCATTCAGAAATTGGATGGCAGAGGACAAGAAGCTGTTCCTGAACCACAGAATGTGTGCCTTCATGTTTGTGTATCTCCTTCCTGGTGATAGCAATGAGAAGAGGGCATGCCCAGGGCAATGGGGGTTCTTAATGATGGATGCCACCATTTTGAGGCATCGCTCCTTTGAAGATGTCCTGGATACTACGGAGGCGAGTGGAGATGACTAATTTTACAGCTCTCTGCAGTTTACTTTGATCCTGTGCAGTATTAGCCCACACCCCCACCCTCCCCACACCAGACGGTGATGCAATCAGTTAGAATGCTCTTCACAGTACATCTGTAGAAATTTGCATGTGTTCTTGGTGACCTACCAAACGTCCTCAAACTCTCAAACTTCTAATGGAATATAGCTGCTGCCATACCTTCTTTATGGCTGCATTGATACGTTGGGACCCCATTGCTGGAAGAAGAAATAAACTTCATGTGTTACAATGTGAGCACAGCTTTGACATGTGGATTTTCTACTTAATTCTCTTTTGAAAAGGTTGGTTGATATCTTTGTGACTGAACTTGCCACTTAGTATTATAATTGCAGCGCCTACATTTATTTTTGCGATTAAAACTGTGTGATAAAATAATACCAACCAAACGCTGTCTTGAACATTTTCTTAACAGAAGTCTGTATTTTACTTTAAAGTTGCTTTCAAAAATATACCCCAGACCAAGTTAATAATGCAGTAGAATTGAAACAACATTAATGGTCCTGTCACACCTCAATATCCTTTTAATACCTTGGGAAATTCATTTCAGCTCCACCTCTACAGCTGAGCACTGCAGGGACTGATGATTCACCATGTAGAAAACCTCAGTCCACTATAGACTTACCTACTGGTCTGGATTTGAACCGAAATGCAAATTTATCACAGGGGGACTGCTCCAAGGTAAACCCGAGAGAACAGATTTTCTGAAGGTCCTGCTTAATTTGATTACAGGGGCCTTTTAATTTCTGTTTCATGGTCTTCCATTTGGGAATAAAACCAGAAAATGCTTAGCAGGTCAAGCAGCAGCTATGGAAAGAGAAATAGAACTACCATTTCAGGAAGATGACCTTTTATCTGGAAGGCTTGCTTCGTCAGATTGTAGTCTGCAAAACTTATTGGGGAAGTGCAAGAGGTCCTAGTTTATTTATTTATTGAGGTAAAGTGCAGAAAAGGCCCTTCTAGCCCTCTGATTTAATGCTAGCCTGGTCATGGGACAATTTACAATGTCAAATTAACCCACCATCCACTGTGGGTGGGGGAGGGGTGGGATCTACAGCATCTAGAGCCAATCCACATCTGCGTTCAAATGGTCTCTCTCTCTCCCTCTCTCTCAGTGCTGTCGGAGGATGATAGCAAAGTTCTGGGCCTGTGATTTATGGATTGGACTCTTTGAATTTTATGTTTTTTATATTCTGTGTTTTCGCCCATTCTTTCTTGTTGCTTTTTTGTTGCACAATTTGTTTCTTTTCACATGAGGGGTCGTTTGTTACCATATGCATGATTTGTATTTTTGCATGTGGATCGGTTGATGTTCTTGATACCATTTGGGGACCATTTGTTTTTTTTTGTGTGGGGGGGTTTGATGTTTTTCTTTGAAAGGCTTCAATAGTTTTCTTTGCTTCGTGGCTATCTGGATAAGTCGAATCTCAGAGGTGTGTACTGCAGACATACTTTGATAATAAATGTACCTTGAACCTTGAACCTTCATCCTTACTGACAGTGGGAAGAATTGAATTGAGCTGACTATTACTTACATCCTTCTTATACATGAGGAGTAAAAATCTTTATGTTACATCTCTGTCTAAATGTGCAATGTGCAAGTTATAGTAATTTATAATAAATATTATGTACAACAGGATAGTCAATATAACAGAGTAATACAGTTGTGTCAGCAAAAAAAAATCAATCTGATGGCCTGGTGGAAGAAGCTGTCCCGGAACCTATTGGGCCTGGCTTTAATGCTGCGGTACTGTTTCCCAGACAGTAGCAGCTGGAACAGTTTGTGGTTGGGGTGACTCAATTCCCCAGTGAATCCTTCGGGCCCTTTTTACATACCTGTCTTTGTCAACGTCCTGAATAGTGGGAAGTTCACATCTACAGATGCGCTGGGCTGTCTACGCCACTCTCTGCAGAGTCCTTCAATTGAGGGAAGTACAGTTCCCACACCAGGCAGTGATGCAGCCAGTCAGGATGCAATCAATTGTGCCTCTGTAGAAACTTCTTAGGATTTGGGGGCCCATACCAAACATTTTCAACCATCTGAGGTGAAAGAAGTGCTGTTGTGCCTTTTTCACCACACAGCTGGTATGTACAGATCACGTGAGATCCTTGGTGATCTTTATGCTGAGGAACTTAAAGCAGTTCACTCTCTCAACCTCAGATCCGGTGATGTCTATAGGGGTTAGCTTGTCTCCATTCCTCCTGTAGTCCACAACCAGCTCCTTTGTTTTTGCGACATTGAGGGAGAAGTTGTTTTCTTGACACCACTGTGTCAGTGTGATGACTTCTTCTCTGTAGGCTGCCTCATTATTAGTTGAGACTAGGCCAATCAATGTAGTGTCATCAGTAGCAGATTAGAGCCATGGGTGGCATACACAGTCATGAGTATACTGAGCGTAAAGCTGGGGGCTCAGTACACAGTCTTGAGGGGCACCTGAGTTGAGGGGCAGAGGGGCAGAGGTGAAGGAGCCCACTCTTACCAAATAGGTTGTGTGGTGTGAAAAGTGAACTAATGAATCTCAATATTATTTGAAATGTAGTTCTTAATTGCAACTAGAATAACAGATCTTGGTTGGAAGATCTGTTGCTTGTGGACTGGGATCTAATGGTAGTCTAGGAGATCAGATGACATTTGTGGACATCTGATAGTAGTTATAGGAACCTAAGAACTTGTGAATGGCTCAATCGTTATGTGCCATGTCGAAAAATGTGGGTGATCATAGTCCTTCCATGACTATGATTGTTCTTGGCAACTTCTCCACAGAAGTGGTTGCCATTGCCTTCTTCTGGGTATCTTTACAAGACTGGTGACACCAGCCATTATTAATACACATCAGAGATTCTCTGCCTGATGTCAGTGGTTGCATAACCAGGACTTGTTGTATGCACCAGCTGCTCATCCAACCATTGACCACCTGCGCCCATTGCTTCACGTGACCCTGATCGGGGGCTAAGCAGGTGCACACATTGCCCAAGGGTGACCTGTGGACTAGCAGAGGGAAGGAGTGGCTTACATTTCCCATGGTAGAGATGTAGCTCCACCTGCCTCCCACTGGATGGAAGCACTTAAAAACAAAAAGTACTCAGCAGAGTAGATGGTAGTGGTGTAAAGAGAATCAGCTAGCACGTTGGATTGATGGTCTTTGGATGAAATTGAGAATGAGAGGGGTAAAAAAATGTTGCAAAGAAGCTGAGGGGAGAGGTGACACAGAGAACATTTGTGGTAGACTGAAGCTGCAGTTGCTTTGGCAATAAGTTGTTAATGGCAATAATTAGAGGGTGACTAAGTCATTTGATGTGATCATTCCAAATAACTGATCAGAATATGATAATGCAGAACTAAACAAAATCAGCAAATATTTTTCTCTCTGATTATTATGCCCTGATGGAGATTGGAAGCTAATCTATTCATGGACCATATATTTAAAAAAAAATAGACGGTTGCATCTAAGTTGGATTCTAAACCTACTGATTTTTGGATGTTACGATTGACACTTCGATGGAAGTGGAATAGATCGATTTATTAGTGCAGGTGTAGAGAAAGTGTGCCACACAGTGGTAAAAATATGCATTACATTAATGTACCTCCATTTACACATCATTAAGACTTTAAAGCTTCTGAAAGGTTTCCTCAATGTGGTCCAGTAAACTCCATTAAAAATTAGTTGTGTTTACGGTAATTATACACTCTGAAATTAATTTCAAGCATCTCCTCACTTTCTGATCAGAAATGATACAATTTTCAAACTAGGGCAGATTATCCACTGTTAGCAACACAAATACCTGTTCATGTAAAGGTTGCAAATGACAGCACAGCTGGTGAGCAGTGAATAATATCTCAAGTTCTTTTTATTAATCGGCTTCAATTTTATCTTGTTGCAAGAAGATTAAAAGTGAGCATGTTCCTTAACACGTACTAATATCTCAGAACTGGTTTAGCCTATAATCGGTTTAATCTTATTTACTGAGCCCTAGGAGACTCCTGAACATAACTGAATGTAACAATGGGCAAAAGTATTAGTTAATATACAGTACTATGCAAAAGCCTTAGGCACATACATGTATATACCTGGGGTGCCTAGGTACTATATTGGTCAAGGTGTTGCGCAGAGCAAGTTTGTAAATCTGGCAGGAGCAAAGGATGTTGAGAAGGGCGAAGGTGGAATGCCACAGGAGGGGTGTGGGACAGGTGGTAGTGAAGGAGTGCCAGGGGCAGGGGGTGGCATGGGTACAGGCACAAACAGCCCTGACATACCAGGCAAGGTCATTTGATTCCAAACAATTGGTGTATTGATCATTACAGGATGTCTCTCTGGTGCTTCCTGTTCCTCCCCCTCTCTCTTCTCCTTTTCCCAACCATGATTCCCTCTCCCTACCCTCTTCCCAATCTCAGTCCACAAAAGAGACCCATATCAGAATCAGATTTATCATCACTCACATTTTTTTTGTGTGGCAGCAGTACAGTGTAATGCATAAAATTACTACAATACTGTGCAAAATCTTAGACACGTTAGCTATATATATGTGCCTAAGACTTTTGCACAGTACTATAAATAATACAATTTTAATCCCAAGATTTTAAACTTGCCTCTAAATACACAGTATAATTCACTGAGCCTATTGGTGCTAGTGATCAGATGAAAACCAGAAGGGAGTTTTAAGTGGTTAAATATATTTATTGTGTCACGTACCCTGTGACGGGTTAAAGAACCAGCAGAAATGGAAAACACTTTGGAGTCTGGTATTGCTATTAACTAATGGTATTTATTAGTAACTACACAATACAGTAATATAAATGCGGATATATCAAACAGGTTAGCAATAGTTATATATATAAGTGTGGAAATATGAAAACCAAGCTTCTTCAAGCCTAGCGGTAAATGGATATAGTCTTACGGTGATGAGTAAAGTTCAGTTCATTTCGTGGTATTGAGTTGAGTAGTGATGGAGAGAAAGAGGTGTTTGGTTCTTCCGGTGAGCTGATGCTGTTGATCTTCCCGTTCTCCTCTGAAACTTCCAAGTCAGCCAAACTTGACCAACTTAAGAGCACCATCTTCGAGCGATAGTCTACCAACCCAGGCGAGGGGTAGACACACTAGCAGACTCCACAGGGTCGCTCTTTCACGCACTGATAATCACAGATCAATATCTCGTAATCGATCCACAGTCCCACACTCGTGGGCACCTAAGCAGGATAGTGGTAACTTCACCACACCCTTGTGCGTCTGCGTGTCCTGTGTCCTGTGAAACAAGCAATTACGCTGGTTTAAATACTGTTGTGCTGAACACCAGCTGTCCATCAAGTAGCTCCTCCCTTCTCTCTCTGTAGGAACTTAGAAGTTGCCAGTGTCCTTGCAGAAATTTCAAACAAACTGTGAGCAGTCTTCGCCTCTCTCTCTCTTAATAACAAGGTGTCTGTGTTGGACACCTCCCTCTCTCTTTTAAAAGCACATTTCATAGGGATAATGCAGGATCCCATTACAATCGTTACTTAGGGATACAGTGTGGAATAGGTCCTTCAAGCCCTTCAAACTGCAAGACCCGCTAACACCGATTTAACCCTAACCTAATTACACTGACCAATTAACCTACCTGGTATGACTTTGGACTGTGGGAGGAAACCAGAGGACAGGGAGAAAAGCCATGCATTCCACTGGGAGGATGTACAGACTCCTTACAGAGCACACCAAGATTGAACTCCAAGCTCCAAAATCCCAAACTGCAATAGCAACAAGAACATTAATCACTACGCTACCATGGTGCAAATAATAATTGCATTAAAAATATACATTTACTACCTGTACCAACCTGCTTTGGTTAATTGTTTTGATTGATAGCTGGTTACTGAAAGATACAGCTGGCCATCAGACATTTGCCACTCAGCACATCTCAAACTTCTGCAGACATCCAGTCAAAACCAGGGGTCACGTTGAAGGTCAAGGAGCCTGCGCATCTGGCAATTTGTTCCATCACTGGTGCCATGTTGAGCCCAGCAATATGTAGGTGAACTGACAATGAGGTCAACATCTACCACAGCTATTCCTCAGCTGTATCTGAGGGTGGTTTGACTTTGGAAAGGCCTCGTAGATAAGATAAGTGCCAGTGAGCCACTGGTTCACTATTACTTTGTATTAATGTATTCAATTATTTGTGATTTTTTATCTATCTTAGTTAAGAGAAAGAACGAATTATTACAGCATTTAATTATTTGAAAATCTGCATTGTTTTAGTATATCTTTTGACTATCTAATTTGTTCAGTAATAGCAACCATTGTCAAGGAACGTTGAGGTGAGGTTTCAGAATCCAGAGCCCAAGAGGGAGTCTCTTCTACCTTGCGGGATGGCTATTGTTGTGGAATTTCAAATTGTCTGCCCCTCTGTATTTTAACTTTCCAGTTGACAGTGATCTGATATGACTAAAAATACTCTGGATCAGCCAAACGTGTGGGGACTTTGCCGAACGTTTTCCTAAGCTCCATGTAAGCATTGTCCACTTTCCCACCCTTATCAATCATCTTCGTCACTTCCTCAAAAAAAACTGAATTAAATTTGTGAGGTAGAGCCTCCGCTGCGAAAAAATGCCATACTGACTTTCCACAATAAGTCTGTGCTTTTCCAAATGCAAATAAATCCTGCAACTAAAAATCTTCTCCAATAATTACTCAACTCCCGAAGTAAAGCGCTGTTGCTCTACTATTTCCGGTTTGTACCCTTTGGTGCTCCAGGGGGTCCCTCTAGAACATCAAAGGCTGAGTGGTTACCTGCTACAAGTATTTAATATTATGACAGGCCTAGATACAGTAGCTAGGATTCCTTGGAGAGATTGTTTGTTATGCCATTGCCTTCTCTGGGCAGTGACCCCAGCCATTATCAATGCTCTTCAAGGATTGTCTGCCTGGCATCAGTGGTCACATAACCAGGACCTGTGATATGCACCGGACGCACATCTGACCATCCACCACCTGCTTCCATGGCTTCGCGTGATCCTGACCGGGAGCTAAGCAGGAGCTGCACTTTGCCCAAGAGTGACCTGCAGGCTAGCGGAGGGAAGGAGGGCCTTACTCCTCCTTGGTAGAACTGTATACCCATCCTGCCACTCATCCCTTGGAGGGTGGAAAGGACAAATACTACAGGAGATAGGTTCAAGGTGAGAAGGGGCAAAGTTTAATGGAGAAATGCAGATTTTTTTCTCTCCGCACACAAAGTGGCAGGCAGAGAGCTTTGTCCAGAATGTACAGTCATTAGAGATAGTAGAAGAGATATGATATGATGGCATTTAGATGGATGCACATATAGCGAGATCTTGTCGATGTGTAAGCAGTCTTGATTAATTCAGACCCCCATCCCAGTCATTTTCCTGTACCGTTCTATCCTAAAGTCGGTATATTACTTGATACAGAATATATTTGAAAAGTTTCAATTCTCTATTGCACTCTTTCAGTCGATAAGAATGTGATGATCTGCATTTTGTGATCAGTGGTAAAAGAGCAATATTCTTCTTATTGCACTTACTCTTGTCTGCAGACTATCTGCAGACGTTTATTCGATGATATGCAGCAATTAAACCGGGAAAAGAAGATGAAGTGCCACCTTCCACAAGGGATTTAGTGCCTTAGTACCTGTGTTGAAAGATGTCAGCACAGCCGACCAGACAGGCAGAAGTTTAATGAGTAGACCTGGTGACTGAGGTTGACAGTCCTTGAAAATGGACAGCACCATTACAATGTATGATGAACTTGCCTCAGTTAGTGCAATGCCAGCAGGGAGCCAACTTTGTACCATGGACTCATCGTAATGAGTTCAGCAACCAGCCAGCACTAACTATCCTGCTCATTAGCTGTTCAGTGCAGCTGGGTGCTAACATCATGAGTGGCCATCACAGGCTAAAGCGATGGAAAAGCGAGAGCGCAAGGGCTTGTAAAATGAAAAGAACTTGGAAAATACTTGGGAAATGCATTGCAGGTTATTTTCCACCGTCTCAAGTGCCTACTGCAGGTTAAATTCTAATACATACAGAAACTGCATGAAATACTCAGTGAGTTAGGCAACATCGATAAGAAGCATCCATTGAAGTTATTCCTCAGCATGAGGTCGAGCTTAAGTTTGATGGCCCACCAACTCTGGGCAAGGTCAAAGCCGCTATTTCCAAGCTGAAATGCCACTGATCACATTGACGGGGTCCCAGCGGAAGCATACAAATTGGGCAGAGACATTTTCCTGAACAAACTCACAAGCCTGTTCACACTCTGTTGGGAGAAAGGTTCAGTCCCAAATTACCTAATTGACGCTGTAATTGTCTTCCTGTAGAAGAACAAGGGGAAGATATCGGATTGCTCAAACTATAGAGGCCTTCCCCAGCTGTCCACCGCCGGGAAGTCCTCACCAGAATTCTCTTGGACAGAATCATCCCTACCATTGCCGAAGGCTACCTCACAGAGAGTCAGTGTGGATTCACAGCGAACAGAGGCACATCCGACATGATCTTCGTCCTGCACCAGATACAGGAGGAGTGTCATGAACTGAACATGGGACTGTACACGGCATTCATTGTCTGACCAAGGGCCTTTGATACAGTCAGCAGCGATGGTCTCTGGAAGATTCTGTCGAAGCTCGGCCTTCCCCAAAAACCATCACCATCCTGCAGCAGCTCCATGAAAGCCAAAGCAGTCAGGTTAAACACAATGGCGACCTGTCTGACCCATTCCCCATCAATACCGGCGTGAAACAAGGCCGTGTTTCGGCACCAATGCACTTTGCCAGTTTTTTCAGCGTGATGCTACTGGAAGTGAATGAGACCACCTCGGAGAGCACCTACATTCAGTTCCACACCGACGGAAATATCTTCAACTCTAACCCTAACCCAAACAAAAACCATGCAAGTGCCCATTCTCGAGCTACTATTTGCAGACAACTGTGCTCTTCTCACACTCACAGTCACTCAGTTTGCCAAGGCTACAAGAGCTTTCAGGTTAATGGTTAGTCTGAGGAAAACGAAGGTCCTCCATCAGAAGACCCCTCGTGGCATTTACAACCCACCTCTGATGACCACTGATGACCTCCCTTTCCCCACCATTAAGCTGTTCACCTACCTGGGCAGCATCATCTCCAATGATGCTATGGTAGTAAGGGACATTGACAATCGACTTGCCAGAGCCAGCAGTGCCTTTGGGCGCCTCCAGAAACGTGTGGAAGAACCACCAGCTGTGTCTGTCTACAAAAGTCCAGGTGAATAGGCTGCCATTGTTACAACACTGCTGTACGGTTCTGAAGCCTGGGTGTTGTACCAGAAGCAAATCCAGTTGCTCAATCTGGTTGTATCCATCAGTGCTGTCTCCGCTCCATCAGGGGTATCAGCTGGCAGGATCATGTCTCCAACAACGAGGTCCAGGAGAAGGTTCAACTTCTGAGCAATGAAGCCACTTTGCTGCTCAAGCAGCTCTGTTTGCCAGGCCACATGTCTCACATGGACAACTCCAGGATACCGGATACAGTACTCTACAGAGAGCTTTCTCAGGGCAAGAGAGATCGTGGTGCCCCATGCAAGAGGTTCAAAGATCAACTTAAGCAACAGCTCTCTCAGGCAAATATCGAGGTCACTGAGTGGCAGCAGCTGGCTTGTGACAGAGACCACTGAAGAACACTGATCCATGGAGCAGCCAAGAATTTTGAAGAGTCCAGAAGAGCAACTGATGAAAAGATCTTGCTAACCAAGCACCCACATCTAGTTGTTCCTGTGTCACTGCTCCAGGGTCTTCAGATCTAGAACTGGCCTCTACAGTCACCAACAATTGTGCTGTAGCTCCTGAGGTCTCTTCTCTCTTGCTCTTCACAAGCGAAGAAACAGCCATCATTGGAGAGCGAGAAAAACAAATTTTTTACGTTAACATAAGAGGTTTTGCAGATGTTAGAAATCTAGAGCTGTGGTTGTCCGTCATGTCCATTGATGACAGGGATTAGCATGGATTGCAAGTGAGAGGGGGTAGGTTCAAAGGGGATGTGAGGGGTAAGTTTTTTATTCAGAGAGTGGTGAATGCCTGGAATGCACTGCCTGGTATGGTGGTGAAGGCAAATATGTTAGAGGGTTTTAAGAGGCATTTGGATAGGCACATGGACATAAGGGAGATGGAGGGATATGGACATGGTGTAGGTAGGAGGGACTCGTGTTTGGGTGTTATTGGTTTACTTTTAGCTGATTCATCACAACATTTGGGCCGAATGGCCTGTTCCTATGCTGTACTGTTCTATGTCCTATGTTCTGTGTGGGAGAGATTTTAAAGTGGAGAAGTTGTTGCACCAGGGCAGCTCCACTCCCTCGATCTCAGAAGTCCGGGTCCAGTGACAAGAGCAGGTATCACAGTCTGGAGTTTTCCTTGGTTGCAGTGGATGACCCTGACCTTTGTGCCTTGACATGTTCTTCACTCTCCACGGAGCATTATAGTACCACCTTTCTGGCCATTGGATCTCACTGTAGATCCACCCAGTCCGCCGGAGCAGACTTTGCATGCTAGGCATGTCCCTATTTCACCGGGGTGTGAGGCCACCGGCTCCAATCGTCGTGGTTTCCATGCCATTGGAATCAGTTGGTTGATTTGTGAAGTATCGTGTGCTTCTTGGAGTGCAACATCAAGTACACGTTAAACAAATACACGCACAGGCGTCTTTGCTCTGTGGGCCACTTCTTCAGAACGAAGACCATCATCCTCGACCTCGAGGGATAGCCATGATGAGGCCACCGGCTACTCTCGCCTGGATTAGCCCACTTGTCACAGCGGTGTACCAGAGTATGGCTGCTGTCACATGCAAACAGCATTTGGAGCCACAGGTGAGAGTTGAGTGTCCGGTGAGGACCAAAGGTGAGTGAGCTGCCCCAGAATGGACATGAGAGGTTCTACCCCTCCCTCACCATCCCACATATCCCAAAGAAATCCAGAGTAAAACACACACACACACACACACACACACACACACACACACACACAAGCTGGAGGAATTTAGCAGATTAAGCAGTATCTTAGGCAGTCAACATTTCAGGCCAAGACCCTTCATCAGGACTGGAAAGGGAGGGCAAAAAAACCAGAATAAGAAGGTGGGGGGAGGGGAAGGAATAGAAGCTGAAAGGTAATAGGTGCAGCCAGGTAAAGGGGAAGGGAGGGGGGATGAAGTGAGAAGCTGGAAGATGATAGGTGGAAAAGGTAAAGGGCTGATGAAAGAATCTGACAGGAGAAGAGAGTGGACCATGGGAGAAAGGGAAGAGGGAGGTGATAGGCAGTGAGGAGAAGAGAAGTAGTAAGAGAAGAGCTAGAATATGGAATGGAAAAGGAGAGGGGGATTGAATCACCTGCAGATGGAGAATTCGATGTTTGTGCTGTCAGGTTGGAGGTTACCTAGACAGGACGTTATAGGAAAGTAAAAAAAACAACTGAAGATATTGGAAACCTAAAATAAAGAGCTATTGTGTTTATATGAGGTATTGCTCTTCCAAACCGAGAATGGCCTCATTGTGGCTGTGGAGGAGGCCATTGACTGACAGATTAATAAGATTTCTGAGGAAAGTTGAAAGTGTAATTTGGTTTCTCCCTCCTCAAATGCTGAGGAGACTAGCAAAGTTTTTCCAGCATTTCCCTTTTTTTTTTGCAGGTTAAAGGTCATCTCCAGTAAGCAGTCTAGTAATTGATGAAGAAACTCGCTGAGCATTGTTGAGTCTTTTTTTAGATTTCCAGCATCTGCAAGGTTTCACTTTTGTCTGCTTAAAGCCATTCTGTGCTTAAAGGCCGGGTAGTTTGCAGTTGCAGTAGAAGTGTGTCACCTGATACTCGTATACAATGCCATGTTTCAGGGAGAAGTTGAGCAGTTTGCATGTTGTGGGGACAGGCGTGTTTTGGATCCAGCCACTCACAAGCTCAGGATGGAGCAGGAAATGGTGTCTGTACAGTCAGCTTCAGAAGCCATATTGTTGACTGGCATTTTCAGTGCAGGGGTTGGCAAGTTCTTGGGGTGCAGAGCAGGACAGAAGATTGATGGGGGGGAGGAATGGCATGGTGTGGGGTGGTGACAATCTTCTGCAGAAAGGTTTGATTTAATGTTGGGACAACCGAGCAAGAAGTTGCCTTTTCCCAGTCAATAAAAACTTTTCATTTAGAAGAACAAAATTTGGTAAACACCTTGCTAACAGAATTTCATTCTCAGAAAAAAAAAACAAATTTTGCTTCTAGAGATCGATTTTCAGACCATCATTTCCAGGAAAAATTGGACTGTGTTTTGTTAAAATAGAAATGTCATCCTCTTACTGGCATTAGCCATTATTAAAGGTTATAGGAATATAACCTGAATAAGAAGGTACAGCAGTGCCTCCACTTCCTGAGGAGACCTAGGCAAGGGAGACTCCCTCCACCCATCTTAACTGAAGTTTATAGGAGCACCATTGAGAGCATCCTGACAAACTGTATCTCCATTTGATATGGGAGTAGCAGAGCATTGGACTAGAAGCCGTCACAAAGGGCTGTGAGAACAGCCGAGAGGATCATGGGGGCCTCCTTAACATCCATCGGAGATTTATCAGGAGTGCTGCATACGCAGGGCCCTTACTATTATTAAGGATCCCACCCATCCATCCAGCATCCTCACTGACTTTCTACCATCAGACTCAAATACATAAAGATAAGAACACTCAGGATGAGGAACAGCTTCTTCTCTCAGGCCATTAGGCTTCTGAACTCCCTGTCACTTCACATTTGAGGTGTCACCAGAATTGTACTAGACTCTACAATATTTAATTTATGTACTTTACTTTGTTTATCTATGTGTAATTCAATTACAAGTTCAATTCTTACTTTCCTAAGTTATTGTGTGTTATGTGTACTTTACATCCTGGTGTGGAGAAACATTGTCTCATTTGGCGGTATACATATTTATAGTTAAAAGACAATAAACTTGACTTGACCTGACTTGACTTCAATTAACTTGACTGTTGCAAATTTGAGCAGTTCAATAGAATATTCAGGACATTTTCAAATGACTCTCACAAAGTAACTTTAAAGGTATCTGGAATGCACAGAGATGTCTTTGGTTTGGTTTGCCAGCATCTATTGAAAGAGAAACTAACTGTCAACGTTTCATGTCTGTGACCCTTTATCTGTACCTGGGAAGGGAGAGATGAAAGTTTGTTTGCAGAGGTGGAGAGTGCAAAACTAATATATTTCTGTCTTGATCAGGTCTGATGAAGGGTCCATTATCTAAACTTAAAGCTATTTCTCCTTCCACAGACGTGACCTGACCTGAAGAATTTATCCAGTTTTATCACATATTGTTTCAAATTTCAGAATCTACAGATTTTTTTTTATTTTATTTGATTCTGACATGCCTGAACGCAGACATTTTCATTCTGAAAAAAGCATTATCCAAAGAAATAAAATCATTATCTTTTGGTGATATATAACTTTTAAAAAAAAGCTTTTACTGTCCTAGTTCATTCATTTGAATTTTATTTTGTATATTTATTTCTGTTTTAAAAAATCATACATTTTAGTAGGTGAGATTTTGTTATATTTCATTTTAGCTTCCATTCAAACTTTAAGAGAAGATGAATGGAAATATATATGTATTTCACAATAATAACAACAAATAACTTGGCTGAGAAATTCAGCCATGCAAGAATGGTTTCTAAAAACCATGAGACTGAATTGTACCATAAGATCAATTGCAGTTGAGGACCTTACTTTCCATATAGTCATTACGTGGCTTTTGATTGCATTGTTTAATTCAGCTGAACTGCTGGACTGCACATATATGAAGCAATCAGAATGGTGGGAGACACTTCAGTGTCAGTTGATACGTTCTCTCTGAAACTAACTCACATTAAAACAATTAACACCCGGAAAACAACTCTGAACAGCAGGAATGAGACTTCCAGGTCTTTAGGAGAGTCACTTGGACTGGAACTTCACCCTTGCAGAGCAGATGCATCCACACTGAGCTTGTCAGTTTCATCAACTTTCCCTCTAATTTCCCTCCTGGCCTTAAATTCACTTCTGACACCTCCCTCCCTTTTCTCAAACTCTCTGTCTCCGATGTGGCTTCCTCTGTATTGGTGACACCCGTCGCAAATTGGAGGACCGCTTCATCAAGCACCTCCACTACACCTGCTGAAAGTGGGATTTCCTGGTGGTCACACAATTTAATTCCAATTCCCATTCCAGTTCCAACATGTAAATCCATGGCCTCCTCTTGTGCCAAGATGTGGACACCCTCAGGGTGGAGGAACAACCTTATATTCCGTCTGGGTAGGCTTCAGCCTGATGGCATGAATATCGATTTCTCCTTCCGATAAAAAAAAAAATTCCTCCCCCTCCCCTCTTCTTCTATTCCCCATTCTGGTCTCTTACCTCATCTCACCTGCCTATCACTTCCCCCTGCATCCCCTCCTCCTTCCTTTTTTCCTATGATCCACTCTCCTCTCCTATCAGATTCCTTCCTCTCCATCCCTTTATCTTTCCTACCCATCTATCTTCACCTATCACCTTCTAGTTTTCTTCCTTCCTGTCCACCCTACCTTTTCATTCAGGCTCCCCCCTTCCTTTCCAGTCCTGAAGAAAGGTCTCAGCCCATGAGGTCAACTGTTCATTCATTTCCAAAGATGTTGCCTGACCTGCTGAGTTCCTCCAGTGTTTTGTTTGTATTGCTTTGGTGAGGAGCTTACTGAAATCCATTAGCCAGATGAGCCAAAGTCAAGGTTTCCCTTGTTGAGGAAAATCCAAGAAGGTTAAGGAAGGTCTGTCCCCAGGAGTCTTACAGGAATGATATTGCTGTTTACATTTCTCCAGGGAGCGTTTTACCCAGAGGGTAGGGTATTCAAAGGCAATGACTGTAGGACCGGTCTCCTTCTGTATGGAATAACTGTGCCTGGATGGATTTAGTCGTACAGTTTTAGATAACTACTGTCACGAATTCCTTAACTTCAGAATCACACTGTAATGCTCTCAGTTTGTAGTTGATGAATTTTACATCATATAAGACACTGATAATAAAGCTAATTCTAATTCTGACTTGGGCAGATGGGACTTGTCAACCATGGTTGATAGCTCGTCTAGGAGAATGAAAACTGCGAACTTGAACCTTCGCTGTGGCTATACCCACTCATGGGAAAGGCTTTGTGAGAAAACCACAAGAAAAAATCCAGAGCTGGAGTCCCTAAGGCAGTCTTACATGGAGTTCAACGCTGATTGGCAACTCCTGTGATGTCGCCAGTACCAAACTATATTGGTCCCTGCCTTTCCTTTAGATTCATCAGCTTCATGGGGAGGGGGTGCCTCCAACATGGGCAACAGCTTGCTCTCCATATCATAGTGCCCTGGCTTGTCTATACAACACAGACTGCTGGGATGCAACATTCATGGTCAACCCTGACTAACGGAGTGCCTCCTCATTAATTCTGACTGAAGCATATACTCATCCCTCAAGGGGGGTGGGCAAGGAGTAAGAAACACTGCAGATGCTGGAAGTTTGGATGAACAGATACAAAATATTGGACGAAATAAGCATGTCAGGCAGCAGTTATGAAGGGAAATGAACTATGCTTGAAGCTGTGGCACTTCATCATGACTGGAAAGGAAGTGGGAAAAAGCTAGAATGAAAAGGTGGGGGGAGTAGCTTGAGCTGGTGAGTGAAAGGTGAATCAAGTGAAGGCAGATTTGGAAGGTGAGTGAAAGGAAATAAAGGGAATAATGTGAGATGCTACGAGGTGAAAGGTGGAAGAAGTAAATGGCTGAGGGAAGATTCTGATAGGAGAGGGCAGTTGAGCATGGAATATAGGGAACAACACACATCAAAGTTGCTGGTGAACGCAGCAGGCCAGGCAGCATCTCTAGGAAGAGGTATAGTCGACGTTTCAGGCTGTATATATAGGGAGTGGGATGAGAAACAAGAGGGAGGAAGGTGTAGGTGATGGACAGATTATCAGAAAGAAGCAGGAAGTGGGTTACAGGGATGGGGGGACAAACAGGATTGCTTATTGGATGTAAGAGAAACTGGTGTTGATGCTGTCTAGTTGGAGGCTATCAAGACAGAATATGAGGTGTTACTTTTCCAATCTACCTGAGCTCAACGTGGCCGTGGAGGAGGCCATGGCAGATTCATTGTGGGAATGGGAAGTGGAATTCAAATGGCTGACCACCGAGAGATCCTGCCTGTCATAGCTGACGGAGTGAAGGCGGTCGATGAAGCCAACACCCAATTGTCGTTTGTTTTCAATAAAGTAGGGGAGGTGGCACTGGATAAAATAAATGACCCTGATAGATTTACCTGTGAAGTTCTGCCTCGCCTGAATGGTGGTAAGGCAGGGAGTAGTGTAGGGCCAGGTGTGACATACTTTATACTTTTATACTTCATACTTTATTGTCGCCAAACAATTGGTACTAGAACGTACAACCATCACAGCGATATTTGATTCTGCACTTCACACTCCCTGGATTACAAATATTAAATACTAAAAATAGTAAAAATTAGTAACTATTAAAAATTTAAATGATAAATCATAAATAGAAAAATGGAAAGTAAGGTAGTGCAAAAAAACCGAGAGGCAGGTCCAGATATTTGGAGGGTACGGCCCAGATCCGGGTCAGGATCCGATCAGCAGTCTTATCACAGTTGGAAAGAAGCTGTTCCCAAATCTGGCCGTATGCGTCTTCAAGCTCCTGAGCCTTCTCCCGGAGGGAAGAGGGACGAAAAGTGTTTTGGCTGGGTGGGTAGTGTCCTTTATTATCCTGGCAGCACTGCTCCAACAGCATGCGGTGTAAGGTGAGTCTACAGACGGAAGATTGGTTTGTGTGATGTGCTGTGCCGTGTTCACGATCTTCTGCAGAGAGTTATACAGCTCTCATTACATGCATGTGCATTTCAACTCTTTGAGTGATTATGCAGAAGGTTTGAAGTTAATAACTCATCTCCCTCTACCTTAGGCCATGAACCTATTCAAGACACCAGCTTCTACAAAGAAGGGATCCGTATGCTCCACGACTGCTAGACTAAGTATATAAATGTAAGAGGGGACTATGTTGAAAAATAAATGTGCTAGGTTTTCTAAAATTGACTCCTTCAATTTTAGGCCACGGATTTATCAATAACCCCTCGTATATTCTTTTTCTTGTACGTTCGGGATTCTCTGCAAGACACTGAGAGGGTCGGTTCCATAAAGTTTAATATTCAAAGTAAATTTATTGTCAGAGTACATAGATGCTACCATATACAACCCTGAGATTCATTTTCTTGCAGCCATTTACAGTAAGTACAGAGAAACACAATATAATCAAAGGATGACATTCCCGTACAACGTGCAAAAAAAAACAAACGGTGTAAATAAGAAAAGAAAGAAAATAATAACAAATAAATAAACAATAAATATTGAGAACATGAGATGAAGAGTTCTTGAAAGTGAGTTCATAGGTTGTGGGAACAGTTCAGTGATGAGGTGAGTAAAGTTGAATGAAATTATTCACTCTCGTTCAGGAGCCTGAGGGGTAATGGGTGCAATGAAAGACTTCCTGCTTGGTTCCTGTACCCAAGAAGATGACTCCATCTGAACTTAGTGACTACAGACCAATTGTCCTCACATCTCAAGTGATGACGGTGCTGGAAAGGCTGGTCCTGACTTACCTCAGACCACAGGTGAGATCTTCATTGGACCCTCTACAGTTTGCGTGCCAACCTCATGTGGGAGTGTATGATGTCATCATCTACCTGTTGCAGAGAGCTCACTCCCACCTGGATGATGCTGGTGTCATTGTGAGAATCACATTTTCTGATTTCTCTAGTGTCTTCAATACAATCCAGACACTTCTTCTGAGTAAGAAGCTACAAAGGATTGGCGTAGACAAATCCACTACCTCCTGGATTACTAACTACCTGACAGATAGACCCCAGTTTGTATGGCTGGGTAGTTCTCTATCTGAGATGGTGATGAGTGGCACTGGAGCGCCACAGGGACTGCCCTGTCTCTGTTCCTGCTCACACTGGATACCTCAGACTTTCAGTACAAATCTCAGTCTTGGCATTGCAGAAATTCTCTGATGACCCTGCGGTGGTTGGGTGTATCAGAGATGGGAAGCAGTCGGAGTACAGAGGACTGGTTGGCAAGTCTGTTGAATGGTGCAGGAGAAATCACCTGCTCCTGAATATG
Organism: Mobula hypostoma; assembly: GCF_963921235.1. Classification (NCBI taxonomy): domain Eukaryota; kingdom Metazoa; phylum Chordata; class Chondrichthyes; order Myliobatiformes; family Myliobatidae; genus Mobula; species Mobula hypostoma. The sequence goes on from NC_086116.1 coordinate 28,902,977, forward strand.
GCCAAAATCAGGGAGATAGTGATTGATTTTAGCCATAAAAGGACTGTGATGAGTCCTGTATACATTCTGGGAGAAGAAGTTGCAGTGGTGGAGTACAAATACTTGGGTGTTCACCTCGACTCAGAGTGTGGTGGATGCCTGGTATGGTGGTAGAGGCAAATACATTAGAGGCTTTCAAGAGGTGCTTAGAAAGGCTCATAAAGATGAAGTAGATGGAGGGATATGGGCATTGTGTAAGTAGATGGTATTAGTTTTGGGGGGTTTTTAATTTACTACTTAGCTGGTTCAGTACAATATTGTGGGCTGAAGGGCCTGTTCCGGATCTGTACTGTTTTATCTTCTATGTAGTGATTGATATTCATTGGCTACATGTGCCTCAGTACACCATGCAAAGTGAGTACAATGAACCATTTTAAGAAGACATGTCACTCCATGGTACCTACTGCTGCAAGGAGTCCTCACTCAGGTTGGAGGAGTAACACCTTATATTCCATCTGGGTAGCCTCCAACCTGATAGCATAAGCATCGATTTCATGAAATTCTGGTAATTGCTCCCCCTCCTCTCCTTCATCATTCCCCATTCCTGTTTCCCTCTCTCACATCATCTCCTTATCTGTCCTCACTTCCGTCTGGTGCTCCTCCCCTTCCTTTTTGTCCATGGTCTTTTGTCCTCTCCTTTGCAGATTCCCCCTTTCTCCAGCCCTTTATCTTGTTCACTAATCAACTTCCCAGCTCTTTACTTCATCCCCTCCTCCTCACCTCATTTCACCAATCACCTACCAGATTTTACTTCTTCCTCCCATCCCCCACATTCTTACTCTGTTTTCTCTTCCTTTCCAGTCCTGATAAAGGGTCTCAACCCGAAACGTTGACTGTCAACTCTTTTCGTATATTTTGCCTGGCCTGCTGAGATCTCCCAGCACTTTATGTGTGTTGCTTAAGACGACTGAAGGAGATTTAATATTTAAAAAATAATGAAGAGGCCAAGTACAGAAATAAATAAAATTAGTTGAGCAAAATACATTGAAAGATAAGCAAACTCAAGGAATGCTGCTGAGAAAATAGCAATTTATCAAAGCACTGACAGCAGATGGAAACCAGATTTTGCACATCAACCATCTGACAAAATGCATTTACACTGACCTTTACAAGATAATGTCTTATCAATAACACATTAAGTGTCAGTCTTTAGACTCTAAATTGATGCAAAATTCTTTGTCCTTGACTCACCTCTATTTGCGTAAATATGGCAATGATAATGGCTTAATGCGATGAAATCTGTTTGCCGCTATGCACCCATTCAATAGCTAAAAAAAACACTGATTTCAAGCAAACTTACATCAACTAACATAAAGGTTAACACTTCTAACTTAATAATAGGTGCAAATTAGCTTCAATAGAACATGTTCGATATGCATGACAAGTTCAACAACAACTGTATTGAGTAAAATTATCTTAATGTTTCTATAATAGACCTCTTATCAACACTAGAAATTTTGTGTAAGGAATATTTTTGGTTGGATAGAACAAAGTGATTGGAAAGGGAGGCTGGGAAGAAGGACAGGAACAATAAGAGCAGAACATGAATCAAGAATAGCAACTACTGTTACAGAAGAATGGGAATGGAAAGAATTGAATGGAAAGTGAGACAGAAAGAATGAGTCAATGATATGGGATTAAACAATGGCTGGTTGGTCTATAGTACCACTGACAGATGTAGTCTGACTGGTAAACAAGCATAGGAAATGTAGGTAGGCCTAGATGGCAACTTTGACCTCACAATCTACCTTGTCTTACACATTATCGGCTGCCTGCATGGCATTTTCTCGACATCTGTGACTTTATTCTGCAGTGTGTTATTGTCTTGGTGGAGAGGTTTCTGAGTTCCTGTGATCCTGAGCGTGACACCACCAGTTTAGGAATAAACACTTGAATATCTGCAGATGCTGGAAATCCAAAGCAGCACACACAAAAAGCTGGAGAAACTCAGCAGATCAGGCAGCATCTATGGAAATGAATAAACAGTCAATGTTTCGGGCTGAGACCCTTCATCAGGATTCAATTTAGCCAACCGGCTATAAGGTCAAGGGGGAGACTTCAGACAAACAGCGATCCAATCAAGACCTCTACGGTGGAGCTGGTGGAAGATAATGACGCATCACAACAGTAGCGAAGGCAGAGAAAGGCTGCAGAAGAGAAGGGTCTCCTGTCTTCTTGCATTCCGTGCTATTGGATCCTGACCACAATCTGTCAAAGACCATGTGGTGGTTGCCTGTGCATCAGCTTCCCAAGTTAAACAAAGTCACGCACAGTGGTTCTCCATTAAGGAAATCCACCCGAACATCCTGGATTAAGGTCCATGGTGGGAGAATATCATTCTCATCTTGAGCGATCACACCTCAATATGCTGTTGTAATGAAATTATTTGTATGGATGGCACACACAACTAAATTTTCCACTGTACCTCTGTGCATATGACAATAATGAGCCAATTTAGATTACCCTTGGATTGGGCAAAATCGTAAGAGCAACAGATATACGTTGATGAGAAATTAGCTTCCAAGCAACTCACAGGCCACTAAATCAGGAGTTCCCAACCTGGAACCCATTGTTAATGGTATTGGTCCGTGAGTTGGGAACTCCTGCACAAAATGAAGAACAGATATTGATCATGAGCTACTGAATCGTTTGCAAAGTTCTTTCTGAATTATTCAAACTGCCCACTAAAGACCAATTAAATTCTGTGCAACCATTTCCTTGATTATAGGCATTTCTGTCCAATTATTATACAAAATATTCAAACATTATAGTACAACTATGCAAAAAAGTAGACTTTCTTTCAAAAATGGATCACATTATGTGAAATTTTTTTTATATATTTAAAAAGCCATACCTTAGAGCAAGGGTTCTCATCCTGGGGTTCATGGCATAAAAAAGATTGGGAACCTCTGCCGTAGAGTTTTAGCAGCAAAAGACTCTTATATGGTAGTTAATAATACATTAGTATTAATGAGACATTTCTACCATACCTATTATGACACGCACCCAACTGCGCCCGCTCTAACTCTCTGGAATATGGATAGCTGACTTTCCCCCTTTAAAGATTCAGGACCGTTCTGCTAATTGACAATCATGTTTTGGGTGCCAATTATTGAGTATTTAAAGAACACCTAAGTAGAGCCTCAGTGCTCAATCATAAGCCCAAATTGAGATATTGTCTGGTGTTTTGTTTTGAGCTCTGTTCTCGATCTAGTTTTATTCCGTGTCACGATCCTAGCTTTGGATACTCCAGCATATGGGTGCAAGCCATCCTCATCAAAGACTCTCATCACAATGCTATTCCTCGGCTGAACTTGCTAATTTATCTTTGCAGCTCCATTGACCCTTCATGTTCCAACAAACTGAAACTGGAATCAGCATTCTTGTTTCTGCATCCTTAAATGATTATACCTGCAGTCTTCAGCAGATTTCTATTCTGGTCTTCACTCAACATTCTTCTATCTTATCACTAAGCATTCCATCTATTTCGCAGAGCTGTCTGTCATCTAGAAAAAAAAACTCCTCAGTCCCCTTTGCTTTACTCTTGCCCTCCAGTGTTTTATGTTAAACCCTTTTATAATTACTTTCTTTTTCATGAATAAACAGAGGCTTCAAGGCTTTCGCAATTTCTCAGCAAGTGTCAACTTTATCACATAAAGCTCTGGGCTTCATGTCTGAGGATTCACTTTCTAAATGCTATTTGCTTGCATTTATTGTTTGCACAATGTTTTTTTTTCTCTCTCTGCACATTTGAGTGTTTGTCAGTCTTCTTCTTTTTAATGAGTTCTTTTGGCTTTCTTACTTTGTGGCTGCCTGTAAGGAGACAAACCTATAGGTTATATAATGTAAATACTTGGATAATAAATGTACTTTGAATTTTGAGATCACGTATGTCTGTAAGTGGATTCAAACATTTAAATATGATTGGAAATTTCAAAGTCTTTCCCTAAGATTAATTCAGTGTATTGAATTGAATTGACTTTTTATTTACATCCTTCATATACATGAGGGGTAAAAATCTTTACATTACATCTCCATCTAAATGTGCAATGTGCAATTTATAGTAATTTATAATAAATAGTATGTACAACAGGGCAGTCAATATAACATTGAAATACAGTTGCATCAGCATGAATTAATCAGTCTGATGGCCTAGTGGAAGAAGTTGTCCCGGAGCCTGTTGGCCTGGCTTTTATGCTGTGGTACTGTTTCCCAGGTGGTAGCAGCTGGAACAGCTTTAGTCGGGGTGACTCGGGTCCCCAATAATCCTTCGGGTCAGCTTGTATCTTGTGGCATCGAATTTTGAACTAGAAGCCAGAAATTGTAAGAATTCTTCAGTTAGTAGTCTCCTTCCCCAGAAACATTATCTGAGAGCAGGGACATTTTTAGCCATCTCTTGATGGTGTTGCTGTTAAACACACTCCATCCTAAAGCAGAGGTTGTGTCCTTCAGCAAGCTCTTTGAAGTTATCTGAGTACACTTTGAAGATTTCAGAGAGCACAGCTAATCCATTGAGAAACAATAAGATTCTCTCTATTAGCAATGCTGCTCCCGATCAATTGTCCACTTTGCTTTCTTCATGATCCAAAAGGTTTTTTTAAATGGTATTGAACATTCATGAAATGCTCAGAATGAGATTACAGAAAATGCATGCAGATCTTTAAGAGTGCCTAGTTTCTGTACACTTATCTCTTTGGCACTCTAAGTACTAAATACCAAAATGTCTTTTCAGCATCAAATTGACATCCACATGTAAGATGCTTAGAAGTTTTAACAATGCCTAGAACATAGTAGGATTCTGAGATGATAGCGCATTAAGGACTTTTTTGACATGCAATTTGTTGAATAAACCTAAAAATGGCATTTCCTTTTGTCTTTCTTTCTAAGGAGGATTGATTTTTCTCCTCCCATGGAAGCAGAGATTTCAAGCTATTGTCTAATGTCAAAATTAAGCCAAACGTGGTCTGTTGGTTGTTATTATCATCTAGCCCAACCAATCAACTTGTTGACAGCACAGACTGTGCTGTAAAAAGAAGACTTCCCTTGCTTGCCAGTTCAACATAAAGAAAGGACAAAGGTTAAAACAAGTTATATTTAATGGGTGGCGGTCCTAACAAAGGAACTGTAAGGGACTCCTTCCCTCCTCTAACCTACAGGGCACCCTTGAGCAAGATGTGGCACCTCCTTAGCCCCAACTCCCCCAATCATAATCATGTGAAGCCATGGGAGCAGGTGATGGATGGTTGTATGAGCAGTTGGTGCATATCACAAGTCCTGGATATATGACCACTGCCAACAGACAGATAATCTCTGAAGAGTATTGATAATGGCTGAAGTCACCCGTCTTGTAAGGACACTGCCAAGAAGAAGGCATTGGCAACCCACTTGTGTAGAAAAAGTTGCCAAGAACAATCATGGTCCACCCACATCATACAACATGGCACATAATTAATGAATTATCTAGAAAAAGAAAAGCTATCGGTTTTCAAGAGTCTATCTGTGGCATTTGACCTTTTCCTGACATAATCTGCCTTGAAATCTGAAGGACCAGCATTAGGGTACTCACATATTTAGGTGTGGATTTTGTATTGAGATTTTAGGTTGTTTATGGAAAGAAAAGATGAGGAAATGTCAAGATATCTGGATTGTGCTCAAGCTTTTCTACTTCTATGGACAGAAGTGGAATAAATAGTAGAAAACAATACACCTAAGTCTCCACTTATTCGCTTCTGCTGCTCCTTCCAAGCTGTAATATGTGAGTAGGAAGTAACACGCACTCTCCGAAATGAATCATGGAATGATGAAGAGAAGCATAACTTATTAATTAATGGTGACATGTTCATTCATTTAGGCAGAGTTGACAGATTAAGACCCAATTTTAATAAATTTGAATAACTAAAATGACAAAATGTGCACTTTATCGTCAGCACAGTGGGCCAGCCAAAGGGGAGGTATAGTAATTATTGTGGAATATTTCCAGTTAAGTGCACTAAGCATCCATTTAAAGTCAAGAAATAGAGCAGAGGCGATAATGTGCAGCTATTAAATTGGGGGTTTTATTACACCATTTCCACCTCCAACAACTGTGGACCATCTCTGAGAAAAAACATCCCTGTATAGGAGAGGCATTACTGGTCATTATGTGACGTTAGCTCTGTTGGAGACTCATCATTGAATATCTTAACTGATCATTCAAGTGATACTAAGTACCACTTATTTTCAGAAGTTTGTTTGCTGCCTGCAGTTAACTTCTGCACTGCTGCCAATCCTGTGGACGTTCCTTTAGATCAAGGGTTCCCAACCTTTGTTATGCCATAGACCAATACCATTAAGCAAGAAGTCTGTGGACCCCAGGTTAGGAAACCCTGTTTTAGATCTTCAGTTACAATCTCAGCTGATGGTTCCCTTAGTGTTTTTTTTTGTCTTTGTAACAATAAAAATACAGCATGTCCTGGGGGATTGGAGTCCTTAATGATGGACACTGCCTTTTTGAGGCATTGCTCCTTGAAGATTTCCTGGATACTATGGAGGCTACTGCCAATAATAGAGCTGACTAAGTTAACAGTTCTCTGCGGCTTATTTCCATCCTGTGCAGTAGCACTCCTGCCCCCATACCTGTGACAGTGATGCAGCCAGTTAGAATGCTCACTATGATACATCTGCAGAAATTGTGAGTGTTTTTGGTGACACACAAGTAGTCAAAACTCTGATCTGAGAAACTGAGGTCAAACTACCAAAGTTATAGAGACCCAAGTACATCATGACGGACAAAATGGATACCAGCTGAAAATGATTGTTTCCCCCCTCCAGCACCTACAATGAATATTTCTCAAATTTGCTGAAATGAATTCTCCTCCACAATTGCTAAAACTGATATCTAGTTATCTCCTCCACTGGCATACATTCACCTTGTCCTTTATTATTCTGAGTATTTGGTACTCAAGTGTTTCCCAAAGGGCTTTGAACCCAAAACTATTACCTGTCACTCCTCCACCCCCATCCTGAATGAGAATAACTTCTGCACCAGCATCCTCAGCATGACAAGAAGGCCTGGACAGCACATTTTGCAGCTGCGTACCCAGGGATCTGTTGCACATTGCTTTAAGAAGAGTTGGCTGTTATGAGTGAATGTGGCTAGTTCCATCATGGGCACCAGCCTCCATAGTGCCCAGGACATTTTCAAGGAGCGATGCCTCAAAAAGGTGGCATCCATCATTGAGGACCCCCATGACACAGCACATACCCTCTTGTCATTGCTAACGTCAGGAAGAAAAGTACAGGAGCCTGCAGGCACATACTCAATGATTCAGGAGCAGTTTCTTCCCCTCTGCCATCAGATTTCTGAATGGACATTGAACCCATGAACACCATAGGTTCTAACATCTGATTCTATTCTCACCTTCAAACCACCCAGTAGAAACAGGCAATGAGTCATCCTGGCTGCATGGCTACCACATGAAAGTCAGGGAACAATTTCCTATGCCCAGAAAATGAGCAGAAAACTGAAAACCCCACACTTGTGTGCATTATTGAATACCTAGATTAAATGCCACTGAGAAGTTGTGATAGAAAGAAACATACACTCAGTGGCTACTTTATTATGTATGCTTTCTTGTTAATGGAAATGTCTACTCAGCCAATCACGTGGCAGCAACTCAATGTATAAAAGGATGCAAACATGATCAAAATGTTCAGTTGTCATTCAGACCAAACACCAATGCAGGGAAGAAATGTGATCTAAGTGACTTTGATATTGTTGGTGCCAGACGGGGTGGTTTAAGTATCTCGGAACTGCTGATCTCCTGGGATTCTCACATACAACAGTCTCCAGAATTTACAGAAAATGGTGCGAGAAACAAAAACCATCCAATGGCTGGCAGTTTGCTGGGCTAAAATGCCTTGTTAATGAGAAAGGTCAGAGGAGAATGGCCAGACTGGTTCAAGATGACAGAAAGGAGACAGTAACTCAAATAATCACGTGTTACAATGGTGGTGTGTAGAAGAGCATCTCTGAATGCACTACACATTGAACCTTGTGGTGGACGGGCTACAGCAGCAGAAGACCACGAACATACACCCAGTAGTCACTTTATTAGGTACAAGAGGTAACTAATAAAGTTGCCACCGAGTGTAGATCTTAGAATCAAATACCATTGCCCTATCAGCAATCTGCTTTCTCTCCGAGCTTGGCTTCCCTACAGGGGTGCAAATGAGTCACAACGAGACAAATAAGTTGTGAAAGCTTTCTTTATTTTGTGGACAAAACATTAAAAATGTTGAATTACTGAAACGTAGAAATAAAGGTAGTGGAGAGCCATGAAAATCTGCTGTGGTGAAGCAATCATGATGCTGAAGTACTTCGTAGGATGCGCTGAGACACATCACAGTGATGAAACTATGGGGTGACTCTTGAGCCAGACTCCTCCTGCATCGCACCAGGAGTAAATCCTGTGCACTGTTTTGTTTTCTCCTGCTCCAGGCATTTCACCTTGACCAGTTGTATTTTTAGGCCTCGTACATTCTTGCTGTTCTTGCCGCAAAAGCATCTCTCACTCGTAATCGATGCTCCGTTTACAAAGGTTGACATTCTTAGGTCTGTCCTGGCGGGGTGTCCATCCTTTTCCCACCTCTCAAGTCAAGTCAAGTCAAGTTTATTGTCATTTAGCTATGTCCATGTATACCTTCAAATGAGACAATGTTTCTCTGGACAGTAGTACACATAGTACATATATAACACACGATAACTTAGGAAAGTAAGAATTAAATCTATAAATGAATTATGCATAAACAAAGTAAAGTGCATAAATTAAATATTGTAGGTTACAGAACAATGTAATTGTTGACACTTCAAATTCGCTGCAACAGGGAGTCTATGAGACTAATGGCCTGAAGGAAGAAGATGTTTCCCTTTCCGACCATTCTTGTTTTGACTTTATAGATCAGAGTCTCCTGTCTATAGTAGAACATCAAAGAGGATGCTGGATGGATGGATGGGATCCTTGATAACACTAAGGGCCTTATGTGTGCAACACTCCTGATAAATGTCCCCAATGGATGGTAGGGAGACCCCTTTGATGCTCTCAGCCATTCTCTCATGCTCTCCTGGGAGGTATGATAAAGCAAAAGGTGAATGCTCAAGACAATGTCTTTCTACTCAATATCTGGGGCAGGTTCATAATACTTGCTTCACGCCTAATGGTGAATGGTTGACTTAAACTATGCTTTAGGTCACTAAAGGTTAGCCTTCAAAGTTTCAAGTGATCACATTTAAAAGAAAGTGACACTAATAGACTTTTCCTTGGGGGCCCAGATTATTGCCTGCTTCACTGCTTTGATTCTTTCAAGTGTCCTTTCTTGCTTAAAAATAGATATCCCAATGGTGAAGTAGAGAAATACTATTTTCTCACAATAGGCAACGGCTTTCCAGCTGCAGTCAATCTCTTGTTCAATGTAGTTACTGGTAAAAATGTTTCATTTTCCATCTCATGGGTTTGTGCTGATATTTAAAGGTAATTTTGTTCTTCTAAACAAAAGCCAATAAATTCCATAAAAAGGGAACCATTCACTTCACTAAATGTCATAATTATGTGTGGAATTTAGGAAAAAGTTTTACCCTATGCCCTATCAAATGTATTGAGTTTCTGTGGGTCTGTACTCACCAGAATTTAGAAGAATGAGAGGTTATCTCATTGAAACCTATTGAATGTTGAAAAGCCTAGACAGAGTGGATGAGGGAAGATGTTTCACATAGGGGAGGAGTATAGGGCCAGAGGGCACAGCCTTGGAATAGAGGAGTATCCATTTAGGATGTACATGAGGAGGAGTTACTTTAGCCAGAGGGTGGAGTTCATTGCTGCAGATGGCTGTGGAGGCCAAGTCTTTACGTATATTTAAAGCAGAGGTTGATAGCTTCTTGATTAGTCAGTGCATGTAGGATTATGTGGAGAAGATAGCAGATTGGGGCTGAAAGGAAAATAGATCAGCTATGATGAAATGGTGGAGCACACTTGATGGGCCAAATGGCCTAATTCTGTGCCCATATCTTATGGCTTTATGGGCGGACTTAAAATACTGTCTTTTCATTGCTACCGTTCAAGAGGAGGCAGAGAAGTCTGAAGGTCCACACCTCAAAGTTCAAGTTCATTTTCTACCACACTGCCATCAGGTTCCAGAAATTGCCTGAGAACCCTAATTCTACCCCAGTTTATATTTCCTTTAATTTGCATTATCATCATTGTTTATTTTTCTTGATTTTGTCATGTAAGTCGTGTAAAATATGACGGGTGATTGATAAGTTTGTGGCCTAAGGTAGAAGGAGCCAATTTTAGAAAACCTAGCACATTTATTTTTCTACATAGTCCCCTCCTACATTTACACACTTAGTCTAGCGGTCGTGGAGCATACGGATCCCTTCTTTGTAGAGGTGGTCCACTGCAGGGGTGATTGATAAGTTTGTGGCCTAAGGTAGAAGGAGATGAGATACTAACTTCAAACTTTCTGCATTATCACTCAAAGAGTTGAACTGCACGTGCATGTAATGAGAGTGTCTTGGACCTCCAGGTGGTCCACAGCAGGGGTGATTGATAAGTTCATGGCCTATGGTAGAAGGAGATGAGCTATACGGCTCTTGTTACACTTTCCGGAGGTCCAAGGCACCTACTTCTACAAAGAAGGGATCCGTATGCTCCACGACCGCTGGACTAAGTGTGTAAATGTAGGAAAAATAAATGTGCTAGGTTTTGTAAAATTGACTCCTTTGACCTTAGGCCACAAACTTATCAATCACACCTCATATTGTTGTTTTAAATTTGTGTAATTCATCTTTGTCATGCTTGTAATGTATTGTGTTCCTGCTGCTGCAAACAGGTTAATTTTCACAACACCTGAGCCCTCAATATGTGTGCCCATGTCAATAAAGTTGAACTTGAATAATTATGATGTGACCATGCAAAATGGCACTGATTTTAAGGATGAGAATGTTAATCTATCATGTGTGCACAGTCGACCGCATTCCACACTGGAAAGATAAACTGTATGCAAACTGATGTAATGTCCTGATTCATATTTTTTACTGGTATGCTGTATGTATTTCATTTTGTGCTGTTCTGTGTGAGCTGCTTGCTCTCAGCTTGTGCTTGGGTTATTGTTGAAGATAAGAGAGAGGAGAAATGTGTCCCATCCAATTAGGGTGGTCGGATTAAGGGGAGGTTTCTCTGGTGAGGTACAGTAAGGATGGGCTTGGAGCTTTTGTTCAAGAGGAGATGAAGAAAGAAGACGCTGAAGAGAACCGGTTGTAGCATATGATCTGGTGGGAGACCCATTTGCTTGAGATGGATTGCGAGTGACATTCAGAAGGTGGTGTGTGCTTTCACGTTGACCGAGGGCCCAGTGCGTGAGTGACAGAGAGGTTCAAGGTGAGCTCCAACTTGTGCACATTGGACTGTTTAATTTTTTTTCTTTCTGTTATTCTTTACTAACCCTTTAGTTAAGATTCATAAATATAATTCCTTTAATTGTATTCAGTTTACTGTCTGTTATTTCATGGCATTAATTTGTAACAGGGTAGCAAATTACACAGCATCCACACAAACCAGCGTTTGGGGTGGGATCGAGCAAGCCTCAATCTCACGAGATTGGCGGGGCTAGAGGTTGTCTTCCCTAGATTTATGCAGCCAAGAAAACCAGGGTGTTTCATTGAAATGCAATCAAAGTTCAAATTTCAAATTAAATTTATTATCAAAGTACATATACACAACTCTGAGAACCATTTTCTTGCAGGCATATTCAATAAGTCACTAGAATAATAACCATAACAGAATTAAAGAAAGATGACACCGACTTATGCATTCAACCAGCATGCAGAAGACATCACATTGTGAAAATGAAAAAAGAAAGAAATAATAGTAATAAATGAATAAGTAATAAATATCAAGAACATGAGATGAAAAGTCCTTGAAAGTGAATCCATTGGTTGTGGGAACATTTAAATGATGAAACAAGTGAAGTTGAGTGAAGTTACCCTTTGGTTCAAGAGCCTGATGGTTGAGGAGTAATAACTGTTCCTGAATCTGGTGGTGTGAGTCCTGAGGCGCCTATACCTTCTTCTTGATGGCAGCAGTGAGAAGAGACCATGACCTTCCTGGTGGGGATCTTGATGATGGATGCTGCTTCCCTTCAACAGTGTTTCATGTAGATTTGCTCTATGGTGGGGAAGTCTTTACCCATGTTAGACTGGGCCATATCCACTACTTTGTGTAAGATGTTACATTCATGGGCATTGGTGTTTCACCTAAAAGCCCTTAAGGAAATAAAGTTAATGCATGGAAAATGGAAGTAATCAATAATTTTCATGGTTGCTTGAGAAAGTAAAAGTTACACAAATGTTTGGGCTGAGAGATGTTGTCACAGAATTTCATTGTAGTTTTGACGTTAGACTAGCTTCTATCTCCTATAGTGCTAGATTTGTGCTTTCACTTCTCTACAAAGATTCCAAATGTGTTTGCCAAGAACTGGGACCAGAGCCTCAGTTGAGCACCAGTAGTAAGTTGTACACATATTACACAAATAACTGAAATTGGGGCTTAGGCCTCTAAAAATATTATAAACTTATTCCTGGTACATATTAGAAGTATGCTTCAATCTCCTGAGAATAGGAGCATCTGGAAAGCAAACCGAAAACATCAAAGATCATCCATCCTGAGCTTTTATTGCGATACGCTATCCCACAGCTGTTTAACCTACGATTAATTTTTTAATGGATTCACCTTTTAGTACTTAAATCCTTTCACTGTGAAAAGAAATCCATTCACTTCATATTATTATCCAGATATGTGTCTGTTTAGTTCCTTAAGGTTATTATAGCCAGGGATGGTAATGAGGATAAGCTTCCACTACCTATTAAATGCACCCAATGTTGTGCGCCTCAAATAGCCTCTGCCAACAAAGTCCAGCTCCTAGCCTTCACATACGACTTAGCTACTAAGCTTGGTGGAACTGTTTCTACTGAATGGAGAAGGGGCAAAAATGGCCGGTCACTTTGGCAGGTGGGGATCAATAGCCATGCCTGGCAGCTCAGCTAGGAGAAAGAAAACTCTGATCTCAAACCCCTTCTGCCTTGTGGTTATACCCATTCATTGGGAAAGCTTTGGGAGTAAACCCCGAGGGAAAAATCCAGAGCTGGAGTCCCTAATGCAGCCCTGAATTGAGTTCAATGCTGACTGGCAGCTCCTGCTACATGACAGGTACCAAACTGTATTGGTCTCTGCTGTTCCTTTGGGTTTGTTAGATGCGTGGAAAGGTGCAGCTTTCTACATGAGCAACAGCTTGCTCTCCACATCGTACTACCTTGGCTTGCGCATCTAGACAGCTGGAATGCAACATCCATCTCATCCCTAACCAACGGAGGCCTCATATCTGTCTGCATCCTTGGAAGAAAGATACTGCATTTCATGCCATTGATGTACATCAGATTCCCAAAGCTGCTGAAGGAGAACTTGAATGCACAGTTTTCTGATGAAAATTGTCTGCAGTTTGTCAATAGTCATTTTGGTTGTGGTTGGTGAAAGTGTGAACAAGCTACCAGTGTAAGTGATTCATTCAAGTCCAATTTCAACATTTAAGTGAAGTTTGGGTAGATACAAGATTGGAAGGGGTATGTAGGGCTATGGCCCAGGTGCGGTCAATGGGACTAGGCAGTTTAAGTGGTTCGGCACTGAATAGTTGGGATAAGGGGCCTGTTTCTGTGCTGTACGTTTCTATGACTCTGTGACTATGATTTTAATATTGCATTAGTTGTTGGCTATTTATTTGAGGACATTGATTGACCTTATCTAACAATAGTTAATACACCCTATCCTCGTTATATGCGTCTTCAGACTGTGCGGATTCACAGTTATGCGAGGAACGTATTTCTACCATCGTCTCGTTATATGCGTCCAAAATTCACAGTTACACGAGGAGCACTGCCTTCCTGCCAATACATGTCACGTGCACACGCTTCACAGTCTCACTGTTGGGATGAGAAGCACCGCTTTCCCGCCAATACAAGTCAGGTTCGCGCGCCTCAGAATCTCACTCCCGCCACTCTCGCATTGGTTTTGGCAAGGTGTGGATGCGCGATCTTAAACTTCTATTGGTTTTACCTACGGTGCAGTGATTTTGCGCTTGAAATATTTAACTATGCCTCCTAAGCGTCCAATGTCATGTCTTGGGCCGTCAGCCGAGCGGCAGAGAACCGCTTTAATACTTGAAAAAAAGTTGGAAATTATAAACAGCGCAGCATCAGCTGAAGGTAACACAGCTCTGGGATGCTACTGTCGGGAATAGAATCTTGCCTTTAAAGTTCTCTCGTTGCTTGACAATGCGCCAGCCCATCCTAAACATTAGGACAGCATTCATCCTAACATAACAGTGCGTTTCCTGCCGCTTAACACAACATCGCTGATTCAACCACTCGACCAAGGTGTAATACACATTCAAGGCGTACGTATTTTTTTTACGGCGAACTATCTCTCAGATGCTGCAAGCAACAGACGATTTTGAAAATCCCGGGAGTTTACCAACGGTGAGGGAATGGTGGAAGTCAGAACACTTGGCACAAATGGCGATGGACATGGATCCAGGTTTAGAATGGAGTCAGCATTTCAGTCGTTCCCTACTGTCAACCCTTCTTCACTACAAGCAAATTTATGCTGAAAAACAAAATGCTGCCAAGAAAACAACCCTCACCACTTTATGCAAATCGCTGTAATCTTTCTGCTGCCGGCAGTTCTAAGAGTTCTGTGAGTCTTCCTTCACCCCTTGCTGTGCTTGATATGATCCTGACGACCACAACCATCCACCTTATCCGTGTAAAGCTGCCCGACACCACAACAACCACTCATCTCCCGGAGCGAACACACCTGCCACTGTTGGTGAGTACTGTACACCAGAGGATGTTAACTTTCTATGATTTATTACATTGAATATTACCTTAAATTGATTAAATATAATACAAATGTTGTCTTTGTGTTGAATTGGTATAAAAATGTGAATAAGCTACAGATAAAACATATTTAGGAAGCCCTCTGGAATGCATCCCTATTTTTTCCATTTAAATAATTGTTCACATTATGTGACTTCACATCATGCGTCAACTGCGAGGAACGTATCCCTCACATATAACAAGGATAGGGTGTATGAGCCTTTTGGAATGGCATTTAGAATACAGATTCCTTCGATGTTGAATTGGTATTCTTTGAGTTTAGGCCCTGCAAGCTTGCCACATTGAACAAATGATAACCACGCTTTCCATATCACGGTCTACTTGAGACCAATAAAAAATCTGCAGATGCTGGAAATCTAAGCAACACACTCAAAATATTGGAGGAACTCAGCAGGCCAAGATCTATGGAAAAGAGTATAGTCGATGTTTCGGGCTGAGACTGTTCATTAGGAGTGGAGAAAAAAGTTGAGGAGTCAGAGTTACAGGATGGGGGGAGGCAAGGAAGAAACACAAGATGAAAATATGATGGGGGAGTGGTGAAGTAAAGAGCTGGGAAGTTGATTCTTGAAAGAGATTCAGGGCTGGAGAAGGGGGTGCCTGATAGAAGAGGACAGAATGGTTTGGAAGACAGAAAAGGGGAAGGAGCACCAGAGGGAGGTGATGGGGAGGAGAAATTATTGAGAGTGAGGACAAGTTCTGCTGGATGGAGGAAAGTGGTGGTATATGGGGAATTGGTTGGGTCTGGTGTACAGATAGAAATGGAGGTCTTTGAGGCCTTCCTGGTGGGAGATGGATATGTATAAGGACTGGACATCCATGGTGAAAATAAGATGCTCAGGGCCAGAGAACTTGAAATCATTGAAAAGATCAAGAGCATGTGAAGTGTCATGGATGTAGGTAGGATATTTGTACTACTACTTCCATAAACAATTTACCATAATGCTGGGAATAACCTATACTTTCAGGTTCATTTTTGAGATAATCTACAGACACTAACCCCTTCTAATGTACTTTTTGTCTTAAGACAATTCAAATCATCTGTGGCAGAAAAGTTGATATCCTCAGTGACAGTAACATCAAGTTCTTCCTCTACTTGGGTCCTGAGAATACAGAAACCCCATCCACTTCAGTAAAAGATTAAGTTTGCATTTTGTCAGATGTGAATGTGGGCTTTGTTTTTCCACCATTGCCAATCTGGAAATTCTTGAAAGAATTCTTGAAAGAGGTCCTTCTTCACAAGTAGAATCTTATCCAAGCCTAATTGTGCTACACCAAGATCTGAGTTAAGATGAAGTTTGTCATCCTCAGACAATCTCTAACCAGAAACCTAGATCTATGGGTTTAGCCTGGCGTGCGCATTGTCAGTTGGGATATAGTGAGGAATAGGTACTTCTGGCACATCGAGACGCACTGCACAGCAATCCCTGATTTAACCCTAGGCTAATTACTGGATAATTTACAATTACCAACTTACCTAATAATCAATAGGTCTTCGGACTGTGGGAGGAAACTGGAGCACTGGGAGATTACACATACAGCTACGGGGAGAATGTACAAACTTCTTTCAGGCAGCAGCGGGAGTTGAACCCAAGTCACCTGTACTGTAAAGCGTTGTGCTAACCATTACGCTACCTTGCCACCCAAGAAGAATGATGGACATTCTCTGCTGTAGTAACTTTGGCACCTCATCTGCGTATGTGTTTTGTGTCAGTTGCAGCTGAAGATATAAACTTTCACTCCGAACGTGTATGAAATAATTTTCAACTCTCTTCACAGACACTTAATTTTCCAAGTATCCAGCACGGTGCTTAGCTTCGCACTTTTCCAGAAGCTCAATTTTGCATTCAGAGCTCCCCATGAAGTTGTAGAGATGCAGCATTTCACTTGTTATGCTCTTGAGTCTTATCATCTTGTTTCTTTTTGTCTTTAATGAATATTCTATAAAGTACACATTCCATATTTTTTATCCCTCCCCGTTCTCCTCTTCTTCTATTCCCCACTCTGACCTTTAACCTCTTCTCACCTGCCTATCCCCTCCCCCGGGGCTCCCCTTCTTTCCCTTTCTCCTATGATCCATCTCTGCTCCACCTGCCAAAAGCAGAACTTCCTTGTGGCCAAACATTCTAATTCCGATTCCCATTCTCGCTCTGACATGTTGGTCCATGGCTTTCTCTTGTGCCAAGGTGATGCCACCCTCCAGGTAGAGGAACAACATCTTATATTCTGTTTGGTTAGTCTCCAAACTGATGGCCTGGATGTTTGTTTCTCCCTCCGGTAAAATGTTTTTTCTCCCCCATCCCCTCTGCTTCTATTATTCACTCTGGTCTTTTACCTCTTCTCACCTGCCTATCACTTTCCTCAGGATCCTCTCCACCTTCCCTTTCTCCTATGGTCCAGTCTCCACTCCTATCAGAGTCCTTCCTCCAGCCCTTTCTTTTTCCTACCCACCCTGCTTCTCCTATCACTTTCTAGCTAGACTCCCTCCCCTGCCCCCACCCTTTTATTCTGGTGCCTTCCCCCTACCTTTTCATCCTGAAGAAGAGTCTTGGCCTGAAACATTCATCTCCATAGATGTTGCCTGGCCTGCGGAGTTCCTCCAGCATTTTGCATATGTTGCCTTGGATTTCCAGCTTCTGCAGACTTCCTCATGTTTGTAAAGTAAACATTATCCGGACAGAACTGTTAAAAGCAAAACACATCTTTACCATGAGAATGATTCTAACTCTTCTGTGGAGTCCAAGTCATTGGGTATATTTAAGGCTGAGGCTGGTAGATTCTCGATTAGTCAGGGCATGAAAAGAATAAGGGAGAAGGCAGGAGACTGGGGCTGAGAGGGAAAATGGATCACCCATGATGACATGGCAGAGCAGACTCGATGGGCCAAATGGCCTAATTCTGCTGCTATATCATATGCTGTTATGGTCTTTTTAACATGTCAATACTGGTATAGGCTGCTACCTCATCAGTTATGTCTCTAATATGTTAACTATGAGTATCATACAAGCCCACATTTTTCTTAGATTAACAATCACTGTTTAACTTTTCCAAAGTCTTCATAGCAGAAAGGATTGCTTAAACTGTGTATGATGAGAATTTGCTTTAGTGCCATAATGAAGTCACTTTGATTCATTGTTGTGTACTAATAACATTATAAGTCATGATTGCAAAAGCATGTATCAGCTAAAATTAAGAAAGGCGGAATTATTATCTGAGTCCTTCAATTGCTAAATAACTTAATTTACATACATCATCTTGTTCACACGGGCAAACTTGATAATTCATTCATACCAGCAACATAATATTGTTAGCAGTTACCATACAATAATATCTATCAAACAAAATAGGAAACAATGATAAGAAGAATGGCATTGAATTCTAAAACAGAGAATGAACATAAAGCAAATATATTTGTTGCTTTTAAAGATCGGACATTAACCATGGATTCCAAATAGATTACAATATATCAGTAAATGATTAGCTTCAGAGCCCACTCTGGGAGATAAGGAAAATATGAACATTTATTCAATGATTCCATATCCTCTGTACATCCAAGTTATGTAATTATAGGAGATTATAAGGCCATAAAATATAGGAGCAAAATTATGCCCTTGGGCCTATCGAGTCTCCTCCGCCATTTTATCATGGCTGATCCATCATCCATTCCCTCACCCCAATCTCCTGCCTTCTCTCCATGTCCTTCCTGACTAATCTAAAATCTATTAACCTCTGCCTTAAAAAGGCCCAATGACTTGGTCTCCACAGCTGTCTGTGGCAACGAATTCCATGGATTCAGTAATCAACAATAATCCGAATATAAAGCAGTTTTATTAACCTTATTAAACATTTGGTACTTAGAATTCTGAGGATAGAAAAGGAAATTGATGACAAGGACAGATAAAAACTGTAAATCTGTAGTCCCTAAATGTAATTAAGAAAATAGTTGTGGATATAATTTAAATTTCTGCAAAATAGATGACAGAAGATTGCCATATAAAAACCCTTTAAGTAATTGGCAATGTATTTGTGGTCTTTGATACAATTAGCTAAATTTAGCCCAGTTATTTTGCCAAAAATAATGTGATAGACCAATCAAAGTAGCAGGACCCTGCTGCCACACAGAAAAATAACAGTAGACAATTGTTTTCAAAAGTGTTGCTTTCTCAGAAATTTACTTTGTTTATGATCGACTGCTTGAAGCTGAACACAAATATAACTTCAGACCACTTGTATCATGTAGGAATTTGGAGAAACAGGAAATTCACTTTTATTGAATATAAAGCATTTATTGCATAATGGTGCTGATGATTTGCAATAGTTCAACTAAGCTAAAAATGTTTTGTTGATGATTTTCATTTTTACTCAGTGTCTGAGACTTCTCGCTTAAGTGTCCAACAATAACCAGCTTGCATTGATGGATTCCAGTTGCCCTGATACCATTTCTCCATGATCGCAATGTCCTGGTGAAACCTTTCACCATGATCGTCGCTGCCAGTATTAAGATTTGCAGGCAAGATCTAAATGGGAATGCAGAAAGGGAATCTTTAGTGACATGTTGCTCTTCATGGTCTAATATGCTTGGGGGATGTTCTCAATCAGCTACATGTAGCTGGGTGCTCTGTAGTTGCCAAGAAGATTTTCAACAATATCCTTGCACGTCTTCCATGGAATTTTCTCTTGTCCCATTAGAGGTTCTTCAAATTGCTTGTCATTGATGACCTGTTTGATTTGCAGGCTAACATAAAGGCCTTTCTTAATCTTGGCATCGGTCATTCAGACTTGAATTATGAATTGAAATAACAAATATAGGTGATTACAAAAAAATGGTGCATGATGTGGAAATTTCATGGTGATTTTCGTGATTAGCAGTCCCAAATCGATATGATGCATCTAAAAGTATTCAGGAAGCAAGTTCTTTGTTATTCAGTGTAATGGAAAGGCAGAAGAAGTAATTCCACTTATCCCTTCTGGCAGATATAGAGAACAAGATAGACGTCAGAAAGCAATGAATGCGGTCTAATGTATCTTTGTGCAAGCAGTGTGAGCCACTTAAGCCCAAAATTAAAGGCCATAGGCTATTAAATATTCACAGTGAGCTAATGCTCCAATTCAGCAATCAGAATGTTCAAAAGAAGACAAAATTACAATAAAGTGAAACGATGTGAAATACTGTAGTACACAGTTGCAGATAAGCTTCTTTCTGTTACACTTAAATTGGGTGTTATTTTGTAAATGATGGGATGATCAAACATGATCAAACATCAAGGAGCTGATTCAGATTTAGAAATGCTGTTAATGTTGCAAGTAAAATCAAAGACTGGTTGTACTGTGTGCAAGTTAAAGTCTCTTTTCACAGAGAGAGGGATGCCGATTGCCCTGGACAGAGACGAGAACCAGATAAAGGGCAGACGCACCATCCAGACACAAAGAAATATAAGGACAAAAGGTTTTCGGATCATAGTAGTGCACTTCTCCACAAACAGATTACTGTTCTGATCATTTGAGTTTAGCAGCATTCAATTGAATACAGCACTGTGCAAAAGTCTTAGGCACATATAAACAGCTAAGGTGATTAAGACTTTTGCATAGTACTGTAATTTGTCAACAAGGAGCGGAGAGTCAGTTTGTAACACTAGTGAGAGCAAAGATGTTTGGAATGGCGAAGTTGGAGCACCGTGGGAGGGGAGTGGGACAAGTGGCATAGAAGGACTGCCAGGGCTGGGGACTGGGGAGTGGTGACGATGCAGACCTGAGACACCAGGGAATATCTTTTGATTCCAAACATTTGGTTGATTGACCACAACAGAATGTCTTTCTGGTGCTTCCTGCTCCCTCCCCTCGCCTTTCCCCAACCATGATTTCCCTCTCCCTGCCCCCTTCCCACTTTCAGTCCACAATTGAGACCCATATCAGAATCAGGATTATTATAGAAACAAAGAAACATAGAAAATAGGTACAGGAGTAGGCCATTCGGCCCTTTGAGCCTGCACCGCCATTTATTATGATCATGGCTGATCATCCAACGCAGAACCCTGCACCAGCCTTCCCTCCATACCCCCTGATCCCCGTAGCCACAAGGGCCATATCTAACTCCCTCTTAAATATAGCCAATGAACTGGCCTCAACTGTTTCCTGTGGCAGAGAATTCCACAGATTCACCACTCTCTGTGTGAAGAAGTTTTTCCTAATCTCGGTCCTAAAAGGCTTCCCCTTTATCCTCAAACTGTGACCCCTCGTTCTGGACTTCCCCAACATCGGGAACAATCTTCCTGCATCTAGCCTGTCCAATCCCTTTAGGATTTTATACGTTTCAATCAGATCCACCCTCAATCTTCGAAATTCCAACGAGTACAAGCTCAGTTCATCCAGTCTTTCTTCATATGAAAGTCCTGCCATGCCAGGAATCAATCTGGTGAACCTTCTTTGTGCTCCCTCTATGGCAAGGATGTCTTTCCTCAGATTAGGGGACCAAAACTGCACACAATACTCCAGGTGTGGTCTCACCAAGGCCTTGTACAACTGCAGTAGTACCTCCCTGCTCCTGTACTCGAATCCTCTCGCTATAAATGCCAGCATACCATTCGCCTTTTTCACCGCCTGCTGTACCTGCATGCCCACTTTCAATGACTTTATAATGACAGCCAGGTCTCGTTGCACCTCCCCTTTTTCTAATCGGCCACCATTCAGATAATAACCTGTTTTCCTATTTTTGCCACCAAAGTGGATAACTTCACATTTATCCACATTAAATTGCATCTGCGATGAATTTGCCCACTCACCCAACCTATCCAAGTCACTCTGCATCCTCTTAGCATCCTCCTCACAGCTAACACTGCCACCCAGCTTCGTGTCATCTGCAAACTTGGAGATGCTTCATTTAATTCCCTCATCCAAGTCATTAATATATATTGTAAACAATTGGGGTCCCAGCACTGAGCCTTGCGGTACCCCACTAGTCACCGCCTGCCATTCTGAAAAGGTCCCATTTATTCCCACTCTTTGCTTCCTGTCTGCCAACCAATTCTCCATCCACATCAATACCTTACCACCAATACCGTGTGCTTTAAGTTTGCACACTAATCTCCTGTGTGGGACCTTGTCAAAAGCCTTTTGAAAATCAAATATACCACATCCACTGGTTCTCCCCTATCCACTCTACTAGTTACATCCTCAAAAAATTCTATGAGATTCGTCAGACATGATTTTCCTTTCACAAATCCATGCTGACTTTGTCCGATGATTTCACCGCTTTCCAAATGTGCTGTTATCACATCTTTGATAACTGACTCCAGCAGTTTCCCCACCACCGACGTTAGGCTAACCGGTCTATAATTCCCCGGTTTCTCTCTCCCTCCTTTTTTAAAAAGTGGGGTTACATTAGCCACCCTCCAATCCTCAGGAACTAGTCCAGAATCTAACGAGTTTTGAAAAATTATCACTAATGCATCCACTATTTCTTGGGCTACTTCCTTAAGCACTCTGGGATGCAGACCATCTGGCCCTGGGGATTTATCTGCCTTCAATTCCTTCAATTTACCTAACACCACTTCCCTACTAACATGTATTTCACTCAGTTCCTCCATCTCACTGGACCCTCTGTCCCCTACTATTTCTGGAAGATTATTTATGTCCTCCTTAGTGAAGACAGAACCAAAGTAATTATTCAATTGGTCTGCCATGTCCTTGCTCCCCATAATCAATTCACCTGTTTCTGTCTGTAGGGGACCTACATTTGTCTTTACCAGTCTTTTCCTTTTTACATATCTATAAAAGCTTTTACAGTCAGTTTTTATGTTCCCTGCCAGTTTTCTCTTATAATCTTTTTTCCCCTTCCTAATTAAGCCCTTTGTCCTTCTCTGCTGAACTCCGAATTTCTCTCAGTCCTCAGGTGAGCCACTTTTTCTGGCTAATTTGTATGCTTCTTCTTTGGAATTGATACTATTAATATTATCATCCACATATGTCATGATTTTTTTTTGTGGTAGCAGTACAGTGCAAAACATAAAATTACTAAATACTGTGTAAAACTCTCTCTCTCTCTCTCTCTCTCTCTCTCTCTCTCGCGCGCGCACAGTATGGTATATCAAAGCTTGAAATATTTTGTTTGAAGCTAATCTAGCTAAGCAATGGTGGTCTTTGATGCTCTTAATTTGTTAAAAATAAATAATAAATAATAAGTTTTAATTTAAAGCCTATGAAGGAAAATAGAAACTGGAATCCTATTAAGTAGGATGCAATAAATGATGTGTAATTGGACAGTCATTCCCTGATGGTTATAAAAATAGGTAATAGGATAAATAGGATCACTACAGCATCGGCTGAGATATTTGATGCACACATGGAGTAAATGAAGGTATTTGTCCCTGCAAACAATTCCATAGAAGCTTTGGGATGTTATGCTGAAGTTGTAAAAGACATTGGTGAGGCCTAATTTGGAGAATCGTGTGCAGTTCCAGTCACCTACCTACAGGAAAGGATGTTACCAGATCTGGAGGGCCTGAATAATAAGGAAAGATTGAATAAGTTAGGAGTTTATTCCCTGGAATGTAAAAGATTGCAGGGAGATTTGATAAAGGTATACAAAATTATGAGGGGTAGAGGGTAAATGTAAGCAGGCTTTTTCCATTGAGGATGGTGGGTCTACAGCTAGAGGTCATGGGTTAAGGGTGAAAGATGAAAAGTTTAAGAGGAACATGAAAGGAAATTCCTTCACACGAGGGTCATGAAAGTTTGCAACAAGCTGCCAATGCAAGTGGTGTGTTCGAGTTGAACTTCAGTTCGGATCGGTACATTGATGGTAGGGGTATGGAGGGCTATGGTCCCGGTGCAGGCTGATGGGAGTAGGCAGCTGAAGTGGTTTGGCATGGACTGAATGGGCTGACGGAACTTTTTCTGTGCTGTACTTTTTTAAGACTCTGTCACTCTATGACTGTAAGTTTCTGATCATTTAAACCAAAACTACAGTTATGAAACATAAACTCAAGAGATTCTGCAGATGCTGGAAATCCAGAGCAACCCGCACAAAATGCTGGAAGAATTCAGCAGGACAGGCACAATCTATGGAAACTGTTGGTGTTGCGGGCTGTGAGCCTTCTTCAGGACTGGAAGGGAAGGGAGAAGATGCCAGAATAGGAAGTTGGGGGGATGGGAAGGTGGGCAAGCTAAAAGGTGAAAGGTGAAGTCAGGTGAGTGGGGGATGGTGGATAAAGTAAGAAGCTGTGAGGTGATAGGTGGAAAGGCAAAGAGCTGGAGAAGAAGAAATCTGATAGGATAAGAAAGTGGACCATTGCGGAAAGGGAAGGAGGAGGGGCACCAAGGGGAGGTGATAATCAGGTGAGGAGAAAATGTAAGAGGCCAGAGTGGGGAATAGAAGAAGAAGGAAAAAGGAGGGAAAAGAATTACCTGAAAGAGAAATTGATGTTTGTGCCATCAAGACTTCATGATGTCACTTATGAAGTGTTATTCCTCCACATTAAGAGTGATCTTAATGTGAGGGGAGGAGAAGATGGCAGCGCGACGCAGCGCATGCAGCTGCTCCGAATTGATATCACATTTGTTAAGCAGGATGCCGTGCACAATCCTGATTTGATGGAGACAGCCATGAGAAGCACGGAGGAACATCTGGAGAAACTTCTGAAATGCCTGCTTCGCTGCCGCTGCTACTGTGTGATCGAGAATCTCCGGAGGGGATGGCCCCAAATCCTCGGCTTTGCCTATTGCCTGTTGCCAGGGCCGGGGTCGAAGCGCTCGGCAGAGATGGTGCACGATGCTCGGTGTTGGGGAGCTGGTCAGAGGCTCGAAGTTTTCGGACGGACTTGGAGTCGGACTGTGGTTGGGTACTTCCAGGATGCTGCATCGGCAAGTTTGCGGCGCTGGAGGTTCACAGCAGGAAGAATTTTCTTCCTTCAACTGTCTGCATGAGATGATGGGACTTTCGAGAGACTTTGAGACTTTTTACCATGCCCATGATCTGTTCTTCTATCAAATTACGGTATTGCTTGCACTGTTGTAACTATATGTTATAATTATGTGATTTTTGTCAGTTTTTTTAGTCTTGGTTTGTCTTGTGTTTCTGTGATATAATTTGGAGGAACAAATTGTATCATTTCTTAATGCATGCATTACTAAATGACAATAAAAGAGGACTGCGTGTCCTCATAATCTAATCTAATCTAATCTTATTATGGAAGAACATGTCAGAACAGGAATAGGGACAGGAATTGAAATGGCTAACCACCGGGCGACTATTTTAATTCCTATCCACCAAAAATAATCCACTTATTACAGATGAAGTGGAGATGTTTGACAAGCCAGTCTCCCAATTTACGTTGGTCTCACCAATGTAGAGGAGGCCGCATTGCGAGCACTAGGTACAGTCAATGACTCGAACAGATTCACAGATGAAGTGTTGCCTCACCTGGAAGGACTGTTTGGGGCCCTGATTGGAGGTGAGGGGGAGGTGAATGAACAGGTGTAGCATATCTGTCATCTGCAGGGATATGTGCCAAGAGGAAGATTAGTGGGGGAGGGATGAATGGCCAAAGGAATCATGGAATGAGCAATCCTTGCAGAAAGCTGGGGAAGGCAGTAAAGATGTGTTTGGCAATATGTTCCCATTGAAGGCTATTTGGCCCATCAATTTTATTATGGCTGATTCATTTCCCTCTCTTAGCCACAATCTATTTCCTTCTCCCAGTATCCCTTCATGCCTTGACTAATCAAGAATCTATCAACCCCTGTCTTAAATATCACAAATACTTTCCTCAGAACCTATTGTAACTGGAGAGTGTCTGCTGGTAAATTGCTCAAAACAGCAGGAAATTCTTGTCGTGCTTACAGAAATTTGCATTGCAACCTCCCTGCATGCTGTATGTTCATTTCTTCTCACACACACATTTTGACATGAAGGATAGGGTCCTGGGGATTCACCATCGGTGCTCTCGAATTTTTTGGCATCTCAACAGAGCAGTTCGGCCTGCAGGACCAGTCAGCTCATGCAGTGCAGAGCAAATCAGCACAGATGGCATATCAATTGAAGTCCTTTACCACCTTTGAAGAGAAAACTGTTGATGTGTGAAACTAGAATTGTTTTCCTTTTAACTGAGGGCTGATTTCATTTTCTCTTTGTAATCGCAACTTTCAAATTGAAGGCTCTTATCAATTGCTCTCCATTCAATCACTAACCTACTCAATCTCATTTAAACTAAAGAATGCCATGCATTTGACATGATATCCTGCAGTCATTACTTTAACATCAGGCAAGTTTTCAGGAATGTTGAGTTGTTCAGCATCAACAATCAGTAAAAAAAGATTAAATGGGTCACTAAAGAGATCTTCATCCTAACTAAGGCAGGAATATATATTTTTCCTCACTTAAAAGGAAACCTTTTCAACCACTACTACACACTAATTCCACATCCTTTGTAATCTTTTCATTATTTTGTTATTGAGATACAGAGCAGAATATCCCCTTCTGACCCTTCAAGCTGCTCCGTTCAGCAATACCCCGTTTTAACACTAACCTAATCACGGGACAATTTACAATAACTGGTAGGTCTTTGGACTGTGAGAAGAAACCAGAGCACTTGAAGGAAATCCACATGGCCATGAGAGAACGTACAAACTCCTGATATTCAGCAGCAGGAATTGAGCCCAGGTTGCTGGTACTGTAAAGCATTGTGCTACCATGCCTCGCTTCTCTTCTCCTTTCGGAACACTCCAGATCTCACTGTGCTGAGTGATGTACGTGTCCACTAGTTTGTGCAGCTGAGCTTTGAATGTGAAGGCTGAGTATTTGACCTTGGGGGGACTTCACAGCCAAGTCTGAACTGATGTCAAATACAATTCTCCAGACTGTTATCCACAGCACAAATATAAAAGTTAAATGTAAATGCTAGCGTGCTTTACCGCAATGCTGCTGAACTCATGTGGGCAGGAGAATACAACACTTCCACACACTTGCCAGATTTCCTCTGAGGCCAGAGGTTAACTGTGGAGGACCTACCCTAATGTGCTAACAAAGGCATAATAATTTTGTGATTTTACCCAGAGAAGTATTAGCATAAATGAAACATAAGTGATATAATCAGAAACCAAAACAGCAGCTATTAGTTACTTTAGTAATGGATCAATAAGGAGCTTTTAAGTAAGTTACACAGTCCGCTGACTTAAAGAAACAACAAGTTATATCTTCTTAACATTCCATTTATTCCGCTAGCATATTGAATAGATTAAAAACTAGCAATAGCAAAATAAATAGGGTAAAATTGTTAAGGGCAATTTTGTGGCTAATTATACATCTCATTGACATGATAACAAGACCTCACTCTAAAATGTCCATTCAGGTTAATAACAGCCAACCCACGTTAAACGGATTGATGCGCAGGTATTTTTCACTGCTCAGAAATAGAGTGAAAGCAAACTGTCAGAATTCTGAATAGTTTATGTACCCATGAACATTATATCACTGTTACTTTTTTCAACTATATGTTTATACAACCAGCAATTCTTAAAGTTTGTAAAATAAGTCATGAAGCTGTTTTCTTTTAATATTATACAAAATACTTTATTTTACAGTATGTTCTTATACAAGATACTTGTATAATTAATATTATACAAAATCATATTGAAAGCTTTCCTTTCATTAGCAGCAACATTGAAAATTAGAACATGGAGCTCGCACTGGAAATTTGTAGAGTTTGAGTGTTGTGTAGATTTCTGATCATTATCTTTGAAGAAACAATCCGAAGACGTACTGGTTGATAGGATAATAGGTCATTGTAAATTGTTCCGTGAGTGGGCTAGGGTTAAAACAATGGTTGCTGGGTGACTCGACTCGAAGGCGTTATTCCATACTGTATCTCAATAAATAAAAACATACATACATACATAAATAAATAAATAAACATAGATTATATATATAAAATATTGACGCATCTGGTTGGAGTAATAGAGGGGATGTTCCTTCCTTTATAAATGGGTTAAAAACCAAAAGGAATTGATTTAATCTGTAAGTATGGGAAAAGATAATGAACACAATGATAGAAGTCCATAACCTAATTTCCTGAAAGAATGGTGAAGCAAAAATCCAACAGATATGCTGGGACATCTGCATTATAGATGAAACATAGGTCAGGCAGCATCTGTAGATAAGGAAATAAAGTTATTAGCTTACAGTCTGGCTCTGACTATGCACAGGAGCTCTAGATGTTAAAATTCCCCTTGACCTCTACGTATAAATTGGCTTTTCACATCTTTCTATTCACAGTTCCACCAATCCCTTTACAATTGCAGGCATCACAACAACTACTCCAACAACCATTCTGTTTCCCATGTTAAAACTGAGATCAGCAAAAATAAAATGCCACCATTATCAGCCAGTTTGCATCCGTCCCTCAAAACAAACAAAAGTATTGTTACATCTTCTCACAATTATAATCTCCAAGATTTTATTTACTTTATACTTTATACTTTGTTTATACTTTATACTTTATTATACTTTAAACTTGCATTTTTGGTTATTATTATGCATACCCAAAGGCTCGGAAGGAGGTACTGCAATGCTCTGTGGAGAGTAAAGGACCTGACAAGGCATAGAAGACATCATGGTCATCCACTGCAACCAAGGAAGACCTAGTTCGTGATACTTGTTCATACCACTAGACAGACTTCTGAGGAAGAGAGAATGGAGCTGCCCAGTGCTACAGTTTTTCCACTTTAAAAACTCCCACACAAGTTTCCTGTCATTGTCGGACATGATGGACAACCTCTCTATGCAAATGATTCAAGATCACATAGGGAAAATATAAATTACTTTTATGCCTTCATAGGCTTAATTTTTCATTCCTGTTACTTGTTAAAATAGAGCTGTTTCTTGAAATGCAGGAGAAGCATATTCAAACATAATGTATCAGCTATCAGCTGAGGTCAGTGAATCTAAGCACTTAATTTAGCCATTGCTTGAAGCAAAACACCTTTAAGAGTTTCAGTGGACATCATTCATTTAATTATTAACATTCCCTCAGGTTTACATCATCTGAGCAGGCAGCTTTTGTTGATTTTATCAAATACAAGCCATGACAATCTTTTCATGTCCTTTCACAAGCACTCAGCTGTGAAAATCTTTTCACTAGTAAATCAGAATAGTTTATGAATCATAATTATTCAGTTATTTTGTCTGGATTTAAGTCTGCAATGCATCTGAATAAGTATTGATTTTTCTTTTGTAAAACTTTTATCACGGAGTATATTTAACCCATCCATGATGCATTGTATGCTGAGTGCTTATAAACAAATAACATGCTGGTTTTCAGTACAATAAGACCCTCACTCAGTTATGGTATAACCATTCGTGCAGGTACATTTAGAATGGCTGGTTTTACACTCCGATAAAATGCGGATAACATGTGCTATTGCAGCCATTAAAGCAAAAAAATTTGTCATCAGAAAACAATAAGTGAAAAATTGTTACATCAGGTAGCAATTTTTCAACACTGGTTTGCATCAGTTTGATAAGATTAATGATTTGTTGGTCATTCCTGAAGTAGGAAATGGACAATATCTTGGTCGGAAGTATTCCTTGTTTGTTGAACTTGTTGATTGCGGTGGAAGGTAGATAGGAATTGAATTTGCAATAAGTGTATGCTAAAATATTCTAAAATGTAAAATTACAAACTACTTATTATTCTGACTGAACTTGTCTGAAAGTAGTAACTAATTTTTTTTGGGTCGGCGGGGGTTTCATATTTTCTTTGAACAGGTTCCATGGTTTTCTTTGTTTTGTTTCCTCTGTGTGGAAGACGAAGTTCAGGATTATATACCACTCATATACTTTGATAAATGTACTTTGAACCTTTGAACTCTTGAATTTCTGTTGCCCAGTCACTGTCTACTGTCCTTGCCCACATATCATCATCTGGCCTACACAACCCCTTATGTCCCATCCCACATTCTGGAGTTGGTTGGTAAGGTCTCAGAATTTACTAGGCCTAAGCTGCTGTTGCTCTTGATAGGGTTTCACAGAAAAGAATGTCAAGAGCTGAGAATCCTCATTGAAATGACTGAGATCTCTGAATCTACAGTACTGTGAAACAGTTTTAGGCACATATATATAGCTAGGGTGCCTGAGACCTTTGTACAGTACTCTAATATTTTTATATCATGCACTGTACTCCTGCCACAAAAAAAATAAAACAAATTTCATGATACATGTGAGTGATGATAAACCTGATTCTGATATGGGTCTCTATTGTGGACTGAGAGTGAGAAGAGGGCGGGGAGAGGGGAATCATGGTTGGAAAAAGGGGAAGGGAGAGGGGAGGGAGCAGGAAGCTCCAGAGAGACATTCTGTAATGATTAATAAACTCATTGTTTGGAATCAAATTACCTTGCCTGGTGTCTGCACCCAAGGCACCAACACCACCCCCACCCCCCACCGCCCGGACACTCCTTCTCTACTTCCCGTCCCACACACCTCCTGCGGCGCCCCACCCTCGTCACTCCCAACATGTTTGTTCCCATCAGATTTACAAACTTGCTCTCCGCTCCATGTTGACAATACACTACTGTGCAAATATCTTAGGCATCCTAGCTATTTACATATGTGTGCCTAAGACTTCTGCATGGTACTGTACGTCCAACAAAATCTCTTCCTGAATGAATCCTGTTTGTCTGCATTTGCGCCATTTGGCTATAAAACATTTCTATTCATGTAGCTGTCAACATGTCTTTTACCCAGTATAATTGTGCCTGCCTCTACCACTTCCTCCGGCATTTGATTCCATGCAACCATTATCCAGAAAAACATAGATCTCAGATCTCCTTTAAATCGTCCCCTTCTCACCTTAAAACTGTGCCTTCTGGAATTAGAATCCCCTACCCTTTGAAAAAGAATATCAGACTTTTCTACCCCAATTAGAAATGTATAAACCTTTATGAGATCACCTCTCAGCCTTCTTTAGTGCAAGCATAATATTCCTAGCCTACCAGGTCTCACCTTATAATCACCCTTCAGTCCCAGTAACATCCTTATGTATATTTTCTTCACCCTCTTCAGCTAAGTCACATCTTTCCGATGGAGAGGCAACTAGAACTGTACAGACTACTCCAATGTGGTCACACCTACCTTCATCAGAGGGGCCTACTCAATGTTTTTCTGTTCTATACACTCTCCGGTGCCTGTCCAATACATTTTGTATGTTTTAATAATAATCTTTTGATTTGTATCTAGCATATATCAGCAAAATACAGTTGGTTGAATTATAAGCTTACAAATATTTAAGATGTGGACATACATCTGCTTTATTTTGTTATGTTTAAGTAAAGGGAAGTTTGCTGTTTCTGAAAATGGTTGTATTGAACAATTCTGAGAATTATTATGTTTACCATAAGTAACATTCAGTATAAGAAATGGATCAAACCCAGGATTTCATAACTGGATAGATGATCATTAGAGTCCTTTTCAGACCTGAGTTTACATTAGTCTTAACAGGTCAGTCTTGTTTACATGAGACAAGGCAAAGTTATTTGGCCTTTCTTATTACCACTGAAAATACAGTACTGTGCAAAAGTCTCAGGCACATAGATAAAGTTAGGGTGCCTAAGTACTGTATTTGTCAATGTGGAGCGGACAGCAAGTTTGTAAATCTGGTAGGGGAACAAAGGATGTTGGGAATGGCAAGGTTGGAGTGCCACACGAGGGGTGTGGGACAGGGGGCAGAGAAGAAGTGACAGGTGTGGAGTGTTGCGGGTGCAGACTCTCCCAGCCTTGAGACACCAGGCAAGGTCATTTGATTCCAAACAATTGGTTTGTTGATCATTACAGAATGTCTCTCTGGTGCTTCCTGCTCCCTCCCCTCTCCTTTCCCCTTTTCCCAACCATAATTCCCCTCTCCCTGCCTCCTCTCGCTCTCAGTCCACAACAGTGACCCGTATCAGAATCAGGTTTATCATCACTCACATATATCCTGAAATTAGTTTATTTTTTGGCAGCAGTATAGTGTAATACATAAATTGCTACAGTACTGCGTAAAAGTCTTAGGCTCCCTGGCTGTATTAATGTGCCTAAGACTTTTGCACAATACTGTACATATTGCATTTTTTGTTAAATAATTGATGATATGGTTCATCTGTGCAATGTGGGATTCATATCAATAAATTAGTCTTCGATGCATAAAGAATCACATTATGTACTCTTTTAACTTGCAAATAGAAAATTCCTGCAGGGTGCATATGAGCACTAGCAGTAGACATATACTGAAGCTATGGCAAGTAGTATTAATGAAAATAGTTTGGCCAACACAGAATAAAGACAACATCCCCACCACCGAGTACATCTACAAGGGGTGATGCCACGAGAAAGCAGCAGCCATCATCAAGAACCCCCATCATCCAGGCCATGCTCTCCTGGCTGTTGCCATTGGGAAAGAGAAACGGGAGCCTTAGGTCCCGCACTACCAGGTTCAGAAACAGTTATTACCCTTCAACAACCAGGCTCCTTAACACCAAACAGGTGAATGAACACAACCTAAGAACTCACTTGTTCTCAATATTTTTCTTTTCATTTTTTCTTGTATTTGTACAGTTCATGTTCTTTTGCACGACCGTTGCTTTTCAGTCTTGGTGAGGTTTCATTTATTCTACTGTATTACTTTGTTCTACTGCGTACGCCTGCAAGAAAATCAATCTCAGGGTTGTATATGGTGGCATATATGTACTTCAATAATAAATTTGCTTTGAATATCAAATTTTTCTGCCTCTAGCCCAACTCCTTTTTTTTACCATCTTATATAAACCCTGGGCAAAGTGCTAAAATGCTATTCCCAGGGATTGCTAACATTTTACTTGCATGTTGAATTTACCCTAAAATATGGAGGCTGTCTGTTTGCCCTGATAATCCTGAAGAGATTTTCCCCTCAATCCTGTCATATCTCATTAGTGAAATGAGATGAGTCCCTCATTCCAGTCTTCGTTTGGATTATGCTATAAAATCTGTTGAAATTCTTCCCCGCTAGAACATTCCCCTTGGAAGAGGATTCCTAAGTCAAGAAAGAAACAAGTCAAGCTTGTATTTATAATGCATTTTATAGAGGATAGATATCCTTGGAGTAATCAAATTCTAAAACTGCATAGTGAACTGTTTCATTATAGTTCAGCTAAGCATTCTGTTCAGAGGTCCTAGTCACTGGCATTATTTGTTGAAATATAAAGCTGAATTTAAAAGGCTTTGTTGCCAAGGCAGACTCTCTGTCCCATTTAATTCAAACTGACTTCCCAATTCACATATTTATCACTGGCCACAAGCATATACTTTGTCTCTGGTATAATGCTTTTGGGACGAATTTGATATTGATATTGATTACAGACCCAGGAGTCACATCATTTTTGAAAAGGCACTACCTCCAGTATTTTATGAAATTGTGTTTCTTTTTTAATAAACTCTAAAGCAAAAATATGAACTGGTGCCATAAACAAGATGCCATTGTGAACCCTTTCTTCAGCTTGATGTTTAATATATTTTTCATAAGCTTTCATGACCACATACGTCCCTTCATTTTTAAGTGAGAATTACTTGAGGAGATGTGAAGATAAGAAATGTGTTTTCGTGAAACCTAGACCGGGAGCAATTGCAACAAAAAATAATGTATCTCAGCGTTTCATGAACTCTGAAGGAAAAGGTCAAGTCATTCAACATCTATGGTTTGGAAATTCTATCATCGCAAAAGTTAATTTGTGTTATGCAGCAGAGTTCAACTCAGAAAGCCAAACATGTAGCTCTTACTGCCTTGATTCTGAACTCTGCAGTTTGCCTTCTGATTTTTCCCTGTGCCTGCAGAAACAGTTGGACTCCGTAGTGGTGTGGTGGATATTTGATCACCATTGTGACATAAATAATGTGCCTACCCTCTCGTGTCAATGCAGCCCTTCAACAACATGAAACACCGTCAAAGGAAACCAGCATCCATCATCAGGGACTTCACCCCCCGCCCCCCAAATACACAGGACATGCTGTCTTCTCACTGCTGCCATCAGAAAGAGGGTACAAGAGCCTTAGGATTCACACCACCAGATTCAGGATCAGTTACTACCCCTCAAACAGCAAGCTCTGGAACCAAAGGAGATATTTCACTCATCTTCACTTGCACCATCATTGAAATGTTTTCCCAAAACCAATACATTCTCACTTTCAACGACCCTTCATCTCATGTTCTTATTATTTATTCCTTATTTATTTATCACTATTATGTCTTCTTTTTGTATTTTCACAGTTTGTTTTCTTCTGCTTTCTGGTTGTATACCCTAGTTGGCGGTCTTTCATTGATTTAGTTATGGTTATTATTCTATAGATTTATTGAGTATGCCCACAAAAAAAGGAATCTCAGAGTTGTCTATGTTGTATATAGTGATATATATGCACTTTGATAACAAATTTAACTTGAGCTTTGAAAGGGGGTTTGCCTGAGTAGTTCCTGTTTGTCAAATCCAGTCTGGTGAAGTAGCTTCAGACTACCCATGCTCTAGCTATGCTTCTGAACACTCAGCAGCCTCCACTGTCTCAAGCCCCTCCCTTCCCCACCCTCCCTCTCACCACCACCACGACACTCGATGATTCCACCAAATCCCAAGCTCCACCTCCAACACAAGAGCAATCATTACACCATACCCCACCCCTCATTGCCCATGAGTAACTTACCCACATAAAGCTCGAGCTGACATCTTGGGCCCCACTCTTTCATTAACCCTGATCCACTGTATATCCTTGGCCGTTCACTTTGCCTTAGTCTGTCAAAATGGACACCTAGAGGAAGGCCATTAATCACATTAATTGGGTAAATATGCAGAACTTCTTGGGAAATGTCCATTATTTCATACACACACATATTTCTTGTATGTCTGAGACAAAGGTGCGTCTGACACACTGCCCAACCAGAGCAGTTTGATCACTAAGCTCAAAGGTCTGCCCAAGTTACACTGGATTTATACCAGAAATAATGCTTGCTGATGTTCTAATCAGCTAACCCTATTAAAGTTAATTTAATGAGTTTTAGAAACAGAGTACTATGTGTTGACTTTGTTACAGATAGAGCTTAACTGGGATTAAGCTCCGGGCAACACGGTCAGCCCATTAAAATAACTATCAGAGATGAGAATTAAATTTGATGAAGCTTTTCCTCTTTATTTGTATATAGAACAGTACTTAAGGCTCCTTAAGGTTGTTATATCCAGGGGGTGGTAATGGGGACAAGCTCCCATTACCTATTAAATGCTCCCAACAGTGTGTGCCTCGAATAGCCTCTGACAACCAAGTCCTGCTCCTAACATTCACTTGTGGCTTAGCTGCTAAGCCCAGTGGAATCATTACTACTGACAGGAGAAGGAGAAAAGTTTGGTTACCAGTGCCTTAAAACCAGTCGCTTCAAGCAAATGGGTATTGTCAGCCACGCTATAGCTCATTTAGGAGAAGGAAAACTCTGATCGCAAACCCCGACTGCCTAGTGGCAATACCTACTCGTGGGGAAGGATTTGGGAGTAAACTCCAAGGAAAAAGTCTTGAGCTGGAGTCCTTAAACTGGTCCTTCATTGAGTTCAATGTTGACTGGCAACTCCTGCGATGCTGCTCGTGCCAAACACTATCGGTCACACGTTCCTTTCAGTTCATCAGATGTGTGGAGAAGGGGAGCCTGCATGTTGTACTGCCCTGGTGTGCTTATCTAGATAGCTAGGATACAACATCCATGGTAGGCTCTGACCAATGGAGGCCTCAGAACAGTACAGCTTAGAACAGGCCTCTAGCCCATGGTATTGACCTGACATTTTAACCTACTCCGCAATCAACCTAACCATTCCCTCCTACACACCCGTTAGCCTCCATTTTTCTTTCATTCATATGCCTGTCTAAGAGGCTTATAAATATCCCTAACTTATAAGACTTTACCACTATCCCTGGCAGTGCATTCCCCGTATTTGCCACTCTGTGTAAAAACCCTACCTCTAAACTTTCCTCCACATGCCTTTGAGGAACATCCCTTGGTAACTGAAAAATTTGCTGTACACTTGATGGAAAACGCTGGTGTGACTACAATATGAAAGGAATGAAATGGCTAACACATGAGGAGTGGTTGATGGTTCTGGGCCTGTACTCGCTGGACTTTAGAAGAATATGGGGGGAGTTCATTGAAGCCTTCCAAGTATTGAATGGCCTAGATAGGGCGGACATGGAGAGGATGTTTCCTATAGCGGGGGAGTCTAGAAACAGAGAGCACATCCTCAGAACAGAGGGAAGTCCATTTAGAGCAGAGATGAGGAGGAATTTTTTTATCCAGATTGTCTTCCCTTAAGTGGTTTAAATGGGTCAGAGTCAGAAAGGCCTCGCACCCAATGATTGGCTCCAGTAGCTACTAAGTATCAGTTAGAAATTAAATTGTGTAGAGGTTTTATTTCCTGAAGACTGGTTCTTAAATTCTGCCTGTGCTGGAAATTCAAAATGCTGGAGGAACTCAGCTGGACAGGCAGCCTCTATGGAAATGACAAAGAGTCAACGTTTCGGGCCGAGACCCTTCTTCAGGACTGAGAAGGGAGTGGGAAGATGCCTGAATAAAAAGGTGGGGGGAAGGGAAGGAGAATAGCCCGATGGTGATGGGCGAAGCCAGGTGGGTAGGAAAGATAAAAGGTTGGAGAAGAAGGAATCTGATAGGAGAGAAGAGTGGACCACAGGAGAAAGGAAAGGAGGAAGGAATCCAGGAGGAGGTGATAGGCAGCTGAGAAGAGAGTACTCATAATTATGCTATTCAATACTGTTCACCTTCCAAATAATGATTTTTGCAGGGAAGAGATAGTCACCCGTCTCTCTTAAGATTGTGCATTTGGTAAGAGGGTGTGGAGAAGAATGCATTTATCCATGTCTTAGTTCATCCCCAGCAGACTCTCTGATCAATACACTGTTCCTGGTGGCACATACCGAGACAGAAACCAAGTCCTGCTGGAAAGTTATCAACTCAGTGACAGACACCCTCAGGTCTGCCAAAACTTATTGCTGCTTCCACTACTGCACATGGAGGGGTGGAGTTGGGAAGGGAAGTCCCTCGAACAATGAATAGGATGTATCAGCCCAGCAGGCCACGTGAGTGGTAAAGGTGCTGTTTGTTTTCCGTCTTTAAAAAAATTTTACACTACTACTGTGATTGTAGAAATTCTGTTGCACTTTCCTCAGTGACCACTTTATTACGTACCTCCTGCAACCCATTCTGGAGGAACTCAGCAAGTCAAGCAGCACTTATGGAAGGAAACAAACATTTGATGAATAGTTTTGAGCTGAGACCCTTCATCAGGAGTGGAAAAGAAGTGGCAGAAGGCAGAATAAGAAGGTGCGGTAAGTAGTACAAGCTGGCAGGTGATAGGTGGAACCAGGTAAGGAGTATAATGTATGAGTGGGGGAAGGGGGATTAAATATTAGACTGGGACGTGATGGGTGGAAGAGATACGGTGCCGATGAAGAAGGAATTTCATAGGAAAGGATGGTGAATCATGCAAGAAAGGGAAGGAGGAGGAGAACCAGGAGGAGGAAATGGACAGGTGAAGAGAAGGCCTGAATGGGGAACCAAAGGTGGAAGGAAAAAGTGAGGAAGGAGGAGGGGTTAGGAATTACTGGAAGCTTGAGAAATCAGTGCTTATGCCATCGGGTTGGAGACCTCCAAATGATGGAAGAGCAACAACTCACATACCCTTTGGTTAGCTACCAACCTGATGGCATGAACATAATGAAGCTTATTTCTTTCAGTCAAAAGGTAACAAAAAGGATATTTATTATTATATTATTATTATCACTACTACTAAGCCTCTGTTCTTCCATTTATCAACTAACGTGTACTTATGGTTTCATGAGCAAAGGAGCTGCATTTGTGGCAATGCTTGCCATAGTGTTTAAATCATTGGGCAATGAAACTTAGCACTACAAAGATTGGGAGTGGAGTGGGGGAGCATTCTACATGGACAGCAGCTTGCTCTTTATATTGTACTCCCTTGGCTTGTGTATCATGTAGACAGCTGAAACGCAACATCAACGGTTGACCCTGACTAACAAGGGGCCTCAAATTATACTGAATTTTACATTCCACATTTGGCACAAATCCTCATAAAAACTCATAACATTTTTAACAGAATAACTATGTAATATTCGTGTATTATATTTACAGCAGGTTTACTTATCAGGAAAGTGCAAGTAAGCATGTTGGCACTATAATTATGCAAAGTCCCCTCTCCAAACATTGGAACATATTTCATGTCAGAGACTCGACTCTGTTTGTTTTGTTATTAGCACGTTAAGTGCAAATGGGGGGAAGTTAATTTACTTCCTGGCTGCTAGCCATAGCCCAGTGCTTAACTGGTGCAGTCATGTCAATCCTGCATCTAAAGGTATCGTTTGTGCCTCTGAATCAAAAGTGGTTACTTGACACCATAGACCCTGCTGCTTCTGTATTAGGAGGGAGCTTTATGTTTGTGTTTCAGAGAAAATTTTGTGTTAATGTTCCTTTGCCCTTCAGCAATTTTCCTTGACACAAGAGATTCTGCAGGTGTTGAAAATCCAGAGGAACAAGCACAAAGTGCTGGAGGGACTCAACACGTCAGGAGGAATGAATAGTCGTTGTTTTGGGCTGAGACCCTTCACCAGGACCTTTTCCATGAATTATTGAATTCTCCTTGGATTATGTTGTGTTCAGAGAGTGTCCAAAACCATATTTATTTGCTCAGAAAAAAACAGATTCCCTTGAAATTGTTTCATTGTGGTCAAGGAGAAATTGGTTGCTCTGTTTTCTTATATTGCTTGCTATATTTCATAAGCAGTTTGAGAAGATTTGAAGGAACTCACAAGTTGCTACAGATGCATCACCATCTGCTTTGGGTGGGAGGGAAACTGCTCAGGATCAAAATACACTGCAGAGATTTGTAAACTTAGTCAAGGACACTAGCCTCCACAGCATCCAGGATGTCTTCAAGGAGCGACACCTTGAAAAAACAGCATCCATCATTAAGGATGCCCATCACCCCGGACATGCCCTCTTTTCATTGCTGACATCAGGGAGGAGGTACAGGAGCCTAAAGGCACATACTCAACAATTCAGGAACAGCTTCTTCCCCTCTGCCAACGAATTTCTGAATGGACGTTGAAACCATGAACACTACCTCACTACATTTTTAATTATTATTTTTTGTATGACTTATTTAATGTAATGATTTAACACTGTATATATACTTAATGTATTCAGTTTTTTTCTTTATTATTATGTTTTGCATTATCCTGATGCCACAAGGACAATAAATTTCACAACAGATGCCAGTGATATGAAGCCAGATTCAGATTCTTATTCTGATAATGCATGCCACTTGTACAATCTCACACAATGTTTACTGGATTATTGTGTTGCACTGAAATTATAATTTAAATCTTTGAATTTTTATTCCAGAGATTCCATTGTATCTGATTGCTCTCAATTACCCAGATTAATTTCCAATCCCAGACTGGGAATTTGTGTTTGGTTTATCTTTGTTTATGGTATACTTAAGGCCTTTGGCTTTAATTAGTTCACCTTTTCCTCCAGTGTAGTACATGATTCGAGATATTCTTTCAGCTACAGAACATTTGTTCTTTTATTTCGATAGTTAATACAGTTCTTTGGACATCTTTCTATGAAAGTGGCTTTGCATATACGGAAATTTATGTTTCTGTTTTCAGCAGCATGGTAGTGTAGTGGTTAATGCTTTACACTACTAGCAACCCGGGTTCAATTCCAACCACTGCCTGTAAGTGTGAACATTCTCTCCATGACTGCATGGTTTCCGCCTGGAGCTCTAGCTTCCTCCCACAGTCCACAGATGTACCAGTTGGTAGGTTAATTGGTATGTGTAGATTGTCCTGTGATTAGGCTAGGATTAAATCAGGAGTTACTGAATAATGAGGCACAAAGGACTAGAAGGGCCTATTCTACACTGTATCTCAATAAATAAATAAATATTTTTAAGTAGGTATTATTACATGCTTAATGGATCAAAGGTTTATTGCTTTGTTGCTAATTCATAGAGAATTGAATCCATCTCAAAGAGATAAGATGCAACTATAAACAAAATTTCCTACATTTAAAAAGAATCTATTAATTAACAAGTCTACAATGAATAACAACGATCTATGTTAAAATAAAATCTTGCAGCATAGTGCTTTCTAATACTCAATGTGAAAAACTATTAGAGTATTATCTAATGCACTCCTGTTGTTTAAACACAATGGTTAGCTTTGTAGCTGACAAGTGACTAATTTTCATTGAAATCAGTGCACCTATTATATTATTTTTCCTATTGTTTCCTTAATTTATAAAGGGACAATGCAACCTCTTATTTGTTAGACTTGAATAATAGATGGCAAGTATATATTTATTTCAGGTTTAATTAGACCTTCCATGCAAGGAAGCACCACTCAGTGAAATTTTGCAGCATCGGGACTGTGTTCATAGAGTCTAAACATTTAATTAATCTATTAATTATTTTGGTAATGGAACCAAGTCAGATTATTCTCTATTGAAAATCAAAGACAATGCCTCAGCTGGCTGTTGTGATTATTTACCAGCCACTTGTCTTATTAACTGATCTCCCATGAGAAGCAGAAAACATTCATCAATGAGTCACACTCCTTCTCTCCTCTCCCACAAGACTCCACGATTGTCATAGAAGAAGAGGTAATTATTGGCAGAGATCATTTACCCTTCACAATGGTTGATCTTTTTGTTGCTTGCTTGAAAGAATATTTCTAATTGTCAATTCAATAGTGTGGCAGTATTGTTTTTCCATGAGCCGTTTATCTGCTCATTGGAGTGTTAAACAAAGTATGAAGTTCCCTTGCTGCACTTAGTTTACTTCACAGTTTGGATTTTGTTGTTTTCTCAATTATTGCAAAAGTCACATTTGGTCAGAACCAGATTGCGTCCACATAGTCGTTAAATTATCCTGACAGGGAGTGTCTTTCCAAGCAAATTTTTAAGCCTTTCAGGATTTCAAATCCAAGGGTCCATATTTTAGTTGTTTCAATTGCACTGAAAAACTTGCACTTCACATGAAAGTGGAACACTGGGGTTCAGCTCAATCAACTGCTCCATTTACACACGCTGTGATAGAAACTACTGCCAGGCCTTCAGCTCACACTCAACTGACAGACAGACTGAGAGAGAGAGAGAGAAAGAGAGATAGAGACAGACAGATAGACAGAGATATAAAGACAGAGATAGAGAGAGAGAGAGAGAGAAAGAAAGAGAGAGAGGGAGCGAGAGAGAGAAAGAGAGAGAAAGAAAGAGAGAGAGAAAGTGAGACAGAGCGATATAAAGACAGAGATAGAGACAGAAAGAGAGCAAGAGAGAAGAAGAGAAAGAAAGAGAGGGAGAGAAAGAGTGAGAGAGAGAGAGAGAGAGAGGGAGAGAGAGAGAGAGAGTCACAGTGTGCGCTGGCAATGACTGTACAGAGGAAAGACCAAATCCCATGTAGAGATGGCAACAAGAGCTTATGCGTAGGAATTCCAACAGAACATCAGTGGTTCAGCCGAGTGACAATGCGAGATGTAACGTTTTCAGAACTAGAACCCCACAAGAGGCGCTAAAGGATGTCCACTTAACTGGTACAAGTGACCCAGAATTCCCAAGCCTATCAAAATAAATTTAACAAGCTTAAATAGTCAATGATACACAAACATTTACCCAAAGCCTGGTGAAGATGGCAAAGTTTGTCATTAAAACGTTGGTTATAATCGATACCTGTACCAGGCTGAAAGCCCAAGAAGAGTTTATTCAACAGTCAATCAATTAAGGTGAGAGAGAGGTAAAGAAATGGTAAATGGTAAAGAAATGGAAAGGTTGCCGCCCGATACACAACAAGGCATGGAAAGGAACAACAACACGTTTTGATGTACACATGGTAAATTAAATAGAATCTTGATTTGAGATATAGACAGAGAAACAGACATCACAGGTATATCACATCATCAATAGTATCTTCAGGAGTAACAGTCTCAAGGAGGCAATGTCAATCATCAAAGTTCTCCAACATCCAGGCTGTGCCATCTTTTCAGAGCTGACATCGGGCAGGAGATACACAAGCCTGAAGTCCAACACAACCATTCATTAACCAACAAAACCATAATCACTACAGTTTAGCAACACCATAGTCACTTTTCTCCTTCTGGTGAAAAAATTCCCCCTCCACCTCTTCAATTCCCCACTGTGATCTTTCACTTCTCCTCACCGACCGATTATTTCCCTTGGGTTCCTTTCTCATATGGTCCACTCTCCACTCCTGTCAGTTTCGTTCCTCTCCAGCC
The DNA here is from genome assembly GCF_963921235.1 of Mobula hypostoma. Taxonomy (NCBI): domain Eukaryota; kingdom Metazoa; phylum Chordata; class Chondrichthyes; order Myliobatiformes; family Myliobatidae; genus Mobula; species Mobula hypostoma. Next base: position 28,945,345 of record NC_086116.1, read on the forward strand.
CTTTATCTTTCTTACCCACCTGGCTTAACCTATCACCTTCCAGCTACCCTCTTTCTTCTCCCTGCCCTCTCACCTTTTTATTCTGGCATCTTCCCCCTTCCTTCTCAGTCCTGAAGCAGGGTCTCAGCCCCAAATGTTGACTGCTCATTGACCTTCTGAGCTCCTCCAGCATTTTGTGTGTATTACTTTGGATTTCCAGCATCCACAGACTTCCTTGTATTTGTGACCATGATCACTTTGATCTCTTTGCACTAAAATGGACTTCTTGTTCTGATTGTGTTTTTTTCTGGTTAAAGAACTGTGTGTGAATTACATTTAGTTTGCTTTTTCTGCACCATAATAGCCTGACGCTATCATAGCTGAAGTTTGGAGTTCAATTCCGGTGTCGTCTGTGAGCAGTTTGTATATTCACACCATGATAGCGTGAGTTTCCTCCGGGTGCTCCTGTTTCCTCCAACAGCCCAAAGATGGCTCGTAGTTTAATTGGTCATTGTAAATTGTCCTGTGATTAGGCTAATGTTAAACAGGTGAGTTGCTGGCCCTTGGGGCTCATTGGGCCAAAAGGGCTTGTTCCGTGCTGTATCACTAAATAAAAGTTAAAATAAATCAAAATAAATTCTGCTTATATAATGCCATGCTTCTGTGATGTTGGTGCAGGTAAGTTTTTCTTTGCACTTGTTCAGAGGACAGTAAATTCGATTTTGGCTTTGAGAGAGAGTCAGAGACCAGAGGGACACAGCCTGGAAAAGGTCATCAAGGCCATGGCAACAACCAAGCATTTATTTTTTATTCTAATCCTGTCATAGAGTAATATAGCTCGAATTCAGGCCCTTCTACCCAATTGGTCCATGGCGACCACAGCATCAACCCTGCTAGTCACAGTTGCCCTCATATAGCCCATAACCCTCCAAGCCCTTCCCCTTGATGTATGCCTCTTAAAAATAACAATTGTACCCAACCCGACCAATTCTTTGGCAACTCCTTCTGGGGTCCCACTACCTTCTGTGTGAAAAAGTTACCACTCAAGTCTCTTTTAAATCTCTCCTCTTGCATCTGTGCCCTCTAGTTTTGGACTCTCCAACCACAGAGAAAATATTATGGACTGTCTACCTTATCCATACTCCTCATAATTTTATAAACTGCTCATTTTCCTGAGTTCAAAGGAAAAAAAATCCAGTTTGACCAACTCTATTACTTAGGCCCTCTGATTTTTGTAGATCTCTTCAGCACCCTCTTGAGCTTGACAATATCCATCCTATGCTATAACAGGGTGAGAAAAGCTGTACATAATACTCCAGGTGTGGCCTCACCAGTGGCTTATTTAACTGCAAAATAATGTCCCTGCTCCTAAGCTGGATGCTCTGGTTGACAAAGGTCAGCATGCTGACAGCAAACTGTGCGCTTGTTTTCCAGGTCCTTTTGTTCCGCAACACTCATAAGTGCCCTGCCTTTCACTGTTTAATTCCTACTCTCACTTAACTCTCCAAAGCGCACCAGCTCACACTTATAAGACTACAAGACGTATGAACAGAATTAGGCTATTTGGCCCGGAGTCTGCTCCGCCATTCCATCATGACTGATTTATTGCCCCTCTCAAACCCATTCTCCTGCCTTCTCCTTGTAACCTTTGACACCCTGATTAATCAAGAACTTATCAACCTCTGCTTTACCCATTGTTCCTTTATAGTAGTATTGTTAATGTCCACACCTTGTGGCGCATTGGGCGGTAACCTTGCTGTTTCTTCAGCATTCGTCTGTTTTTTATACAAGGCTGGGTTGCTAGCTCAAAGCTCAACACAGCACAGATGGAAAGCGTGCAAGGAGCCGGCCGAAATATAACTCAGGACCACACACCTCAAGGTCTGGTGTGGATGTCATTACACCCCTGGCCAGCTTTATTATAGTGGGATTACAGCAAATAACAGAAGCCATGTTTCTAGTTATGCTTGTGATTAATTCTCCCCGAGATTTATAAGTAACTCAGGAGCCAAAAGTTGAAGAATAATTATTGTTCTGTGTGATGAGCTGCTTATGTATGCTATGTAATGCATGTTCCACATCTGTTTTCAAACAATTGTCAATTCTAAAACATTACCCTAAATATCAACCTAGGATACAGTTTAGTTAATTACACTGGACACAAAAGATTTTGCTTCCTGAATATTTTTGGGAGTGTTACGAGAATACACATAAAATTAAGATGTTTGCTGGCCTGGGCTAGCATCAGTGGCATCAGCAGTTGGTCTGCCACCTGCCCTCAGGGGAAGGAGAGATAAGGAACAATGGAGCAGCGTCTGGAGATGTGTAATGAAGGGATGTGGGAGAGAGAGCTGTCTGGAGCGGCTCCCCCCTTTGAACCCTGAACTGTTTGAAGTGATGGACAGGCGATACCCCAGCAGGGGGATAAAAAGGGACAGGTTCGCTAAGACAGGACACACGCCACCCGAGGTAACGAGACCCTGGAAGCGGTGCGCCTCTCACGAGTGGGTGAGAAGTGCCAGACAACGACAAGGGTGGAAAGGTACGATCAGCGGGAACCCGGTGTGTGTCCGCCCTTGCCTGGGTGCCGGGTTCACTGCAGAGGATCGACCGCATCTGGAGGAGGGGTCACAGTCGGTGACCTCAGGTGACATCACCAAGGACCCGCCCAAAAGCTGTTTGTGAGCTATCTCGCTGGTCTGTGAGCCATCTCGCTGGTCTGTGAGTGAAGCAGTGTTCTGAATGATCAGTTGTTCCTATTCTATCTCTCTCTCCCCCCACGTTGTCCCTCGCCATGGCAATGATTACTGCGAACTGAACTGGACTGAACTTTGAGTCATTTTGAAATTTGGTCATTTACCCCCCTAGACAACGATAGAGCTTGATTGATGCTGTTATCTTAATTCTGTGCACATGTGTGGTTATCATTGTTGAATTGTTGCATTTATTATCCTTTCGATTACTGTGTTGCTTGTTTCTTTAATAAAACTTTCTTAGTTCTAGTACTCCAGACTCCAACTGAGTGATCCATTTCTGCTGGTTTGGCAACCCAGTTACAGGGTACGTAACAGGAGCATCTCATCTATTTGACTGCTGATCATGAAAATCACCTCAAAATTTCCCTATCATGCACCATTTTTTTGTAAAATCACCCATATTTGTTATTTCAATTCATCATTCATGTCAGAATAACTGATGTCAAGATTTATTGGTTCACCAATCAAACAAGTCACAATGACAGGCAATTCGAAGAATTTCTAGTGGAACTGGAGAAAATCTCATAGAACCATTCAAGGATGGTGTTGTAAATTTTCTTGGCAACTGCAGAGCACCAAGCTACATGTAAGTGATGGACAACATGCTTTAAGCATACATAAACCAGGAAGTGCAACATGTCACTAAAGATTCATTTTCTGCATTCCCATTTAGGATTTTCCCCTGCAAATCTTGGTGCTGTCAGTGACGAACAGGGTGAAAGGCTTCATCAGGACATTGCGATCATGGAGAAATGGTATCAGGGCAACTGGAATCCATTAATGCTGGCTGATTATTGTTGAACACTTAAGCAAGAAGCCTCAGATACTGAGTACAAATGAAAATCATCAACAAAACATTTTTAGCTTTGTTGAACTCTTGCAATGTATCAGCACCGTTATGCAATTAAATGCATTATGGTCAATAAAAGTTAATTACTTGTTTCTCCAATTTCCAATGTGATACAAGTAGTCTGAAATTATATTTCTGCTCAGCTTCAAGCAGTCTATCATAAACAAAGAAAACAATTCTGAGAAAGCAACATTTGTTGTCCAGTGTAATTGGGTCCCCTTCCTGAATTGACACAGAAACATGCTTTCCAAGATATTTCTAAGTTCTCCTTCATTAAATTTGCATTATAATTTCATGTTAAAATTGCAATTAAAGTGAGCACTTTATACTTTCCACCTATATTGTATGTCAAGTTTGCCAATTTCCAATCTTCAGAGATCTCTTGGAATCTAAGAAACTTTGAACAACGTCAATTAAAACTTATTTTGCTTTCGACTTTGCAGTCTGTTGAGGCCATTCAACTACAAGAGCAAATTTAAATTCCGAGTTACAAATTGGATGAAAAACTGTACTGAATAAATCATACATTGGATAATTTTGTAACTAGGTTCTTGCTTTCTCCAGCAAACTATGCTTAATTAATCTTAATGTATTTTTTTCCGCATCAGCAATAGACCATGGAAGTTCTAACAGTGCAATGAAAAGGAATTATAACATTGCAGCTACTTAAGCAGTTCATTTAATGTACCGGCAGAAAGTTAAAATGAGCAGTTCATAAAAAGCTGAGTTTGAAATGAACATAATTTATGTACTCTGGGTCTTAAATCAGTAAGTTTGTGGCTCAACTGGTAAATATAAAAACTGCTTGCTTGGTATGTGATGTGACAGAAGGCAATGATCCTTCAAGTTAAACAATAATGCATTGTATTGGCAGTTCATTAAACAAAGAAGACAAACGTTTTTTTTCAAATTGATCCATAGCATACCCATGGAACACCAACAGAGGATCATTGAAACAATGAAATTATAGCAGCTGTTCAAGCTTTAAATCTAGTTTGAAGTGAACAGTTTGTTAATAAAATAATGGTCCAAAACTCCAATAGATATATCTATTCAGCACTCTAACTGGCTTCATCACTGTCTGGTATGGAGAGAGAGGAGGCGTAGCTGGGGTACTGCACAGGTTTGAAGTAAGCTGCGTAGTGTTGTAAAATTAGTCAGCTCTATCATGAGCACTAGCCTCCGTAACATCCAGGTTATCTTCAAGGGGTAATGTCTCAAAAAGTTCGCATCCATGATTAAGGACCACACCATCCAGGTCATGCCTCGTTCTCATTGCCACCATCAGGGAGGAGCTACAGAAGCCTGAAGGCACACACTCAGTGATTCAGGAACAGATTCTTCCCCTCTGCTGTCCAACTTCTGAATGGACATTGAACCCGTGAGCACTACCTCACTACTTTTTTTTATTTCTGTTCTTGCACACACATACATACTTATATACATACTTACTCTAATTCACAGTTTTTTTTCTATATTATCATGAAAAGGGTCCATAAATGTTTTTTAATTGTTCTGACTCTTTAGGATAATTATCCCTAATTATGGAAACTTTAGGCACAATTTCTTTTACACTCGCGTCAGAACTATCGCATAGGGAGATTAGTCCCTAAACTTATTCACAATTCATCAACATTGAAAATTTTCAGTAATGTTGTTTTATGTTGTTCTCACTATCGTAACAGATCAAATTTGCGATACAACTATTAGGAAGATAAGCATTTTCTTCAGATTATAATTTATTTAAAGTTGTTTTACCATCTTCTCATTTCTATCATCAGGAGGAATTACAGGAGCCTGAAGATGCACACTCAACGTTTCATGAACAGCTCCGCCATCAGATTTCAGAATGGTCCATGTACACTTCCGCACACTTTTGGTCTCTATTTGTGTTATTTATTTATTTATGTATTTTAGCCTAGAGAATTTTTTGATGTCCTTCACTGTACTACTGCCCAAAACAACAAGTTTCATGATACATGTCAGTGATAAAAAACCTGATTCTGATTCTGATTCTGAAGTTGTAGTGGTGGTTCATGATCATATATTAGAAAATGTAATTTTTAACACCACACCAAGTCAAATTTGATGCAGTAATCTAGGTTGCTTGTTGGATGTTCATTCTTTCAAAAGATTAATTCACCATATTAGTACTTTGAGTGGAGGCAAATGACACTATACGAATATCGGGAAAGAGAGGAGAAAGGAGAATGGAGGGAGAATGGACAGAGACAAAAATTATCTGGCACCCTTCCAAACTCTTATATTTAAAGACAGTTCCTTGGGGTTCACTTTTTCATCCAGCACCACAAGAACCTGAGTTGTTTATTGATTGTAAAACACCATTCGGCACCAAATCACAGGCTTATTTTCCTCTCTAAAACTACAGTTTGCACCTGAGAGTAATTCATTATATTTGAAGCAATTTCAAATGTTTATGAATGATGTCTCTAGTTTTATCTAAACATTTTAGTCAATAAAATAAAAATATTCTTTAAAAGAAATAATGATTTAATTGTAATTTTATATTATTCAATGGTTTTATATACTGGACTGGCGAACATAGAGACGCCATATTTGATGAGGTGAATAGTGTACTTTTGCAGGAGAAGATATAGAAGGAAATCCACAGTTGTGGTCTTATAATGAACTTAATCTTTATGAAGATGTTTTTGTAGATGACATCTCCTTGGTGGATATTTAATGCAAGACCAAACTAGAGAATGAGTCTACGATAACTGTTGTGTTTCGCAACTTCAAAACATTAAAATAATTCAAAGGAAGACACAGGAGTCAGGGAATACAGGTCTAACTTCCTGTTTATTTTAAGCGAGGCACACACATATCTTGTGTTAGCATGATGATGTATGCAATTCGGGTATTTATCCATATAACCCATAATGAATTATTTAAATGAACAAGAATGCTTAATCAAGCAATATGTAAGTATTACCCAAACATTAAATACACAGCAATAACCTGCAGCTTGGCTCCAAGCAGCTTAATGACTGAAGGTGGAATGTCCTTGGTTCTGGGATGGAAGTGATGAAAGTTTTCCATTCATTTTGTAAAATAGTTCTTCCCAGGAGGGGCTTGCTGAAGGTGACATGCAATATTGCGATGGTAAAGGTGAAAAGAGGCGTGGAGTGATGACCCAGCCCTACCTGAGCTCAATCTGCACTAGAATTGTATCTGTGGCGCATCTGTTGGGACGATTCAGGTCTTTAAGTCCTTCATATAGTAGCATTAGAATGGAGGTGATTTCTGAAGGCAGACAGATTTGAGGAGGATTATCCACAAATTTTCTCTGTCGTAATGGATTGACTAAAGTTATATGAACCGCCTGACCGGAGGTGATGGATTAAAAGAAATCTTACTTTTTTCCAGAGAAGGTGGCTGGATCAGCGAGTGACTTGCTCACCAGTGTTTTCCCTCACTGCTCTTCTAGCCTGCAGATCGCTCTTGGGCAAGGTGCAGCAGCTGCCTAGTCCTTTAATCAGGGTCACATGAAGCCAAGGGAGCAGGTGCTGGATGGTCATATGAGCAGTCAGTGCATATCACAAGTCCTGGTTATGTGACCACTGACGCCAGGCAGACAGTCTCTGTAAAGACACTGTCCAGAAGAAGGCAATGGCAAACCACTTCTGTAGAAAAATTTGCCAAGAACAATCATGATTATGGGACCATGATCACCTACGTCATATATGGCATAGCGTATAATGACCAGTCAACAAGGTAGGATATTTTAGGCAAAATTTGAAATAATCAAAGCTAAGTGAAATTCTTTTTTTTCAAAGATGTGCAATGTGAGCACTTTTCTAACTCTTCCTCACAAAAGATTGATTTGGAAACTCCAGAGATTTTTGTTCAGTTCTATTATCTTTGTAGTGGGAGCAGCCACAATGACATTCAACATTTGAAACAGGACATTTCTGGAAGACATCCAGTTTTCCAATTCATCCATGGAAATGAGGAAGGTGAGTCACATCACCTGCTCTTTGCACTGATGATCAACATGTGACGCAGAATTCACTGTGGGGTTATCTTGCAGAATTTGTTCAGAAGCCCATGAGCACACCAATGTTTCCTAATCAGTGAATATTGTGATCACAACTATAAATTGAGTGGTGAACTGATGTCAGATCTATCAACTGGATCTATTATTTTACCAGTTAAAGTTCAACATTAAACCAAAGGGGATAACTTCACTCAACTTCACTTGCCCCATCATTGAAATGTTCCCACAAGCAATGGACTCAAATTCAAGAATTGTTCATCTCATGTTCTCATTATTTATTGCTTATTTATTTATTATTATTTCTTCTGTTGCACTTGCACAGTTTGCTGTCTTCTGAAATGTGGTTTGGCAGTCTTTCATTGATTCTGTTATGGTTTTTATTCTATGGATTTATTGAGCATGCTTACAATATAAAGTATCTCAAGGTTTTATATGGTGACATATATGTACTTTGATAATAAATTTACCCTGAACTTATTTGAATTTTGAATGTTAGTTTTATTGCAATGGTTAGTCAATACAACCATAGTTGAAGGTGAACTCGATACACTTTGGTCTTTTATTTCCTAGCATATTCGTTTCTCTTGAATATTTTACCCTAATGAAGCAATGCAAACTACCTTTACTATTGTAAAAAAGATTGTTAAGTTTCTTTTATGATTATTTAGTGCAAAAGTAGCGGAGTTATGTCAGCCATATACAGTACAGTACTGTACAAAAGTCTCGGACACACACACCCTCTGGTACTTCCTGGTCCCTTCCCTCTCCCTTCCCCTTTTCCTAACCATGATTTATCTCTTCCTACCCCCTTCCCACTCTCAGTCCATAATAGACAACCATATCAGAATCAAGTTTATTATCACTCACATATGTCATGAAAATTGTTTTTCTTTCATACCAGCAGTACAGAGCAATACATAAAATCACTTCAGTACTGGGTACCCTGTGTGCCATCACGTCAGTCTTAGGCACCTTTGCTACATATAGGCGCCTTAGACTTTTGTACATTATTGTAGTTATTTTTACATTCCACAGAGTCAATTACATATAAATAGATTTAAAACTTACGCCATGAATGTATGATTCAACTTAACTGTGAGTCTTGTATTACAGGTTTCTTATAAAGAAAGCAGGTGTAACATTTATCCTCAGGACTATTTTTAAGAAGATACTTCCATATAATTATGAAAACTGTACCATCAGATCCCAAGCATCTAATGGAATGCCCATTGGGACTGAATTTTCGAATTTCATTTATTTGTAATCCCGAGTGAACCTTGTGCTACCTTCACTGTTTATTTATTTAGAGATAAAGCATTCTTCAGTCCAACAGGCCCACACTGCCCAAATACACCCAAGTGACAAGTTAACTTACAAACCCATACAGCTCTGGGAAGTGGCTGGAATCTGGAGCACATGAAGGAAACCTACACAGTTATGGGGAGAATGTCCAAACTCATTACACTCCGTGGTGGCAACTGAACCTGGGTCACTGGCACTAAGAAGTGTTACGCTAACCGTTACATTAACATACCACCACATATTTGACCTTAATTACTTTATCATCATGAACATGTTTACCAGTAAATATCCAAGCTTAGTTACAAAAGCAATTCCAGAGACCCTTATATTTCAGGCTGCATCCAAATGACTTAAGGCAATAGTCTAAAACAAGGTCTACAAATAGGGGCTCATATTTCTTGCTTTTATTAATTATAGCCAAGAATCACCGAACATTGGTGCACTGAGCTAATGATTTTGTGACAATTTGAAAACTTACTAAAATGTATTGCCCTGTACCTTCTGCCATCCAGCATCCATTGGAAGTGGATGTGTTGGTGTCAGTCATATGAGAATTGCTCAAAAAACACTGTTATATATCACATACTGCAGTTTAAATGCATATGGTGGTTGTCCATCATATATGGAGATGACAGGAGACCTGAGCGGCTGTATCTTTAAAATGTTAAAGCTGTTGCACGGGGGCAGCTCCACTCATGCAATCTCAGAACGCAGGGTCCATTGGTATGAACAAGCGTCACAAACTGGTTGCAGTGGATGAACATTATGAACACGCAAACAGCTACTTGGAGCCACAGGTGAGAGCTGAATGTCAGGTGAGGACCAAAGTTGAGTGTATTGCCCCAGAAGGGACACAACAAGTCCCTTCACCAGAGGTGCTATACCTCGTTGGATACCTCATACTACAATTTAAATGCATATACCTTTAAAAATATTGCTTAACTACCTCTTATAGCCTTACCAAAGTTTTACACTGAAATACTACATTTAAGGCTAAATAGTATTAATATAAAGTGCAGAAAAGTTAAATCAAATGAAAGACTGTTCTCAAAATCTTATTTGTGTCTGCTTTTCAACGTTGCTGCTACCACTGGAAAAAAATTTTTTTCAAGAGTGTTGTTTCCTCAGAATTTTTTTGTTTATGATTGACTGCTTGAAGCTGAACTCAAATATAATTTCAGACTACTTGTATCATGTAGGAATTTGGAGAAACAACAAATTAACTTTTATTGAATATAATGTCTTTAAATGTATAACTGTGCTGATGCTTTGCAATAATTCAACTGAGCTAAAAATGTTTTGTTGATGATTTTCATTCATACTCAGTGTCTGAGACTTATTGCTTAAGAGTCAAACAATAATCGGCCAGCATTGATGGATTCCAATTGTCCCGATACTGTTCCTCCATAATCGCAATGTCCTGGTGAAACCTTTCACCATGCTCGTAACTGACGGCACCAAGATTTACAGGGAAGAAAGCTAAACGGGAAAACAGAAAATGAAGCTTTAGTGACATGTTGCACTTCATGCTTGAATGCTTGAAGCATGTTGTCAGCAGTTACATGTAGTTTGGTTCTCTGTAGTTGCCAAGAAAATTTTCAACAACATCCTTGAATAACTTCCATGCGACTTTCTCAAGTTCTACTAGAAGTTCTTCAAATTGCCTCCTCACTGATGACCTGTTTGATTTGTGGACCAACCAAAATGACTTCACTAATCTTGGCATCAGTTATTCTGACTTGAATAATGAATTGAAGTAACAAATACAGGTTTCCCCCGCCATCAGAAGGTAGAGAGTTCCTATGAAACGGTTTGTAAGCTGAAATGTCGTAAAGTGAAGAAGCAATTACCATTTATTTATATGGGAAAATTTGTGAGTGTTCGCAGACCCAAAAATAACTTACCAAACCATGCCAAATAACACATAAAACCTAAGATAACAGTAACATATAGTAAAAGCAGGAATGATATGATAAATACACAGCCTATATAAAGTAGAAATACTTTTCTACAATCATTACTGCACTGTTCTCCGTAGCGAAAATCTCACGCAAGCGCTGTCGGCAGAAAATCTCACACAAGCGCTGCTGGCAAAAACACGGCGCAAGCACTCTCCAGTAACTTTTAGGCTATGAAGCTGCCAAATCATACCAAATAACACGTAAAAATACACAGCCTATATAAAGTAGAAATAATGTATATACAGTGTAGTATCACTTACCGGAATTGGTTCAGCGCCGAGCACACTGATGATGGTGTGTTAGACCGAGTCGTCGCAGGTTGGGTGGTGCAGTGGCCCCCACCCTCCAGGCGACCAATACCGATCCACGAAGCATGCAGGGGTGCAGCGGTAGCCAGGAGGTACACAGCACATCTTTAAGAAAAAAGCTGAAATAAACAAGCTAATTAATTAGACGCCGCCCGGCACGTAATTGTCGGCCCAGATCAGTGCCGATTGCTGATTGCGTCATCTCTGATCTGGGCCGACAATTACGTGTCAGGCAGCACCTAATTAATTAATTAGCTTGTTTATTTCGGCTTTTTTCTTAAAGATGTGCTGTGTGCCTCCCGGCTACCGCTGTATTCTCCGTGAATCGGTATCTGTCCGCGGCCCGGGTGTTGGTGTGATGGGACACTGGGATGTCATCTCGTCATCTGTTTCCATTAGAGCAGGCAGCTCATCTTCTCCTATGACTGTCCGCCCCAATGTCGAAGGTCGAGGTTCGTCGTCTGCTGTGGCTGATGTGGAAGGCTTGCTTGACTGCTGAGCCTCGTGCATTTTGCTATCATACAGTTCTTTGTAAGGACTCAAACCATCTGGCAAATATCCTCTAAACTTACGTACCCTTTCAAAATTAAAGTCGTACTTTATCATTGCAGTGAAAATCTCACGCAGTTGCTTCACGTTCAGTTCGCTACTGCATTCGGTTTCGATTGTTATCCTTTCTTCTTCCAATTGAATCAGCTCTTCATCTATCAGTTCTTGGTCATGGGATGCCAAAACCTCTTCAACATCATGTTCACCAGCTTCTACAAGCCCAACTCACTTTGTCCTTGCTTCGTTCACCACGATCGAAACGCCTAATTATGTCTAGTTTTACGCTAAGTGTAACACCCTCACGAGCTCTTTCAGGCTTTCCAATACCTCAGAAATCATCTTGCAAATGGCTGCTCACAGGCACATGTTTAAGCAATGCTGGCTAGAATGCTGTTCCGAATCCGGGGGACAGCGGCTGTTCAGGATGCACGCTGCCTTTTATCGCGCGCTGATTTTTTCGCATGCTGATTTTTTTTCGTAACAGTGAAAACACCTTCTGAAAGCAAAAACAGGGAACTAATGTAGGTCTTTCGTAACAGTGAGGTTTCGTAAAGCGAACATTCAAAAAGTGGCGGACACCTGTATAGGTAATTTTTTTAAATGGTGACTGATAGGGAAATTTCATGATGATTTTCATGATCAGCAGCCCAAAATCCAGAGATGCACCCAGAAGTATTCAGGAAGCAAGATCTCTGTGGTCCAGCGTAATGGGCCTACAATTCCCCAACTTTTTATGTGTACATGCAAATAAATTAAAGATTTCCTTTCACACTTACTTTGTATAACACTTAAAAGCAAAATTCACCATTTGAGTTTCAGTTAAGCTTAAAAAGTTTTGCAGCTTTCATGAGAACTCAGGATGCATAAATAGAGGATAAACCTGAAATTTACTGCACTGAGCATTCACAACGTGTGAGGATAATCGATATTTGCATGTCAGTGATTACTGAGGAATTTTTGCAGTATGCTTGTGTGGAGTTCTGCATAGGTACATTCCAATGAGACAGGGAAAGGATGGTAGGGTATAGGAAACGTGGTGCACAAAGGCTGTTGTAAGTCTAGTCAAGAAGAAAAGAAGAGCTTACAAAAGGTTCAAAATGTAGGTAATGATAGAGATCTAGAAGATTATAAGGCTAGCAGGAAGGAGCTTAAGAAAGAAATTAGGAGAGCCAGAAGGGGCCATGAGAAGGCCTTGGTGGACAGGATTAAGGAAAACTCCAAGACATTCAACAAGTGTTCAATAGTACTGGATGGTGGGGTGGAGATACATCTCTACAAAAGGAGGTGTAAGGCACTCCTTCTGTCCACTAGCCTGCAGGTCATCCTTGAGCAAAGTGTAGTACCTGCTTAGCTGCCCCTCCCCCACCAATCTGGGTCACATGAAGTCATGGGAGCAAATGGTGGATTGTTGTATGAACGGTTAGTACACGTCACAAATTCTGGTTATGCAAACTACTGGTGCCAGGCAGCAATCTCTGAAGAGTACTGATAATATCTGGGGTCACCCATCTTGTAAAGACACCGCCAAGACTATTGTACAGTACTTTTCTCAATGTGAACTATTCCCCTTACATTTTAATACTAATTAAATTTAACCCTCTCAGAAAAGGAAAGAGGTAGATTGGACCAGTCTCTAATTTTACTAACTGTACCTGACCTCTTTTTGCCACTTTCAGTCATACCTTGTAAATGATAATTTCCTGCTGTTCACCATCATCTCAGAGAATAGTCGGCACCAGTTTCCTGAAATCCTTTGGCGTATATCATTTGGGAATTGCTTTTGTGGTTACAGAAATTTCTTAGTTAGGAATGTCAAAAGGATGTGCTCTCCCATTATGTTTTACTCTCAAAAGCAAAGTTTCCATCTTGTCAAGGCTTTGACTCTTACAACATTCAACCAAGTGGTTGTCAGTCTCCCCAGTTGTCAAAACTGAGGAGCAACCAACAGCATATTGGCGAAGTTACTACACTACCTATGCTTTCCTCCTCACATGTCTTGTGGATGTTCGTGCCATCACCTCTTACTTTCTATACTTGTGATCTGACCACCTCCTGCAGTACAATTTCAACTGCACTGTCAGAATCCAAGCTGTATTGCAGTGACACTGGCTGAAACCGTGAGCTTCAGCTTGAGTGAATAGCAGCACCTTCTGCACACATGGCATGCCTCACAAAGATGCTTGAGTGTCCTGGAACTTCTAAATAGAAAAGACCGTGCAACTATTTCTCCATAAGATCATAAGATCATAAGGCCACTTCAGCTTGGCTGATCCATTTCCTTCTCTGAGGATCTACCTGGCACCCAACATATCAATGCAAAGAAGGCACAACAGCGGCTATGTTTCATTAGGAGTTTGAGGGGATTTGGTATGTCACCAAACACACTTGTAAATTTCTACAGATGTGCCATGGAGAGCATTCTAACTGGCTGCAATACTGGTTGATATAGGGAGTGGGCACTGCACAGGCTTGAAATAAGCTGCAGAAAGTTGTAAATTCAGTCAGCTCTATCATGGACACTAGCCTCCGTAGTATGCAGGGCATCTTCAAGGAGTGATGCCTCAAAAAGGCAGGATCCATCATTAAGTACTCCCGTCGTCTCAACCAGGACATACCTTGTTCTCATTGCTACCATCAGGGAGGAGGTACAGGAGCCTGAAGACACACCCTCAACAATTCAGATTTCTGAATGGACATTGAACCCACGAACACGGCCTCATTACATTTTTTATCCACTACTTATTAAACTTAACATACTTCTCAAAAGAAGAGAAGATGGTGGCACGACGTAGCGTGTAGCGGCCACTCCAGAATGAATATCGGTTATCTGTCAAGTAGGATGCCGTGCACAACCCTGATTTGATGGAGATGGATGTGAGAAGCATGGAGAAACATCTGGTGAAACTTCTGAAATGCCTGTTTTGCTGCTACTGCTACTATGCAATCCAGAATCTCCAGAGGGGAAGGCCCCGAATCCTCGGCTTTGCCTGTTGCTTGGCGGCTGGGGTCAGGGTCGAAGTGCTCAGCAGTGATGGTGCTCGATGCTCAGTGTCGGAGGGCTGGTCGGAGGCTCGAAGTTTTCGAACGGACAGAGTCGGCTGTGGTCGGGTGCTTCCAGGGTGCTGCATGGGCAAGTTTACGGCGCTGGAGGTTCATGGCAGGGAGAGTTTTTCTTCCTTCTACCATCTGCGTGAGATGATGGGGCTATCGGGACTTGAGACTTTTTTTTTTGCTGTGCCCATGGTCTGTTCTTTATCAAATTATGGCATTGCTTTGCACTGTTGTAACTGTATGTTATAATTAAGCAACACACATAAAAGTTGCTGGTGAACGCAGCAGGCCAGGCAGCATCTATAGGAAGAGGTACAGTCAACGTTTCGGGCCGAGACCCTTTGTCAGGACTAACTGAAAGAAGAACTAGTAAGAGATTTGAAAGTGGGAGGGGGAGGGGGAGATCCGAAATGATAGCAGAAGACAGGAGGGGGAGGGATGGAGCCAAGAGCTGGGCAGTTGATTGGCAAAAGGGACTGTCCCATGATCCTCTCATATCCCTTTTGCCAATCAACTGTCCAGCAACTTTTATGTGTGTTGCTTGAAATTCCAGCATCTGCAGATTTCCTCGTGTATATGTTACAATTATGTGGTTTTTGTCAGTTTTAGCCTTGGTTGTCTTATGTTTCTGTGATATCACACTGCAGGCACATTGTATCATTTCTTAATGCATGCATTACTAAATTACAATAAACGAGGACTGAGTGTCCTCATAATCTTATATATATATGTAGGTATATTTACATCTTACTGTAATTCACTGTTTTTTATTATTATTATTATGTGTTGCAATGTACTGCTACCGCAAAACAACAAATTTGACAATGTATGCCACTGTTATTAAACCTGATTCTGATTCTCTCAATTCCATTCTCCTGCTTTCTACCCAGAACCTTTCACACCCTGACTAATCAAGAACCTATCAACCTCTGCACCCATAGTTGTCTGAAGCAATGAATTCCACAGATTCACCACCTTCTGGCTAAAGAAATCCCTCTTCATCTCTGTTCTAAATGTATGCCCCTCTATTTTGAAGCTGTTCCCTCTGGTCCTAGGCTCTCTCACTTAAGGAAACAGCCTCTTCTCATCCACTCTATCTAGGCTTTTCAACATTCAATAGATTTCAATGAGGTCCCCCATCATTCTTCTAAATTCCAGTGAGCACAAGTCCAGAGCCTTCAATTGCTGCTCATTGCTTAATTGCTGTCCTACAAATACTTCAATGAGAAATAACACATTTCTAAATTGCAAAACCACTGTAAAACCCGCCACTGAACCCTGAATACAGACCTAAAGATATAGGTGCAGAATTTAATCCATTGAGTCTGCTCCACTATTTCATCATGGATAATCCAATTTTCCTCTGAGCCCGCCTTTTCCCCATATCCCTTCATGTCCTGACCAATCAATAATTTATCAACCTCTGCCTTAAATATACTAGACATAAAGACTTGGTAAAGAATTCCACAGATTCATCTTTCTCTGGCAAAATAAATTTCTTCTCATCTCCATTCTAAAAGGACACACCTCTGTTTGGAGACTGTGTCCTCTGGTCTTAAATTCTCCCACCACAGGAAACATCCTCCCAACATCCACTCTATCACGGTCTTTCAGCATTCAATAGGTTTCAATGAGGTCACCCTTCATTCTTCAGAATTCTTGTGAGCACAGGCCCAGAGCCATCAAATGCTCTTCATATGACAAGCCATTCACTCCTGGAATCATTTTCATGAAACTCCTTTAAACCCTCTCCAGTTTCAGCACGTCTTTTCTAAGAAAAGTGACCCTAAAATGATCACAATACTCAATGTGAGGCCTCACCAGTGCTTTATAAAGACCCAATATTATATCCTTCCTTTGATATTGTAATCCACTTGAAATGAATGCTAACATTGCCTTCCCCACCAGACTCAACCACTAAATTAACCTTCAAGGAATCCTGCACAAGGACTCATGAGTTCCCTTGCACCTCAGCTTTTTCTATTTTCTCTACATTCAGAAAATAGTCAAACCTTTTATTTCTTCTACCGAAGTGCATGACCACATACTTCCCAAAACTGTATTCCATCTGCCAGCTCTTTGCCAATTCTCTGAACCTAAGTTCTTCTGTAGCCTCTCTACTTCCTCAAAACAACCTGCCCTTCCACCTGTCTTCATATAGTCTGCAAACTTTGCAACAAAGCTATCAATTCCATCATTCAAACCAATGACATATAACATAAAAAGAATCGATCACAACACAGACCCCTGTGGAACACCATTATTTTTCGGCAGCCAAGCAGAAAAGGCTTCTTTTATTCTCACTCTTTGCCTCCTGCCAATCAGCCACTGCTTTATCCAGGCTGGAATCTTTTGTGTAATACCATGGGCTCGTAGCTTGTTAAGCAGCTTCATGTGTGGCACCTTGTTGAAGGCCTTCTGAAAATTCAAGTACACAACATCAGTTGATTCTCCTTTGTCTATTCTACTTGTTACTTCTTTTAAGAATTCCAACAGATTTGTCAGGCAAGACTTTCTCTTGAGGAAACCATACTGACTATGGCCTATTTTATCATGTACCTCAAAGTACCCTGAGGCATCATCCTTAATAATCGACTCCAACATCTTCCCAACTACTGTAGTCAGACTAACAGGTCTATAGTTTTCTTTCTTCTGCCTTCCTCCCTTCTTAAAGAGTGGAGTGACATTTGCAATTTTCCAGTCTTCCGAAACTATTCTAGAATCTAGTGATTCTTGAAAGATCATTACTAATGCCTCCACAATCTCATTAGCCACCTCTTTCAAAACCATGAGGTGTACACCATCTGACTTATCTACTTTCAGACCTTTCAGCTTCCCAAGAACTTTCTCTCTAGTTATGGTAACTTCACACAATTCATGACCCCGGCACCTGGAACTTCCACCATACTGCTAGTGTCTTCTACAGTGAGGGTTGTTTCAGTGCCATTTCATTGTTTCCCATTACTACCTCTCCAGCATCATTTTCCAGTGGTCTGATATCCACTCTCAACTTTCTTTTACACTTTATGTATCTGAAGAAACTTTTGGTATCTTCTTTAATATTATGAGCTAGTGTACTTTCATGTTCTATCTTTACCTTCTTAATGACTTTTTTAGTTGCCTTCTGTTGATTTTTAAAAACTTCCAAATCCCCTAACTTCTCACTAATTTTTACTTTATTATGTGCCCTCTCTTTGGCTTTTATGTTGGCACTGACTTCTCTTGTTAGCCACAGTTGTATCATTTTTCCTGTAGTATACTTCTTACTCTTTGGGATGTATATATCCTGTTCCTTCCGAATTGCTTCCAGAAATTCCAGCCATTGCTGCTCTGCTGTCATCCCTGCCAGTGTTCTTTTCTAATCAGCTCTGGCCAACTCCTCTTTTATGCCTCTGTAATTCCCTTTACTCGACTGTAATACTGATACATTTGACTTTAGCTACTCCTTCTCAAATTTCAGGGAGAATTTGATCATATTATGATCACTTCCCGTAAGAGTTCTTTTACCTTAAGCTCTCTAATCAATTCCAGGTCATTGCACAATACCCAATCCAGAATAGCTGATCCCCTAGTGGACTCAACTATGAGCTGCTCTAAAAAGCCATTTTGAGGGCAGTCTAGAAATTCCCTCTCCTTAATCCAGCACCAACCTGATTTTCCCAATCTAACTGCTTATTGAAGTGCCCATTGACTGTTGTAAGATTACCCTTTTGACATGCAGTTTTCTACCTCCCATTGTAATTTGTAGGCCACATCCTCATTACTGTTTGGACGTCTGTATATAACTCCCATCAGGGTCTTTTTACCCTTGCAATTCCGTAGCTCTATCCACAGTGGCTCAACAACTTCTGACCCTCTTTCCAATGATTTGATTTCATTTTTTACCAACAGAGCAACGCCATCCCTTCTGCCTTCCCGCCTGTCCTTTCGATACAATGTGTATCCTTGGACATTAAGTTCCCATCTATAATCTTCTTTCAGCCATGATCCAGTGATGCCTGCAACACCATACCTGCCAATCTGCACCTGTGCTGCAAATTCATCAGCCTTATTCCCTATACTGTGCACAATCAAAGAAAGCACCTTCAGTCCTTATTCACCCTTTTCAATTTTGTCTTCCTTTTACATTGCAACTCATCCTGTTGACTGCAATTTTGCCCAGTCAAGAGCCTCGCCTCAATACACATTGCTTCTGTTTGTAAACCATCATATATGTAAGCCAATGGCTTATGAAATTACATCTGAAAGGCTGAGACATGAGAAGAACATTACATAGCTGAAAAAGTATGGGAAGAACTTCTAAAAATTCCAAACACAACGGAAATTACCTCAATTCAACAAGAATTTTAACAGCAATCAGATAATTACAAGTAGACAATTGGTGTTAAGTTAACTTGTTGCTATAAATTGCCCTCAGTGCATAGGTAAATGATAGCATTGGGAGGAAGCTGACAGATGCTTGTATGAAGAATAAAATGTTTTATTGAAGGATTAAACAGTTACTTGTTGGCCAGTACGAACTGAGGTAAAGCCTAAGAAGTTGCTGCCATGTTATAAGACTATGATTCTATTTCTCTCCCAACCATGCACACTCTCTCACTATGGCAATGATGCCGCTTTTGAATTTCTTGTGCATTTTCCTGTTTTGAGGATGTAACTTTATCCTCTAGTCTTGCTTTTTTTGTTACAGTCTCTGTTCCTACTGCTAGTTCTCTTGCTTTATCTGTTAACTTCCTGATCCTGTGGTGTGACACTCCTGTACCTTCTTCCTGATGGCAGCAGCGAGAAGATAGCATGTCCTGGGTGGTGGGGGTCCCTGATGATGGATGCTGCTTCCTGCGACAACATTTCATGCAGATGTTCTCAAATGTAAGGAGGACTTTACCTGTTGTGGACTGGGCCATATCCACTACTTTTTGGAGGATTTTCCATACAAGGGCATTCATGTTTCTGTACCAGCCAGTCAATATATTCTCCACTATACATATATAGAAGTTTGTCAAAGTTTTAGATGCCATGTCAAATTCATCTTTGGGTGTAGCAGCTCAGTGACTGTGGTGAAGATAGTTAAGGAAGCCCAAAACATGCTTCATCCCTGGCAGGATTATGACCCTTCACTGTTCGGTCTCAAGATCAGAGAAACAAAGACATAAGCAATTGGTTGTTTTGGTTAATGAACTTGAATATTATTTTAAAGAACAGAACGAATGTTGTGCTGTTGTGTATTAAATTTTGTAAAATACTGGTTGAAATTCTGAACAGTTCCAAGTGACACTTTTAACTCATTGTGAGGTTACAGCATGTAAGGTGTCAAGGTGTCTGTACAAGTTAAACACTGGAGATTTGTTAAATGTTTGCTGATAGCAGCTGGATTCTTTCAGGCCTCAAGGCACCAGTGGTTTCAAGATGTTTGCTGATGAACACATGAGTTTTTTGAATGAAAGGAACCATGTGGAGATAGTGGCATGAGAATAGAAGATCAAAGAGCTTGTCTGTCTCCGTGTGTCTCACTTTGCTTGTGGATTGAGCCACAATTTATTGAAGAACTTTTCACTTAGTTCTCGGGACTTCACCCCGTCCACGTGATCATAATCAATCAGACCAAGGGGGACTTCATGAGTTAAAATTTGGAGTTCCCCTGACAACAGTGACAATGCAAGTGGAGACTTAGATCTTTGTAACTTACTTCGTGATATATTTAAATAGGCATCCGTTAGTCTCATGAGACTATGGATTTGTTCCCTGTAAGGTTTCCAGTGTACAGGCCTGGGCAAGGTTGTACGGAAGACCAGCAGTTGCCCATGCTGCAAGTTTCCCCTCTCCACGCCACCGATGTTGTCCAAGGGAAGGGCAGTAGGACCCATACAGACTGGCACCAGTGTCGTCGCAGAGCAATGTGTGGTTAAGTGCCTTGCTCAAGGACACACACGCTGCCTCAGCCAAGGCTCAAACTAGCGACCTTCAAATCACTAGATGAACGCCTTAACCACTTGGCCACGCGCCAACATGATATATTTATGTTTTCTATTTTATGATAATGAATTAGGCTTAAGTTACCTTGTTGTGCTTGTATGCTTATTACCATGTCTCCTGGACATTCGGAGTGTTTGGGTCTTTTGGGTCTGATCTATCCACCCCATTACAAATGCCCCTTTGAGAATTTGGTTGAGAATAAATGCAACAATGAGGCAATATCATGGAACACCTGCAGTAACAATGCAATGCAAATTACTTCAGCTGAATACAATGATATATCTTTAGGGATATATGTTGAATCACTGGAGACATTCATAATTTTTTGAAATATAAAAGAAATGATCATCTAATTACAATTAATTATTTTTTGTCTAGACATTGAAATATTCCTTCAGTACTTGAAGAATTAACGTGTACTGAAAAGCTTTGTTCTAAAAATAGGTAGAAGTGATACATGACAATGAGTTCAAGTTCAAATTCCAGCTTAATTGTCATTCAACCATACATGAATACCCATGAATATAGCCAAACGAAAGTGTTACTCTGGGGCTAAAGTGCAATACACAGCTCCAACAGACACACACAGCACAAAGCACACATAGCACTATAAGATAACAGTCAAATACAGTCACACAAAAAATATATGGTCTAAGGGCCTAAGTCCATGAATGTTACAGCAGTCTGCAGTTGAACACAATATGGCTTGTTTTCTGTTGAGTGAGCACTGGGAGGCAGCACCAATTCCAGCTTGGACACAGTACTACATTGTCCCCATGCACTGACTCCAACACCTCCCTCCTGGGTGTCTGCAACCAGGCGACATCACAACTTGAGCCATAGTCAGGACCGGGTACTTACAAGCAACCTAGATGACTTGAAGAATCATTTAGAATCTCAAACTTGTTAATGGCACATTATATTACTTGTGGAAGCAGGTTTGCATAGGAACAGAGTGTCATTAGCAAACAGGAATCAGAATGTGCCATGCCATATTGACATCGGCCATTATAGTCTTATCCATGACCCTGATTGTTCTTGGCAATTTTTTCTACAGACGTAGAATTTTGCATATTAGGGGAATTAAGAGGTATGGAGAAAAGGCAAGTAGGTGGAGATTTGAGTCAATCGCCAGGTCATCCATGATCTTATTGAATGGCGGAGCAGGCTTGATGGGCCAGATGGCCTAGTCCAGATCCTATTTCTAACGTTTTTATTTATTATGAAGTAGTTTGCCATTGCCACCTTCTGGGCAGTACCTTTACAAGGCAGGTGACCTGAGCCATGATCAGTACTCTCCAGAGATTGTCTGCCTGCTGTCAGTCGTCACATAACCAGAACTTGTGATATATGCCAGCTGCTCATACAACCATCCACCACCTACTCAAGTTGCTTCATGTGACCCTGATCCAGTTGGGGGTGGGGGAGGGGAGATGGTGGGGGTGGGGGGGGTCTAAGAGGGGCTACACCTTGCCCAAGAGTGACCTGCAGGCTAGTGGAAGGAAGAAATGTCTTACACCTCCTTAGGTAGTCGTATCTCTACCCTGTCACCCAACAGCAATAGCTCATTTAAGTCCTCCATGATTCAGCTGAGTTATGACAAACACCTTAACTCTATCCACATCCATATGCTCTTTCATCCACAAAAGTTCTATTGATTTCATTGCAAGGAATAGTGCTGTGAACTTAGCTGCTCACAAACATAGCCACAAGAACACTGAAGACTTTGTCAACTGATACGGCACTTGGCCTGAATATTATCTGGCAATATTAGCAATTGCTTTTCATTAAAAAAGACAAATGTGTGTGCTCGTCCCAAATTTTCCAATCCCTTCAGGAGATCATAAAATCGCCAGTTCATTCAGACAATTCAAAAGTACATTTCTTAAAAGGTAATTACAGGCTGCAGATTGCAGCAATTGTAGCTGAAAACCTGTAGATTCAATATGACATCTAAAATTTAACAAACTTCTACAAATGTGCAGTGGAGATTATATTGACTAGTTAAATCACAGCCTGGTATAGGAGCACCAATGCTCTTCATCGAATGCAAAAACCTACAAAAAGAAACGGATATAGTCCAGCCCATCACGGGTAAAGCCTTCCCAACAATTCAGCACATTTAATCAAAGCAATGTCACAGGAAATCATCATCCATCATCAGTAATGCTAGCACCCAGGAGATGCTCTCTTCTCGCTGTGGCCATCAGGAAGAAAGTACAGGAGTCTCAGGGCTCACACCACCAGGTTCAGGAACAGTTACCCTTCAACCATCAGGCTTTTGAACCAAAGGGGATAAAACCACTCAACTTCATAAGCCACTTCACTGAAATGTTCCTATAACCTTTGGACTCACTTTCAAGGACTCTTCATCTCATGTTCTCAATATTTATTGTTTATTTGTTTATTATTATTACTTCTCTCTTTTTGCATTTGCAGAGTTTGCTGTCTTTTTGCACATAGGTTGAATGCCCAAGTTGGCACAATGTTCTATTGATTCTGTTATAGTTATTATTCTATCGATTTACTGCGTATGCCCACAAGAACATTAATCTCCGGGTTGTATACGGTGACATATAGATACTTTGATAATAAATTTACGTTGAACTTTGAACTTCAAAAGGAGTATCTTTAGTAGTTTTGTGAGCTGCCTATCACTCTAACTAGCCTCCGTACCCTCAACCCACTTTTTTATTCCAGCATTTTTCCCCTTTCTTTCCAGTCCTGAAGAAGGGTCTCAGC
This sequence comes from Mobula hypostoma, assembly GCF_963921235.1. Classification (NCBI taxonomy): domain Eukaryota; kingdom Metazoa; phylum Chordata; class Chondrichthyes; order Myliobatiformes; family Myliobatidae; genus Mobula; species Mobula hypostoma. Next base: position 28,968,834 of record NC_086116.1, read on the forward strand.
CTGAAACGTCGACTGTTTACTCTTTTCTACAGATGCTGCCTAACCTGCTGAATTCCTCCAGCATTTTGTGTGTTTTACTCTGGATTTCCAGCATCTTGTGTTGATACTAGACTCCATTTTGGAAACAAAGTTACTGTAACTAATAGGCAATAATTTGGAATGATGAGACCAAATTGGTGAAAATGTTCTTTCTTTATCCAAAATAATTAATTTTTGTCCGTTAAAGCCATGTGAATTCGTCTGTGTAACAGCTTTCAAAACTAATATCTGTGATGTTGAATTATTAAATAATTACAAATTGACTAATATCTGTGATGTTGAATTATTAAATAATTACAAATTGAATGTCACATAAGCAACATAAGATCAAAACAATTGTGCAAATATCACAATCTATTGACTGTTTAACATTTGATAAGTCACTTCAGTACAACATGTAGTAATTTTGATGAAAAGAGTGCTTGGTTGTCAAAATAATTTCAAATAATATGGAGGTTTCAAACTGAGTGATTTCAGTTTCAGTATTCAGAATTGACTATATCATATGATGTTGAGAATAGTTAACCCTACTGCTAAACATATCAGCAAGTGGGATGAAATTTCATTTTAATACTTAAGTACCTCTTGTTTTGGAAGTTCAAACTATTCAGTTTAATTGCATTCAGTTTCATTACTTTTCAAACAGAAATGAAAAATAATTGCCGTCTTTTTTCCTCTATTTCTCAGAAAGGCAACATATTCAATTATTTGTGCACTTCCAATGCAATCAAAATAACTTTGAAATTTGCATGCTGGTCAAATTGAATCACAGTGTATTACTACACATATTTTCAAATACCCATTTCCTGGCCTTAGTTTTATTTCAGATTGGCACCACTTAACACTGTCAACCCCAGGTGTCATGAACTGAATAAAGATCAAACCATCAGACATCTGGAAAGACAGCTCATTTATCATCCTTCGATAACTGTGTCACCAGCTAATCTTCAGCAGTTGGAGATAGTGCCACACATTGAAAGGTTAATGTATTCAAAGCACTGGATTTATCTCAGCGAGCATGTAATGATGCTTCAGCGCAGCAAATTCAATTTTTATTCAATTGTCTGGAATGATATTTGTAGTTTCAAGTTCTAATTACTAGATTTTACACGCCAGCACTGTAAGGATCTGCTACAGAGGTCAAGATTACTTCTGGCAAGAAATTACAATCAATCGCACAATATGTTGCATTTTAACATAATGGGGACACACCATACAGCACATAGCTTGTTTCTAATGTGTTCTTACACCATTTGCTTCTAATAAGTCAGTCATCTTTTTAAAGTGTCAATTTACAATGCCATTGGTATGTCTTCTTATTTAGTTGCTAATTTATTGATCAACAGAAAAAGACTCTTTCCTGTCAAAATGAAAACAGATCTCCACAAAGTGATCTCAATTAATTATAAATATTAAACACAAAATAATTGATTGCATAAGTATTCATCCTCTTTAATATGACACACCAAATCATCACTGGTGCAGTCAATTGGTTTTAGAAGTCACATAATTAGTTAAATGGAGATCTGTTTTTTGAAGACCAGCATGCAGTCAAGGTGATTCAATTGATTGTAGTAAAAATACACCTGGATCTGGAAGATGCAACTGCTAGTGAGTCAGTATCCTAGCAAGAACTAGACAATGACCCCAAGCAAAAAGCAAAAGCTATGCATGGATGGTTTAAAAACAATGAAGTTAATGCTCTTGAGTAGCCAAGTCAGAGTCCAGACCTCAATCCAATTGAGCATTTCTGGCTGCACTTGTATAGGGATGTTCACTCAAAATCTGGATGCAATCTGATAGAGCTGGAGCAGTTTAGTAAAGAGGAATGGGGGAAAATTGCAGTGTCCAGATGTTCAAAGCTGATAGAGACCTATCCATACAGTCTCAAGGCTGTAATTGTTGTCAAAGGCACATCTACTAAATACTGACTTGAAGAGAGTGAATACATTATTTTGCATTTTATATTTGTAATTAATTTACTTCACTTTGTAGAGATCTGTTTGCACTTTAACAGGAAATCGTCTTTTTCTGTTAATCAGAGTCAAAAAAGCCAAATTAAATCCAGTGTGATTGAATGTTGTAAAACAATAAAACATGAAATCTTCCAACGCTTTTTTAGGCACTGTATATATGTGCCAAAGACTTTTGTACAGTATTGTATGTGTCACCATATACAACCCTAAAATGCCTTTTTCTTGCAGGCATTCACATTATAACAAAGAAATACAATAGAATCAACAAAAAAATTACACACAAAGTCTGACAAATAAGAAATGTGCAAAATAAGATAATCTGCATAAGTACAAAAGACACGAATATTAAAAAAATATGAGAACATGAGTGAAGTTATCCACATTGCTAAGGAGTCTGATGGTTGACGTGCAATGACTGTCCCTGAACCTGGTGTTGTGGAATCTACATTTCCTGTACCTCCTTCCCAATGGCAGCAGCGAGAAGTGAGTATGGCCTGGATGGTGGGGGTTCTTGATGTTGGATGCCACTTTCTTGTGACAGTTCTCCATGTAGACATGCTCAGTTTTGGAAAGGGCCTTTCCTGTGATGGACTGGGCTGTATCCATCGATTCCAAGATCGCACTGGGACAAGAAATGAGCCCGCAACATTGTTGTGAGCCTGGAATCAGGTAGAGGAGCCTGATGGGATAGTATTGGCAGACTCGCTTCCTTAAAAGATTATCCAGTAGTCCGATGTTCACCATGACTGATACCTATTTCTGTATTCTGAGTTTATAATTCACAGAATACAAATTGTCCAGTTAGAATTGTAACCCATGTTCCTAGACTATTAGTTCAGAATTCTGGATGACTGCTTTAGGAATAGTTACTATAAAACTAGCAGATGGGCAGATGGGGCTCTTCAGCTGTGGTTGGCAGCTCATCGAGGAGAAGGAAAAATCTTTTCTCAAACCACTACTGCCTAGCAGCTATACCCACTGATGGGGAAGGCTTTGGGAGTAAATCCCAAGGAAAAATCCAGAGATTTTGTCTCTAAGGCAATCCTACATTAAGTTCTGTCCTGACTGCCAACTCCTGCGATACAGCTGATGCCAAACTGTATCAGTTTTTGCTGTTCCTTTGGATTTCTCAGCTGCATGGAGAGGAGCAGCCTGCTACATGGCCAACAGCTTGCTCCCAAAATCGTACTACCCTGGCTAGCATACTGGTTTGTGTATCACATAGACAGCTTGGATGTCACATCCATGGTCGACCCTGACCCATTGAGGGACTCCAGTAACTGCAGCCCAGAAGTCATCAATGGGACTGTTCAAGTCCTTTCTCAATAAGGATGGAAAGTTGATTTGAATAAGTTGCCCACTGCTAAAAGTATTTTGGATGTTCTAAAAAAAAAATCCATGCCTCCATTTACAAAAAAAAACTCATTGAAATCTGCAATGCCAATCAAGAAAATCAATGTAACAATTCACTTCATATTGCTGTTAAGGTTTTTTCCTATGACAAGCAAATATTCAGAGACATTCTTCAGTTACCCATTGTAAACATTTACCAAACATCTCAAAGCATGTTTTCAAGGTTATTAAAAATATAGTTCAAAAGGCCTGAAATATATGACAGCACAAAATGCTGGAAGAATTCAGCAGGTCAGGCAGCATCTATAGAAATCAATAGATAGTCTGCCTTTCAGAACCAGACCCTTCTTCAGAACTGAGAAGGAAGGGGGAAGATTCCAAAACAAAAAGGGGTGCGTGATGGTCACCTCCCGGGTCTGAATATGGCTGAGTGGGTTCTCTTCCCAGGTCATAGTGCCTGGTCTGCTTTTGTGTTTATCAGAATAACAATGGTCGTTGGGTTAAATTAGCTTTCTTGTCTGTTATCACAGACCAAATGTTCGCCACCTTGGTGTCAGGAGTGGGATTAGAAACAGACGACAAGATTGAAGAGCTACAACATCAGATGGAGCACCTTAAAATCCGGGGAATAAGCTGAGGGACTGAACGATATGCCTTCCCGGCACCCCCTGGGCCAGGCTCATGAAAGCGAAACCTGGAGGGAGGTCCTGGGAGCCTAGCACCGTGCCTTCCCAGGTAAGCCTGACAGAGCAAACATAAGCAGGCTCCCCAATCCGGGAGACACAGTGGAGCGCATCACCTGCCTCCCACACGGCCCACACCAATGAAACTAAGACACTGTAGCCATGGGAGGGCGGGCAACATGGCAGGCACCACCAGAGCAAGAGGAAGCCCAACGGGACTCAGCAATTCACAGCACTCTGAAGCTCCCCAGATACAATGTTATCAGCCGCCTACAGCCTTACCTGGTACAAGCCAAACTTGCTGCATGGCACAACAGGTAGAGTTCCACCAAGCCAGCAGAGGGGGATGCCCTGCGTGCCCTCCTCGAACTAATGCCAGCTGAGCAGTGTGACTACAGGGCCCTCATTGCAGCACTGGAGCGGTGCCTCGAGCAGAGGCCATTGGAGGAAGCAATGGGGAAAGAACTAGGCAGCAGGCAGCACCATGTGGGAGCGTTTACAGCAGATCTCCGTCGCTGTGCTCGGCATGCCCCCTCCCCCAGTTCCCTCCTGTGGCCCAGGAAGAGCTTGCCCTCCATTCCTTTGTAATGGCGCTGATGCCAGAGCGCCTTTGGCAGCATGTTCGCCTGACTTCGCTGTCATCGCCGGCCAAGTCACTGGGAGAGGTGGAGAGGGCAGAAGCAACCTTAGACCCCCAGTGCATTCCAGTGTCACCCTGCACACCGCGAGCCTGGGCTTGTGTCACCGAGGCGGAGGCGGAGGAGGAAACTGATGAGGAGGTCCGACCAGCGCCTTGCCAGCCCCACCACATGCTACGGAGCAATCTCTGCTACCGGTGTGACGAGGCAGGCCATTTGGCCTGCACCATACCACAGTCCAGCACAGCTGCTGGGAAACGCCAAGCAGGGAGTGCCGCCCAAGACCTCTAGCCGAGTCCCTCCATTGTCGACACTCCAGGTGGGCTGCTTGGGTGCAGAGCAATGCCTATAAGTGCATTGCATAGTGGAGTGCATCAGATGCCGTGCATTGTTGGACACAGGGTCAACCTTCTCCATAAACCATCTAGGAGACTACCCCAACATGGATCAATCATCTCTGCCTGGGTGCAAAACGATGGCAGTCTGGCTGGCTACGGTCACCGGCAACTGTGAGGAAAGAGGAGGCTTCACATCACAGCGGGGGAAAACACAGTAGAGCATGAGGTAAGACTAGCTGACATCTGGGAGTCTTGTATCATTGGCCTGGACCTGCTGTCCCACGGGGGGAGGTGGGGGGAAACCCATGTGGATGTGTCAGGGGCAACATTCTACCTCAGTGTTGAAGCCATGGTTCTCCAGCAGGGCAGCTCCAGGAAATGGACCAAGTGGGCACGGCAACAACCACCGCTTGTCTTACAGCGGCCTTCCACAGTGCAGCAACCCCTCCACAGCAGACCAGCGCAACATAGTGGAACCAAGGGAAGCAGCAAAGATGGTGCTTCAGGTGGCAGCCAGCGGTGAGGTAGACCTTGCCACCATTGACCAGCGGGCAGCGAGCAGGTGAGCGAACTGTGCTGGCCTGGGTGAGGGGCTGGCGGAGTGTGGGACGGCAGCCGGAGTGGGCAGAAGTCTCTGCCCTGAATCCAGAGACCAGAGCCCTATACTCTTAATGGGGAATGCTGGAGGTGTGTGATGGGTTGCGGTGCCGGTGGTGGCAGTTGTCTGATGGCAACAGACGTCTCCTGCAGCTTGTGGTCTCCCACATCACGGTGCAGTGGTTGGTGCACAGGCAGGTGGGAGATGGCCATTTCAGTGTTGCAAGGACACTGGGCAAGCTGAGCAAATGCTTTTACTGGCCTGGGTACAGGCAAGAGGCAGAACTGTTCATGCAGTACCGTGACTTGCACATCCCAGAAGGGGCTGGGCTGCAAGTGCAGTGCACCAATACAGCAGCACATGGTGTAGGCCCCAGTATGGTCTACTGCCCCTTTTGGAAGAAGGAACTATTCCCCAAGCTGGGAAGCCACTGGAGGGGGCTGAGAGAGCTGCTCAACTGCATCTCCAACATGATATATCAGATATGGTTGCCTGAGCGATGGGAGGCAGTCGTACTGCACTGGGACGGCTGGAACAGTATCGGCCTTGGCCACTACTGACTCAGCAAGGCTGAAGAAAGGAAGTGACACTCCAGGTGCCCTGTCTCTTGCCTCACCAAAGAGCGCTGCCCCTGGGGTGTCTCCAGAAATCCCCCAGTGCCCCAGGCAGCAGTGTTGACAACCACCAGGACTTTTGGACTTTGTGGTGGACTCGAGGATTGCTGGGGATGGCTGAGCCCTCAGGTAAGGATAGCAAGATGTTCCGGGGTGGGGGGCATGGCTGACAGCCAGCCCCAGCATTCCTAATGATCAGAGCTATCTATTGTTCTTGTGTTAAAATGCTTTTGTGTGTTTATGGTGGGAAGTTCAAGTTCATGTATTGTCACATTTGGGCTTGGGTTATACCATTATTCCTTGTGTATTTGTGGGTCACCCTGACTGCAACCAGGGTGTGTGATGGTCACTTCCCCTGTCTGTAAGTGACTGAGTGGGTTCTGTCCCCCGATCATAGCGCCCGGTCTTTCTTCTGCGTTTATCACAACAAAAATGGTTGTTGGGTCAAACAAGCTTTCTCGTCTGTCATGGACCAAATGTTCACCACAATATAAAAGAGGATACCAAAAGCTTTTTTCTGAAATATAAAGAGGAAAACAGAGGCAAGAGGAGATATCAGAATGCTGGAAATGGACGCTGGCGAGGTAGTAATGGAGGACAAAGAAATGGCAAACAAACAATAAGTATTTTGCATCTGTATTCACTGCGGAAGACATTAGCAGGATGCCCGAAATTCAAGAGTGTCAGGGAGCAGAGGTGCATATAGTTGTGTTACTATTAATAAGAAGAGCATGCTTAGGATTCTGAGAGGTTGGAAAGTAGGTAAGTCATCTGAACCAGATGGACTACACCCCAGAGATCTGAAAAAGGCAGCTGAAGAGATGTTGAGGCGTTATTAATGACCTTTTAAGAATCACTGGATTCTGCAATGGTTCAGGTGGGCTGAAAAATCGCAAATGTCACTTCACTTTTTAAGAAGGGAGGGAGGCAGAAAAAAAGTAAATTATAGGCTAGTTAGCCTAACTTCAGTGGGTGGGAAGATGTTGAAGTCCATTATTAAGGACAAGGTTTTGGGGTACTTGGAGGCACAGTATAAAATCAGCCAAAGTCAGCATGGCTTCCTTAAGACGAACTCTTGCTTGACAAATCCCTTGGAATTCTTTCAGGAAATAACAGGCAGGTTAGGTAAAAGGGAATCGGTAGATGCTGTTTTCTTGGATTTTCAGAAGGCATATGACAAGGTGCCATACATGTGACTGCTTAACAAGATAAAAGCAGGAAAGAGCAATATTATAGAAAGATACTAACATGGATAGATTGGCTGACTGGCAGGAGGCAAAGAGTAGGAAAACAAGGGCCCTTTTCCGGTCGGCTGCCAATGACTAGTGGTGTTCTGTAGAGTTTGATATTAGGACTAATTATTTTCATGTTATACGTCAGTTTGCAGTTGATACAAGATAGGTGGAAGGGCAGGTAGTGTTGAGGGAGGAGGGAGTCTGTACTTAGGGAGATTAGGGAGAATTGTCAAGGAAGCGGCAGACAGAAAATAGAGTAGGGAAGTATGGTCAAGCAGTTTGGCAGAAGGAATAAAGGCGTAGACTGTTTTCTAAAATTCAGAAATCAGAGTTGTAAAGGGATTTGGGAGTCCTTGTGCAGGATTTGCTAAATGTTAACCTGGAGGTTGAGTTGGTGGTAAGGAAGGTAAATACATTGCTAACATTCATATCAAGAGGACTAGAATATAAAAGCACGGGTGTAATGCTGAGGCACTATAAGGCATTGGTCAAACCGTACTTGGAGTATTGTGAGCAGTTTTGGGCCACTTATCCAAGAAAAGATGTGTTGACAATGGAAAGGGTCCAGAGGAGGTTTAGGAGAATGATGCCAACAATGGAAGGTTTAGCGTATGAGGAGCATTTGATGGCTCTGGACCTGTCTTCATAGCAGTTCAGAAGAATGAGGGGAGCTGGGGATCTTATTGAAACCTATTGAACATTAAAAAGGCTAGATAGAATGGATGTGGAGATGATATTTCCTATAGTGGGTGAGTCTGGGTCCTGAGGACACAGCCTCAGAAAAGAGGGATGTCCATTTAGAACACAGGTGAGGAAAAATTTCTTTAGCTAGAGGGTGGTGAATCTGTGGAATTCATTGTAGGCTAAGTTATTTGGTATATTTAAAGTGGAGGTTGATAGGTTATCCTTAATCAGAACATCAAAAGTTACGTGGAGAAAGCAGGAGAATAGGGTTAGGGGGGATAATAAATCAGCCATGGTAAAAGACAGAGCAGACTTGATGGGCTGAATGGCCTAATTCTACTCTTACGTCTTATGTTATTTTCATGTTATGGACTGATAAAGAATAAAAGAGGAAACAACTGACTGAAGTTGGTGGAGGGAGGGGAAGTTCTTAATGAATACATTGTTCAGTATTCACCAGTAATATTGACCTTGACACGTATGAGGACAACATAAAACAGTCGAATGTTCTGGAACATGCTGACATCAAGAAAGGCTTCTGAAAACCTTAGGATAGATAAGTTCATGGGACCAGATGGGATACACCCCAGGTTACTAAGAAAAACAAGGGAAGGGATTATAACACCATTGGCGATGATCTTTACATCCTCAGTGGCCACATTAGCAGTACCAGAGGATTGGAGGGTAGCAAATGTTACTCCTCTGTTCAAGGAAGGTAATAGTGATAACCTTCGGAATTATAAACCAGTGAGCCTTACATCAGTGATGGACGAACTGTTGAACAGGATTATTAGAGACCGGATTTACAAGTATTTAGAGAAGCATAGATTGATTAGGGATAATTAGCATGGTTTTGTGAGAACAGGTTGTACCCCATGACCCCATTGAACTCTTTCAGGAGCGGACAAAACAAATTGATGAAGGTAGAGCAGTGGATGTGTTGTTTATGGATTTTACTAAGATGTTAGACAAGTTTCTCCATGATAGAGTTCACTTAGAAAGTCAGGAGGATCCAGGAGAAGGTGTCTGCTTGGTCTCGGAATTGACTTGCCTACAGAGGGTAGTGGCTAATCGTAGATGGAGTATATTCTACTTGGAGGTTGGCAGTGAGTGGTGTTCTACAGGAATTGAGCTGAATTAAAATTGACCTTATTACTTATATCTTTCACATACATGAGGAGTAAAAATCTTTACGTTATGTCTCCGTCTAAATGTGCAATGTGCAATTATGGTAATTTGTAATAAATGGTATGTACAACAGGACAGTCAATAGAGCATAGAAATACCATTGTATCAGCGTGAATTAATCAGTCTGATGTCCTGGTGGAAGAAACTGTCCCGGAGTCTGTTGGTTCTGGCTTTAATGCTGTGGCTCCGTTTCCCAGATGGTAGTAGAAAGAATAGTTTTTGGTAGAGGTGATTCGGGTCCCCAGTGATCCTTTTTACAATCCTGTCTCTGTAAATGTCCTGAATAGTGGGAAGTTCACATCTACAGATGTGCTGGGCTGTCCGCACCACTCCCTGCAGAGTCCTGCTATTGAGGGAGATACAGTTCCCATACCAGGCAATGATGCAGCCAGTCAGGATGCTCTCAATTGTGCCCCTCAGAAAGTCCTTAGGATTTGGGGACCCATACCAGTCTTCTTCAACTATCTGAGGTGAAAGAGGTGCTGTTGTGTTTTTTTTCCACAACACAGCTGGTATGTACGGTCCATGTAAGATCCTCGGTGATGTGTATGCCGAGGAACTTAAAGCTGTTCACCCTCTCAACTCCAGATCCATTGATGTCAATAAGGGTGAGCCTGTCTCCATTCCTCCTGTAGTCCACAACCAACTCCTTTGTTTTTGCAACATTGAGGGAGAGGTTATTTTCTTGACACCACTGTGTGGGGGTGATGACTTCTTCTCTGTCAGCTGCCTCATTATTATTTGAGATTACGCTAATCAGTGTAGTATCCCCAGCAAATTTAATTAGCAGATTGGATCAGTGGGTGGTGACACAGCCATGAGTATACATAGAGTAAAGGAGGGGGCTTAGTACACAGCCCTGAGGGGCACTTATGTTGAGGGCCAGAGGGTCTGTTTTGGGACTCCTGCTGTTTGCGATTTTTTTTGGATATAAATGGCTTGGATGAGGAAATGGAAGGGTGGATTAATAAGTTTACAGGTGACACAGAACTTGGAGGTGTTGTTGATAGTGCAGAAGATTGTCATAGATTATAATAGGACTTTGGTGGAGTGCAGAGCTGAGCTGAGAAGAGGCAGATTGAGTTGTCTGGAAAAGATTGAAATTAAACACTTTGAAAAGTGGAACTTGAAGGCAGTGTACATGGTTAATAGCAGGACTTTTAGCTGTGTGGAGTAACAGAGGGATCTTGTGAGCCATGCCCATACATCCCTTAAAGTAGCCACACAGGCTGATGGGGTGGTTAAGAAAGTGTACGGTGTGTTGTCCTTCATTAGTCAGAGATTTGAGTTCAAGAGCTATGAGGTGATGTTGCAGCTCTGTAAAACTATGGTTACTCTGCTCTTGGAGTATTATGTTCAGTTATAGTTGCATCATTATAGAAGGATGTGGAAGCATTAGAGAGTGTGCAGAGGAGATTTGTCCAGAAGCTGTCCTGTGAGGATAGATTGAGTGAGACAGGGCTATTCTCTTTGGAGCTAAGGAGAGTGAGAAGTGATTTGACAAAGGTGTATAGGACGATAAGAGGCATTGATAGAGTTGCAGCTAGAGACTATTTTGGCTAATAAGAGATGATGTAATTTCAAGAACATATGGAGGTAATTGATTGGGGATATCAAAGGTAGTTTTTTTTTAAGCAATGTATGGAATTTTCTGCCTGGGGTTATGATAGAGGCAGATACATTAGAGACCTTTAAGAGACTCTTAGAGGGGAACATGTTGTCATGTAAGGGATTAGTTTACTTGTCAGTTGAAAGTTGCTTCTACTGTGCCAATCATTGACTGGCCCATTTGAAATATGCAACATTTTTTTCCTATTGATTGCCTTATGTGCTATGGAACCAGTGTCTGGTTTCAGGCATCTCAGGGGTGTAAGAATAGTGTGTGTGGGAGACTCGGCCTCTTTTCCTTTTGCACCCAGGCACTCATTTTCACATTGAGGTTGCAACCAGTTTTGAAGAACCATTGGGAAAGTATGCCCCAGGCTTAGGAGGGCCCACACGCACTCTTAACTAAGTATCTGTGTGTTGAATGCTTAATTTTGTAGTTGTGTAACTTGGCGGGGGGTGTTAGATGCTTGATCAACTGTTTCACTGTTGGTAAATAAATGATTGATGTGTTTATTCATAATCAGTGTCTTCTGTCTCATTCACCAAACACGTGAACCTGCTTCCATGTAACATATGTATGGAAGGAAAATGGAGGTCTATGTGGGAGGGAAAGGTTAGATTAATCTTAGAGTAGGTTAAAGGGGTGGCACATCATGGGCCAAGTGTTCGTACTCTACTGTACTGCTATATGTTGTATGCGCCAAGAGGAAAGACTTGCCTTTCAACTAGATTGCTTGAAATGGCTCTTTCAAGGATAAGCCCAGCTCTGCAGTAGACCTTCACCTACCTGTCCAACCCTGAGCTTATGTCTGAGATTCACATTCATTCTTAAGCGTACTTTTGCACTAGATTGCTTTGGCAGTGATTATCAATCATGCCTAGTGCATTGATTGATGCCATTGCTGTGCAGTCCATCGCCTCCGTGTGTAAGCGAGTCACATATACCGAGGATCGTGACACCATATACAAAAAATGCTATGAATTCAAGGAGTTACCAGTCAGTTATAATGATTGATTTTTCCTTGTCCTATTTCAGATTCAATGTGCACTAATCTTGCGTACAGTTACTTCTCATTTTTCAAATTATTTTCCCTTTAACTTTGCTGGTTAATACATAATTGATAACTATTAGCTCTATTATTGTATAATCCTCCTTTATAAGTTCAAGCAAAGGAAGCCACAGCAAAGCAATTTATGACCTGCCTTTTTTATTTGACATGTGCTGTGATTTTGTGAGGGATTTATTTCTAAAAGTACTGATATATAGTTTCACAGAAAATAGATGGATCTGTATTATTTGATCACCAACCACGAGTACAATTCCTAGAAAACCACTCAGCAAAAACACAACCATAGTAATTTAAAACATGATAAACCAATAGCTCTAATTTCAGATGAACAGAATGTAACTTCAGACACTTACTAAAATTGTGGGAGCACAAATAATATACAGAGTTTAACCGATTCAATTACCAAATCAGTATCTCTGATGTTTTTCTGTCACCCAAGGTTAATGCTGCATTTTGTCTGTATTCTCCTGCAAAATATTCCTGAAACAGAGGCAGTCAAGTGGCAACAATCAATTAATATGTGAAGACTTTTAAATCAATGTTCACTAGAGCCTTAATTCTAATCAGTGTAGTGTGTTAAATAAATGTAGTTCATTCAAGTTTAATAGAGTTTAAAGCAGTTTGGCCCTGATTAGTATCATTCCCATCTCTTGAACATTTCCAGTCATTTAGAGATTAAAAAAACATATTGCTTTGGAAATGACAGGTGATGGAAGATACTGATAGCTTCGTATGAAATATTGCCCAGTTTCAACATTCAAATTACAACAGTGCCACAAATAGCAGTGAGATTCTCAAAATGGAAGGTAACATTGCTACCTTTGGAAACTGAGACACACACAAAATGCTGGAGGAACTCAGAAGGTCAGGCAGCAATGAATAAGCAGTTGCTGTTTCAACCTAAGACCCTTCTTCAGGACCGGGAAGGAAGGGAGAAGATGCCAGAATAAAAATGTAGAGGAAGTGGAGGAGGCTAACTGGAAGATGATAGGTGAAGCCAGGTCTTTCAGCAAAGCATACATTAGTTCATGAGGCACAAACCACCAGTTCTCCACCATTCTCCTTGTATCACTTTGGTCAATGTTGGCTGCACATGAGAGAGCCTGTGTTAATGAGTAATGGCCAAGCACAAGAGCGAAGGAAATGAAAACAACAGGAATTCTGCAGATGCTGGAAATTCAAGCAACACACATCAAAGTTTCTGGTGAACGCAGCAGGCCAAGCAGCATCTGTAGGAAGAGGTGCAGTCGACGTTTCAGGCCGAGACCCTTTGTCAGGACTAACTGAAGGAAGAGTGAGTAAGGGATTTGAAAGTTGGAGGGGGAGGGGGAGATCCAAAATGATAGGAGAAGACAGGAGGGGGGGGGATAGAGCCGAGAGCTGGACAGGTGATAGGCAAAAGGAGATACAAGAGGATCATGGGACAGGAGGTCCGGGAAGAAAGACGGGGGGGGGTACCCAGAGGATGGGCAAGAGGTATATTCAGAGGGACAGAGAGAGAAAAAGGAGAGTGAGAGAAATAATGTGTGCATAAAAATAAGTAACAGATGGGGTACGAGGGGGAGGTGGGGCCTTAGCGGAAGTTAGAGAAGTCAATGTTCATGCCATCAGGTTGGAGGCTACCCAGACGGAATATAAGGTGTTGTTCCTCCAACCTGAGTGTGGCTTCATCTTTACAGTAGAGGAGGCCGTGGATAGACATGTCAGAATGGAAATGGGATGTGGAATTAAAATGTGTGGCCACTGGGAGATCCTGCTTTCTCTGGCGGACTGAGCGTAGATGTTCAGCAAAGCGGTCTCCCAGTCTGTGTCGGGTCTCGCCAATATATAAAAGGCCACATCGGGAGCACCGGACGCAGTATATCACCCCAGTCGACTCACAGGTGAAGTGTTGCCTCACCTGGAAGGACTGTTTGGGGCCCTGAATGGTGGTAAGGGAGGAAGTGTAAGGGCATGTGTAGCACTTGTTCCGCTTACATGGATAAGTGCCAGGAGGGAGATCAGTGGGGAGGGATGGGGGGGACGAATGGACAGGGGAGTTGTGTAGGGAGCGATCCCTGCGGAATGCAGGGGGGGGGAGGGAAAGATGTGCTTAGTGGTGGGATCCCGTTGGAGGTGGCGGAAGTTACGGAGAATAATATGTTGGACCCGGAGGCTGGTGGGGTGGTTGGTGAGGACCAGGGGAACACTATTCCTAGTGGGGTGGCGGGAGGATGGATGCCCATAGCTACACCTTTAAAGTATGGGTCCTAGCTATGCCTGCCTTTTTGTTGGGTTTGTGGAACAATCTATGTTCCGTGCCTATTCTGGTATCTGTCCCCCACTTTTCCTTCGCTACATCGACGACTGCATTGGCGCTGCTTCCTGCACGCATGCAGAACTCGTTGACTTTATTAACTTTGCCTCCAACTTTCACCCTGCCCTCAAGTTTACCTGGTCCATTTCCGACACTTCCCTCCCCTTTCTAGATCTTTCTGTCTCTGTCTCTGGAGACAGCTTATCCACTGATGTCTACTATAAGCCTACTGACTCTCACAGCTATCTGGACTATTCCTCTTCTCACCCTGTCTCTTGCAAAAACGCCATACCTTTCTCGCAATTCCTCCGTCTTCGCTGCATCTGCTCTCAGGATGAGGCTTTTCATTCTAGGACGAGGGAGATGTCTTCCTTTTTTAAAGAAAGGGGCTTCCCTTCCTCCACTATCAACTCTGCTCTTAAACGCATCTCCCCCATTTCATGTACATCTGCTCTCACTCCATCCTCCCACCACCCCACTAGGAATAGTGTTCCCCTGGTCCTCACCAACCACCCCACCAGCCTCCGGGTCCAATATATTATTCTCCGTAACTTACCCAACGGGATCCCACCACTAAGCACATCTTTCCCTCCCCCCCTCTCTGTGCATTCCGCAGGGATTGCTCCCTACGCGACTCCCTTGTCCATTCGTCCCCCCCATCCCTCCCCACTGATCTCCCTCCTGGCACTTATCCGTGTAAGCGGAACAAGTGCTACACATGCCCTTACACTTCCTCCCTTACCACCATTCAGGGCCCCAAACAGATCTTCCAGGTGAGGCAACACTTCACCTGTGAGTCGACTGGGGTGATATACTGCGTCCGGTGCTCCCGATGTGGCCTTTTATATATTGGCGAGACCCGACGCAGACTGGGAGACCTCTTTGCTGAACATCTACGCTCTGTCTGCCAGAGAAAGCAGGATCTCCCAGTGGCCACACGTTTTAATTCCACATCCCATTCCCATTCTGACATGTCTATCCACGGCCTCCTCTACTGTAAAGATGAAGCCACACTCAGGTTGGAGGAACAACACCTTATATTCCGTCTGGGTAGCCTCCAACCTGATGGCATGAACATTGACTTCTCTAACTTCCGCTAAGGCCCCACCTCCCCCTCGTACCCCATCTGTTACTTATTTTTATGCACACATTCTTTCTCTCACTCTCCTTTTTCTCCCTCTGTCCCTCTGAATATACCTCTTGTCCATCCTCTGGGTCCCCCCCCCTTGTCTTTCTTCCTGGACCTCCTGTCCCATGATCCTCTCGTATCCCTTTTGCCAATCACCTGTCCAGCTCTTGGCTCCATCCCTCCCCCTCCTGTCTTCTCCTATCATTTTGGATCTCCCCCTCCCCCTCCAACTTTCAAATCCCTTACTCACTCTTCCTTCAGTTAGTCCTGACGAAGGGTCTCGGCCTGAAACGTCGACTGCACCTCTTCCTACAGATGCTGCTTGGCCTGCTGCGTTCACCAGCAACTTTGATGTGTGTTGAAGGAAATGAAAGCAACTTAGACGGAGGTTCTGGTGCGGGTGGGAGGTCGGGTTCAGGATACAAAGATTAAAAGATAGTGGTATACAGTGCCGTACCAAAGTCTTAGGCACATATAGCCTAAATGTCTAAGACTTTTGCACAGTTCTGTAGTGATTTTATGTATTGCACTGTATTGCTACAGCAAAAAAAAACAAGTTTCATGACATACGTGAGTAATGATAAACCTGATTCTGATATGGGTGCCTATTGTGGACTGAGAGTGGGAAGGGGGCAGGGAGAGGGGAATCATGGTTGAGGAAAAAAGGAAAGGAGAGGGGAGGGAATGCAAAACACCAGAGAGACATTCTGTAATGATCAATAAACCAATTGTTTGGAATCAAATGACCAAGGCCGGTTTCTCAGGGTTTGGTGTGTCGGCATCTACGCCACCCTCCACCCCAGCACTCCTTCTCTGCCACAAGTCCCACACTACTCCTGTAGTGCTTCACCTCACCATTCCCAGCATCCTTTGCTCCCATCAGATTTACAAACTCACTTTCTGCTTCACCTGAGCTATATAAATGTGCTGAAGACTTTTGCGGGGTACTGTAGGTGATGGCAGTGAACCAAATGTTGAGATAAATTTGGGAAAGAGAACAGAAGTCTGTGAAAAATTAGTGCATCATTTTTGCTTATAGGTATGAATATGGACAGGCAATGTAAATCTCTATTACTAACTTATTTACATACCATGTCATAACTTTTCCATCTCCCTTCATTGCTGATATTCTCAAGCCTTGGAATACCCATTATGGAGACTGAGTTTTATGATCAATTAAACTTTAGAAGAAAAAGATGAATACCAGCGAAGGTAATAACTGTAGAAAATATTTACTATTCTGATTTCAGGGAGTAAATTAATAGTTACCACAGCTGATAATTCCAAAAGCAGACGTGTTCATTTGGAGTTGTGCTCACTTTCTAAACCTAAATGCTTTAAAAAGTGCTCTGTAAATGCTTACCAGGTCAGGTGGCATCTGTGATGACAGAAAGAGAGTTAATGTGGTAGATTAATAGGTCCTAGTTAGTCAGTGCATCAAAGATTATGGGGAAAAGGCAGGAGAATGGAGATTAGAGGGATTTTAAATCAGCCAAGATGGAATGGTGGAGCAGACTTGAAAGACTGAGTCGTCTAATTCTGCTCCAGTCTTATGGTAATTAGATATACTTAAAACAGTGTTTGACAGATCCTTGATTAGTAATGATATCGAAGGTTAGAGTGAGAAAGCCGGAGAAGAGGGTTCAGAGAGAAAATAAATGAGCCCTGATCAAAGGTGGAGCAGATTTGATGGGCCGAATAGCCTAATTCTGCTCCCACGTTTTGTGGTCTAATGGTCATTAACGACATTAGTAATACACTGAAGCAACGGCTCAACTATGTTCTCAGTTTTTGGTGAGCAGCTGCAAATTTTGTAGCACGAGTCTTGTCTTCAAATCAGAGTCAAGACTAATACTCTACCTTGGTCTACCTTCATACTCCTCTTACTTATTTCTGCTTCAGTGGGAATGATCCCACATCCTTGAATTTCTTATCATAATTATGTATTGTTAATACTGTGAATCTCTGCTGCATGGCATGATCCAGATAGTTGAATGTCCTTTCTATAAAAACTGCACAGAGTATTGTACCACTAGTCCAAAAAACACCCCATACAGTTTTTTTCTCTATTTTATACTTCTCTTCATTAAGTTATGAATCTTGTCTTCATCGATGTAGCTTTATCTACATTCAATTATTTTTTTCACAGAGCTAGGAATTTTGTCTTCTTTGTTGTCCAATTCAATAAGGACTAATCATGATCTTTGCCAATGACAAAACAAATTTAAGAGCTATATGGCCTACTGCCTCTTTTCCTTACGGCCTTTTGTTTCTCCATACTGGGTTATAACCTCAAAGTGAGCTTGTTTGGCTGATCAAAGACACCAGAGATTCTGCAGATGCTGGAAATCTAGAGCAACATATACAAAATGCTGGAGAAACTCAACAGATCAGGCAGCATCTATGGAAAAGAATCAACAATCGATGTTTCGCGTGAGACCAAGGATTTTGACTGGAAATGTTGACTGTTTATTAATTTCCATAGATGTAGCCTGGCCTGTTGAGTTCTTCCAGCATATTGTGTGTGTTGGCCCATCAAATCTTTGTTAGTTCATGAATCAATCCAATTCCCTCACTATTTTTCATGATAGTCCCATTATACCCATCAACTCCCCCAGATTCTACCAGTCTCCTGCACCCCAGGCCAGTTTAAAACAACCAATTACTTACCGACCTGTGCATTTATGTGATGTAGCAGAAAGACAGAGCACATGGATACGATCACAGGGACAAATCAAACACAAGTGAAGGTTAGAATTGAACCCAAGTCACGAGGACCACAAGGCAGTAGAATAACTGTGTCCTTCTGATAAAAGGACGTGCTCTTTGTCTGATTTTGTGTCAATAACTATTCCTTCTCATTTGTCCACATCTTGCACTTGTGTGGCCATTCCCTTGACCTGTCAACATAACTATATCATAATCCTCCTTTGAGCTAACTAGTAATTTTGCCACCTCCTTCCTGAATATTTCTGGGTCCTTTGCTTAATTCAGAACACAGACATGAAAGTGATTTACCTGCTCCAGGTGTTTACACTATAGACAGTCCTCCATTTCCATATTGCTTCTTCATCTACTTTGGCATCCATTTTCTGAATGGACATTGAACCCATGAACATTGCCTCACTTTGTTTTAATTTTTATTTTTGTGCTACTTATTTAACTTACCTATTTTTTATTTTTATCCAACTCATGAGATTGAGGTATGCTCCGACACCAAACCTCCTGTTGGGGTGGATGCTGTATAATTCGCTACCCTATTACAAATTAGTGCCACGATATAACAGACAGCACACTGCACTCGATTAAAAGACTATCTTTATAATTCTTAATTTGACTAAAGGATTAGTAAAGAAAAGAACAAAAAAAAAGAAAAGGGCAGGCATTTTAATGAAACACTCTAATGTGCACAAGTTGGAGCTCCAAGTCACTGATCCTCAATCGATCTCATCCCAGGCTTCGTCAAATCATCGTCCCGCTCCGGGTTGAATCTTATGACCTTTTCTCTCCTGCGTCTTCCCTCTTCATCTTCTCTCAAGCAAAAGCCCCAAGCCCAACCTTAGTGTCTCTTACCAGAGAAACCTCCCCTGAATTCGACCATCCTAATTGGATGGCACACATTTCTCCTCATCTCTAACTTCAACAATAACCCAAACAATCTGAAAATGGAGCAAGTTGAAAACAAGCTGCTCTTACTGAACTGCCAAAATGAAATACATACTGTACAACAGAACAATAAATATATGAACTATAAAAATATATACATATATTTATTATAATTCATGTTTTTTCTATTATTATGTATTGAATTGTACTGCTGCCGCAAAGACAACAAATTTCATGATATTTGCAACATTGGCTGCAGACCTCATCTTAAGACCCAAGACCGAAACTGGCTAATCAATTAAAGGTATCCTGTACTAGTTGAAGGCAGCCTGCATCTCTTAAAGGGATTGTTGCTGTAATGGGTGGTTGATTGAAATATAGAGCTTCATATAACATAGAAAATGGCATAAGCTTAATTAGGAAAGAAAGGATCCTTGGCTTTTTGGACACCAAGGCAAAATCTAGAGTGAAGGGTGTACAAAGTAGGACTTACATACATTCTCAGGGCATTCTCCAAGCAAGCATTCCACAGATCAATGGGAGAAAAACATTGGCATCTACTGTATCTATACCAGAAGACTTAATGGACGTTACTTCAGTCAACACATCATCTAATCCAAAGGGCCTGTATTGTGCTGTAGGTTTTTCCATGTTTCTATGTTCTGATCCCATATTGCAGTCAAGTGTGCTCTTCAGTGTATCGTGCTCCCATTGTTCACCATCCAGTAGCTGTGGTACATTGAGTTTCCAAATGCTGACTCTGGAGTGAAATCAGTATTACACATAGATAGGTCTTACACCTCTTTGGTGAGTGCTAGCGATGCACTGTCTAAGATAATCACCAGAATGGGATTCCAGCAAAACTCACACCACAATTTGTGCTGGTGTGTTGAATTCTAATTAGAACTGAATTGCACCAATTTTCACAGAAACATAACCATTGAACCAGATTTTGTGGCCTACCAATTCATCTGTTTGGATTAAGTTAGCTTTCAAATTACTCATATTGAAACATTTCATATTCTACATGTATTTTAACTTGAAGAAAACTGATATTTATTTCTTCCCTAATGCTTCCAACACTGATTCTGAGCTTATCCCTTGTAGTTTTTCTGCTCACTAATGAATTGTTTAAACCTTTCTTGTGTTTTATTAGAAGTGACATTTGTGTTTTTGCCCTAATAATTTTAGCTATGGATCTTTATTTATCTTTTGTTTTGAGATCTTCCCTTCTTATGGTTTGGAGGCTTGCGTGCCTCAATAACACAGACAGCTATGCTGGCTGGAGTCAGGGCTTTATGCTTTGGCTCTTGGTAGAGTCACCCATGCCAAACGGGTCAAAGGGTAGAGGCCAGACTAAGTGTGGTTCACCAGTATTCCAGGTTTCAGCTTGGGCCTAACAACCCTGACTGGTCAAACTAAAACGTTACGGAAAGAGCAATAAAGAATCTTTCTACATCTGAGTAGCCAAAGACAGACAGTGATGGGGGATCTTCATTGCTACCCTAAATGCCAATGGCGTAATGGATGATAAGTAAGTTTGTAAGTAAGTCCATCATTATATGCCAAGTCGTATGACATGGGTGACCATAGAGTGATCATAGTCTTTCCAAGGCCATTATTGTTCTTGGTAAATTTTTCTACAGAAGTGGTTTGGTGTTGCAATCTTCTGGGAAGCGTCTTTACAAGACAGGTGACTCCATTATCAATTGTCAATACATTTCAGAGCCATTATCAATACTCTTCAGAGATTGTCTTCCTGGTGTCAGTGGTCACATAAACCAGGATTTGTGATATGCACCAGCTACTCATACAACCATCTACCACCTCTCCCATGGTTTCATGTGACCCTGATCGGGGCAGTGGGGGGCAAAGCAGGTGCTACACCTTGCTCAAGGGTGATCTGCAGGCTAGCACAGGAAAGAAGTGCTTTACATCTCCTCTGGTAGAGATGTATCTCCACCCCACCATCCAAAATATGTAAGTAAATCATTGAATATTGTATTCAATATTCTTTTCTTTCTCAGCAGACAAAAGTTCGTGAAAATCTAACCAGTGTACAATCTGTGTATTTTAACAGAAGTCATGTAATGTGAAAAATAAACCTTTAGTAAAAAAGTACACAAGATGTTAACACTAAGTTATATTTTTGTGATTGATTGTAAGTTTCTTAAAAAGATCAAAAGAACTTCACAATTAAAAATATTTTGTATGTTTACTGTGGAATGAACTGAGTGATACCTGAAATACTCCTCTCCTTTTCCTCTTTCTGACTTGCTTTGTATTCTCAGCCTGTTGTAAAATATTTTAGACATCCAACAGTCAGTCCATCTTGTTTCATCTAATTTTACTGTTTGTTTTTAGGTATAGTATGTGTCTCCTGCACCTTCTGTCATTTCAGTGCAGGCACTGTCTGCAGATGCAGTCATATTCACGCTCACATGGCAATCACCAAACTAAATAGATGTGTCTGCAATTCCCGTTCAACAGCTGAGCCCCACATGTCCAATTTAATAGCAGCAAGAATTTATCAAATTTTTAACTGTCAGTTAAGCTCAATTGTGGCAACAATCTTCTTTTTGAGTCAGAATATTGTGGATTCAAACCCAAGCCTAGATGACAGTCAGCCAAGGTCATTTGAACAGCTTTCTCCAGGAGCTCAAAGTTGCTCTTCCTTACTAGTTAAAACACAATAATAGATAATCAAACACGGGAAGGAAATTATTATGTGTTTGCACAAGACCCATTTCTGGATTGCCATTGGTATTCAAGAAACTTGGCTCCCTTGAATTTTAATATTGTTGCTGTTTGATCCAGTGACTAATGCAGGAATGTCATGTGAGGACCTCCACAAACCAGGAAACTACGTTAAGTTGATGGAAGAGTGACACAGATAGTAATTATAGCTACAATGTGCAATGTATTTAATATTTCAGTAATATTTGAGTAATATTGTAAATATACTGTTCAACTATTCTTTGTTGTTAACATAATTCATTGTGGGTTATATGTAATAGCACGTGAATGGCAGATGTCATTATGACACCATGTCATATTTGAGTACATTACTTAAGGTAAGTAAGTAGCTGAAACATCATCTTGGCTTCTATGTTTTTTTTCAATTAGATTCTGGAGTTATAAAACATAACAGTGGTGATAAGGTGATTTTAAAATGAACATGAAGTGACTTGGTGAAGGACAGCACATTTTTTCTTTGAAAGGGAAAGAGGTGCAGCATGTGTTTCTTTGCAAGGGCAGAAAGACGGTCAAGTTTTGAAAAAGACAGAAAACGGATAAAATTCATGGGTTTATAAACAGTTGAGTATTGGGTGATGATGACTAGAATGTGCATCAGAAACTTCAGTTCCCCTCTGTTTTTACCAGCAAAGGGATGAACATGCTCTTGAAGGAGTTTGCTTTATGTGGGGATTGAGTGTTGTTGTACCATCCAAGCTGAGAGCTAAAATGTTGGAGGAGTTCATGCCAATCATCTAGGTGTGGTCAAAATGAAAGTGTTGGTTCAAAGCTTTGTCTATTGGCTTGGGAGAGATCAGCAGAT
Source organism: Mobula hypostoma (assembly GCF_963921235.1). NCBI lineage: Eukaryota > Metazoa > Chordata > Chondrichthyes > Myliobatiformes > Myliobatidae > Mobula > Mobula hypostoma. The sequence continues at coordinate 28,991,448 of NC_086116.1, forward strand.
TAAGCAGTTCGCCTTGCACTCTTTGGGATGCCAACACATCTGGAAGATGCTGGGATTTGTGAGGATTTGTCAGTTGTTATAACAAATTCCTACCAAACCTGGCTACTGTGCTCCACCTCTTGAACTCATTACTACAGATCGGGAAGAAACGGCAATGGTCAAAGCAGTGTGAGGTGGCTTTCAAAAAGGTAAAGGGCATGGTGACATCAGACACTGTACTAACACATTATAATCCATATTGTCCAGTAAAGCATGCCTGTGATGTCTTGTCTTATGTATAGTTGTGGTCATGTCACATGTTATGAGTGATTAAAGCCAGCACCCCATAGCCATTGCGTCATGTTGCCTTACCGCTGCAGAGAAAAATTATGCAGCGCCTGTTGATCCCTGGAAATGGCCTACAATTCCCTGGCAGAGGATTCACGTGTATTTTGCCAGACCATTCATAGGCTCAAATGTCTTGGTAGTAGTGGATGCAGCCACAAAGTGACAGAAGTGCTCCCAGTAGCCGACACTACAGCCCCACACACTATTGATGTTTTGAGAAGCCTCTTCTCAAGGACCGGTCAGTGACAATGGACCACAGTTTGTTGTGGAACAGTTTCATTCGTTCCCAAAAATGAATGGAATAAGACATATTGCATCTGCACCATACCACTCAGCTACAAATGGCTTGGCAAAAAGGTTTGTTCAGAGTCTAAAGAACGCACTGTGAGTAATGTCCGTAGAACGTACTACACTGACACAGAATCAGACGCTCGCCAGTTTCTTCCTTCAATATCGCAATGCAGCACGCTGCACAAACATCAGCTCACCAGCTATGTTCCGGGCTCAGCCCTTGCGCTCATTCTTTTTCCTCCTCAAACCCACTCTCAGAAGGAGTATGCAAGGCGAACAGCTGAGATAACTTGAGGGCTTCTCAAACAAGGATATTTGACGTTTCACCTCTGGACATGCACCCTTGGCAAGGGACTACAGAGGTGATCAAAGGCAGCTACAACGACTTGGTGCATGGAAGCATTTCAGTTCTTGCAAGCCCGCACACCTGCACAGTTTCGAGGAAACAGTGCTTCCCTTTAACATTCCCATTGTTGAACCAACATAGACAACCTAATCACTAGCTCAGTATAACAACATTCTAATGTAAAGTGACCACTTTGATCACTTTGCATTCGAATGAATTTCCCTTTTTTTGCTCTAATTGTATTATTTCTTAGGGTATAATTCAGTATTAAGTCATGCTTTTTTTCTAGTGAATGCTACATATCTGATGCTATGTGCCTGTGATGCTGCTACAAGCAAGTTTTTCAATGCACCTGTGCACGTGGCAATAAGTGATGTTATTACACCTCGGGGCATCGAAGATTACAGTTCAATTCTGGCACCGTTCTGTAAGGAGATTCTGCCCATGGAATGCATGAGTTTTCTCAGGATCCTCTGGTTTCGTCCAAGATGTACCAAGAATGTTAATTAGTCATTGTATATGGTCCTGTGATTAGTTTAGGGTTAAATCAGGGTTGTCGGGGGTTGCTGGACAGTACGGCTCAAAGGGCCCGAAGGGCAAACACTGTGCAGTATCTCAAAATAAAAATTTTTTAAATAAAACAAATAAACTCAACCTTGATCTTGACGTTGAATATGCTTGGAAATAAACAACCAGCGCTTTATTCATCAAGGTGTGTATATAATAAAAATTGATTTACATACTTATAAAAAGAAATTTCTGTATTTGATAATAGTTTATATATTTGAGTGAAACTTCCATAATGTTAAAGGATTAGATGAGATAGAGTTTGGCAAATGAGTTCAGGAATGTTTTCTTAATCAGTACATGGAAGTCTCAGTGAGAGAGTGTGAAATACTGGATCTGCTGTTAAGGAATGAGACAGGGCAGATGACAGAAGTTTGTGTCGAAGAACATTTTGCACCTAGTGATCACAATGCCATTGGCTTCAAGGTAAATTTGCAAAAAAGATAGGTCTGGTTCCTGGGATATCTTGGGTCGAATTCTCAGCATTCTTAAGTGGGAGGGTGAACAGCCAGAAGTCATGGTCCATGTAAGTGCCAGTGACATGGTAGGACAAGATATGAGGTTCTGCATAAAGAGTTCAGGGAGTTAGGTGATAAGTCAAAGGGCAGGACCTCGAGGGTTGTGATCTCAGGATTGCTACCCATGTCATGTGCTAGTTAGGCTGGAACTAGGAAGAATATATAGTTTAATATGTGGCTAAGGAGTTGGTGTAGGAGGGAGGGCATAAGATTTTTGGATCATTCATCTCTCTTTCGAGGAAGGTGGGACCTGTACAGAAGGGATGGTTTGCACCTGAACCAGAGTGGGACTAATATCCTAGCAGAAAGGTTTATTAATGCTGAATGGTGGGTTTTAAACTAGAGTTGCAGGAGGATGGGAACCAGAGTACCAGAACAGTTAGCGGAGAGGTTGTGGAGGCAGATGTTGGTAAGACCTCAGACAAAGTTAAGAATCAAATGGTTGAGTAAAAAAGGTGAACACGGAACTGAAGTTGTTTTATCTGAGTGAGCACGGTGTATGGAATAAGGTAGATGAGCTTGCAGCGCAATTCCAGATTGACAGGTATGATATAGTCATCACGCAATCATGGCTAAAAGACTCTACCTGGAAGCTTAATGTCCAAGGTTACAGATTGTATCAAATGGATTTGCAGGAAGGCAGAGGGGGGGCGGCGTTGCTCTGTTGGTAAATAATGATATCAAATCACTAGAAGGAGGTGACACAGGGATGGAAGGTGTTGGATCATTGTGGATAGACCTAAGGAATTGCAGAGGTAAAAAGACCCCAAATTGTAGGAAGGATGTTTCCTACAAATTACAATGGGAGGTAGAAAATGCCTGCCAAAAGGGCAATGTTACAATACTCATGAGGGACTTCAATATGCAGATAGGTTGAGAAAATTAGGTTGGTGCTGAATTAGAGGAGGGAAAATTTCTAGAGTGCCCATGAGAGGGCTTTTTAGAGCAGCTCGTGGCTGAGCCCACCAGAGGTTCAACTATTCTATGTTGGGTTTTGTGCAACGAACCAGAATTGATTAGAGAGCTTAAGGTAAAAAAAAAACTTAGAGGCAAGTGATCATAATATAATTGAATTCACCCTGAAATTTGAGAAGGAGAAGCTGAAGTCTGATGTATTAGTATTACAGAGGAGTAAAGGGAATTACAGAGGCATGAGAGAGGAGCTGGCCAGAACTGATTGGAAAAGAACACTGGCAGGGATGACGGGAGAGCAGCAATGGCTGGAATTTCTGGAAGCAATTCAGAAGGCGCAGGATATATGCAACCCAAAGAAATATAAGTATTCTAAAGGAAAAATGGCTAACAAGAGAAGTCAAAGCCAATAAAAAAACCAAAGAAAGGACATATAGTAGAGCAACGATTAGTGAGAAGATAGGGGATTGGGAAGCTTTTAAAAACCAGCAGAAGGCAACTCAAAAGTCTTTAAGAAGGTAAAAATGGAGTACAAAAGTAGGCTAGCCAATATTATTAAAGAGGATACCAAAAGTTTCTTCAGATACATAAAGTGTGAAAGAGAGGTGTGTGCAGATATCAGACCACTGGAGAACGATGCTGGAGAGATAGTAATGGTGGACAACAAACGAGCGGACAAACTGAGTAAGTATTTTGCATCTGTCTTCACTGTGGTAGACGCTAGCAGTATAGTGGAAGTTCCAAGCGCCAATGGAATGAAGTGTATGAATTTACCATCACTAGATGGAAGACTCTTGAGAAACGTAAAGGTCTGAAGGTAGATTAGTCATCGGGATCAGGTGGTGTACACCCCAGAGTTCTGAAAGACATGGCTGAAGAGATAATGGAGCATTAGTAATGATCTTACAGGAATCACTAGATTCTAGAAGACTGGAAAATTGCAAAGGCTGCTGTGGAGGCCAAGTCTTTATGTATATTTAAGATAAATTCTTGATTGGTCAGGGTATGAAGGGATATGGGGTGAAGGAAGGAGACTGGGGCTGAGACGGAAATTAGATCAGCAATGATGACATGGCGGAGCAGACTCGATGGGCCAAATGGCCTAATTATCCTCCTTTATCTTATGGTCTTGTGCGACTACATATATAAGTATTTGAATAGACATGGACTAATTAGGAATTGTCAGCATGGCTTTGTGTATGGTAGGGTATGTCTAATCAATCTTAAAGTGTTTTTCTAGAAAGTTACCAGGAAAGTGGATAAAGGCAAGAGTTAATATTGTCTACATTGACTCCAGCAAGGCATTTGACATGGGAGGTTGGCCAAGAAGGTTCATTTGCTCAGCATTCAGGATGAGGTAGTGAATTGGATTAGACATTGGTTTTGTAGGAGAAGCTAGAGGTTAATAGTAGATAGTTGCTTCTCTAACTGGAGATATGTGACTGTGGAGTGCCACAGTAATCAGTGCTGGGTCTGTTGGTGTTTGTCATCTATATTAACAGTCTGAATGATAATGTGGTTAACTGGATTAGCAAATTTGGAGATGACGCTAAGACTGGAGATGTAGTGGACAGCAAGGAAGACTATCATGACTATCATGACCAGCTGGAAAAATGGCAGATGGAATTTAATGCAGACAAGTGTGAGATGTTGCATTTTGTAAGTCTTCCACAGTGAATGGTAGGGCACTGAGGACTGCGGTGGAACAAAGAGATCTGGGAATACAGGTCCATATTTCATTGGAAGTGGTGTCACAGGTTGATAGGGTCGTAAAGAAAGCTTTTGGCACATTGGCCTTCCTAAGTCGATGTATTGTGTACAGGAAATGGGATGTTATGTTGAAGTTGTATAAGACTTGGTGAGACCTAACTTGGAGTATTGTGTGTGGTTTTGGTTACCTAACGTGACCAGATAGAAGTAAGGTTGAAAGAGTACAGAGAAAATTTACAAGGATGTTGCCAGGTCTGGAAGACCTGAGTTTTGTGGAAAGATTGAATAAGTGAGGACTTTATTCCTTGGAACCAAGAAGATTGAGAGGAAATTTGATTGAGGTATACACAGTTGTGAGGAGTAGAGATAGGCTAAAAGCAATTAGGCTTTTTTCCAGTGAGATTGGGTGGGACTACAGCTAGAGGTCATTGGTTAAGGCTGAAAGGTGAAAATTTTAAGGGGAACATGAGGGGAAGCTTCTTCCCTCTGAGGGTCACCATGTGTGGAATGTGCAAATGGTACATGCAAGCTCAAATTCAACATTTAAAAGAAGTTTGGATAGATACATGGATGGTAGTGGTATGGAGGGCTATGGCGCAGGTTAATAGAGATAAGCATTTTAAATGCTTCAGCATGGATTAGATGAGCCGAAAGGCTTATTTCTACGCTGTGTTTTTCTATGATTCTATGACTATTCTATGACTCTATAACTGAGGATCAGACTGTAAAAAGAACTCGTTCCCGAGCACCCCTTGCATGTTCCCCACTGTTAGCTTTTAAATGTTTGATCCAATTTGCCTTCATACTCTCAATATCTTCTTTATAACCAGTTATAAAGAAGGCAAGACAGTGGCTATACTTCATTAGGAGTTTGAAGAGATTTGGTATGTCAACAAATACACTCAAAAACTTCTATAGATGTACTGTGGAGAGCATTCTGACAGATTGCATCACTGTCTGGTATGGGGGGGGGCGGGGTGTTATTGCACAGGACTGAAAGAAGCTGCAGAAGGTTGTAAATCTAGTCAGCTCCATCTTGTGTATTAGCCTACAAAGTACCCAGGACATCTTCAAGGAGCGGTGTCTGAGAAAGGCAGCATCCATTATTAAGGACCTCCAGCACCCAGGGCATGCCCTTTTCTCACTGTTACCATCAGGTAGGAGATACAGAAGCCTGAAGGCACACACTCAGTGATTCAGGAACAGCTTCTTCCCCTCTGCCATCTGATTCCTAAATGGACATTGAAACCTTGGACACTAGCTCACTTTTTTTAATATACAGTATTTCTGTTTTTTGGGCAATTTTAATCTATTCAATATATATATACTGTAATTGATTTACTTAATTAATTATTAATATTTTTTTCTTCTGTACTATGTATTGCAATGAACTGCTGCTGCTAAGTTAACAAATTTCACATCACATGCCGGTGATAATAATTCTAATTCTAATTCTGCTTCTAATTCTGATCTACAGTATATCCTTATAACTTATTTCTGGTCATGTTTTATTTCTGAAATATATATACAAATCTTTAAATATAAGTATAGAAAACTATGTTTTTCTTCCCACTCCATTAAGAATGCCTATCATTACTTATTGTTCCAGGGTGGAGATACATCTCTACCAAAGGATATGTAAGGCACTCCTTCCCTCCGCTAGCCCGCAGGTCACCCTCGGGCAAGGTATTGCACCTTCTTAGATCTCCTACCACCCTTGATCAGGATCACATGAGGCCATGGGAGCAAGTGGTGAATGGTTGGATGAACAACTGGTATATATCACAAGTCCTGGTAACGCAAGCACTGATGCCAGGCAGGCAATCTCTGAAGAATATTGATAATGGTTGGGGTCACTTGTCTTGTAAAGACACTACCCAGAAGAAGACAATGGCAAATGACTTCTGTAAAAAATTTGCCAAGAACAGTCGTGGTCATGGAAAAGATTATGATCGCCCATGTCATACGACACAGCAAATAATGATGATGACTATTCATTAATTCTTACAAAGAAAGTCTTTTCAGTACTCTAAAAATTGATGAAGCACAATATTCCTAATTTAGCATGATTCCAGTGTGGTTGTTCAAAGTAACCAACTGCAAAAACTCTCATCAAACAGACTGAAGATTTGTGCCAACAGAGTCAAAGGTAAATTTTATAACTGAAAACTAAAGAAATTAGATCTCATGAGATGTCGAAGTGAAAACTGCCCAGGGATCAAAATTACCTCTTTTTTTACGGCTACATAGACCAACTGTTGCTCTGAGCAAATTTGCCTGAAAACTGAGCAGCACTAATAAAACATCATATAAAAGAAAATTCCAGTTGCGTGGCAATGAAGGCTATGTGCACGGGAGTATTTCAGTTACTGTGTGGTCTCGCACCTGCACAGCTTAGAGGGAACAGTGCAGATAGGCCAAAAAGCTAAGTTAGAGTTAATATTTTCATTTGAACATGAAGAGTGAGCTTCTTAATGTAATTTTTATCTAAATACTTTATGGAATATAAGCTCACCCCTTTATGAAACATTTGTATATATATGTTTTTTAATATTTACACATTATTGAGCTCCTGTAAAATGCAGATGTCCATCCAGAATTAGTTAAACATCAGGACTTTAAATACTTGCTGGTCAAACTGTTTCAAATCAGTGGTCAATAGCTGATTGTTGTATGCTACTCTCACACCTATTTACATGGGACTTTAAATAATTTGCAGCTCATTAAATTTTTCATAATTACTAAGGGGAATGCTTTGCTGTAAGTAATTTACGACAAATTAATTCATTAAAGGTACAAACTTATAATTTTGCTTTCTATTGATACGCATAAAACAACCCTGTCCATGAGTGAATCGACGCAGTAGTGGTCTGGTGCAAAATGTTAATAATCTAACTGTATAGAGAAAGTGAAGCACCTTCAATTACTCCAAAAGACTGAGGTTTGGTAAAATACTGAAAGGCTTTTATTCGCTGTACAATACAACCTCCACAGTGAGTGTCTGCCCCCGGACTGAGGGGGAGGGGCAAGACGAACACCTTTATACAGGACTCTGTGTGAGGAGCCACAGGGGCAGTCAGCAGAGGTGTGTGTCCAGACAGGTAACCGAGTTACAACATATATACATGGTTTACCACATTCACCCCTCCTTTTTTTAAAAGAGTCCCGCGGGGTGAAGTGACTGACAATATTTACAAGAAGTATATTTACAGGTTAAGTCTATCAGGCGGTCGAGTCCGTCGCTGTGATCTATGTAGCACCGGCGGTGATTGCACCGGCGATGGCGGTTGTGCTGGCTCCGGCCTGACTTCAGGTGTCAGCACGTTAGGCGTCAGTAATCCCTCGTGCGTGTGCGTCGCGCCCGGTATGGGAGTGTCATGTGGTGTCTGTATAGGGTTTGGGGTGCACGGTGTCTTGTAGGTACATACATTGGTGGGTACGGGGTCAATAGTCACCAAGGAGTGTTCAGGGTAGGGGCCCGGAGCTCCTGCGGGTGCCAGGTAGCGGATGGAGACCGTGTCCTCCCGCCCATCAGGTAAAACCACGTAGGCATACTGGGGGTTTGCATGAAGTAAGTGAACCCTCTCGACCATTGGGGAGTATTTATTGCTCCTCGCATGTTTCCGAAGCAGAACTGGCCCCGGGGACGTCAGCCAAGTTGGTAGGGTGGTTCCAGTGGTCGATTTTCTGGGAAACGAAAAGAGCCGCTCATGAGGGGTGGCATTGGTGGCTGTGCATAACAGGGAGCGGATGGAGTGGAGTGCCTCGGGAAGGACCTCCTGCCAGCAGGAGACCGGCAGTCCCTTTGACCTGAGGGCTAAGAGTGTGGCTTTCCACACTGTGCCATTCTCCTTCTCTACCTGTCCATTCCCCCGGGGATTATAGCTCGTGGTCCTACTGGTTGCAATTCCCCTAGCCAGTAGATATTGGCGCAGCTCATCACTCATAAACGAGGACCCTCTGTCACTGTGGATATAGCATGGGTATCCGAACAGAGTGAAGAGCTTGCGCAGGGCTTTTATAACTGACGTGGTAGTGGTGTCGGGGCAGGGGATGGCGAAGGGGAACCGTGAGTACTCGTCGATAACGTTAAGAAAGTACACATTGCGGTCCGTGGAGGGAAGGGGGCCCTTAAAGTCAACACTCAGTTGTTCAAAGGGGTGGGTGGCCTTGATGAGTGGTGCCTTTCGGGTCGGTAGAAGTGCGGTTTGCACTCTGCGCAGATTTGGCAGTCCCTGGTCATCATCCTGATCTCCTCAAGGGAGTAAGGCAGGTTCCGGGCTTTCACGAAGTGGAAAAGCCGGGTGACTCCCGGGTGGCAAAGGTCTACATGTAGGGCGTATAGCCGGTCGATCTGCGGGCTGGCGCATGTTCCCCAGGATAGGGCATCGGAGGGCTCGTTGAGCTTCCCAGGCCTGTACATGATGTCATAATTGTAGGTGGAGAGTTCGATTCTCCACCTCAGAATTTTATCATTTTTGATTCTGCTCCGCTGCTGATTATTAAACATGAACGCGACTGAGCGCTGGTCAGTTAGCAGGGTGAACTTTTTGCCGGCAAGATAGTGCCTCCAGTGCCTTATAGCTTCCACTATGGCCTGGGCCTCTTTCTCTACCGCAGAGTGCCAAATTTCAGGGCATTGAAGGGTACGGGAGAAGAACGCCACTGGTCTTCCTGCCTGGTTGAGGGTAGCCGCCAGCGCAAAGTCAGAGGCGTCCCTCTCTACTTGGAAGGGAATGGCCTCATCCACCGCATGCATTGCTGCTTTGGCAATGTCCCCTTTTATGCGGTTGAAGGCCGTGTGGGCCTCGGCAGAGAGGGGGCATGTGGTGGACTTGACCAGGGGGCGGGCCTTGTCTGCATAGTTAGAGACCCATTGGGCGTAATATGAAAAGAAGCCCAGGCACCTTTTGAGGGCTCTGAGGGTATTGGGAAGAGGGAGTTCCAACAGGGGGTGCATACGGTCGGGGTCAGGGTCAATGACTTCATTCTCCACGACACACCCAAGGATAGCAAGTCGGGTGGTCCCAAATACACACTTGTCCTTGTTATAGGTGAGGTTGAAAGATTTGGCCGCTTGGAGAAATTTTTGGAGGTTGTTGTCGTGATCCTGCTGGTCGTGACCGCAGATGGTGATGTTATCCAGATATGGGAACGTGGTCTTCAGTTGGCACTGGTCCACCATCTGGTCCATTGCCCTCTGGAAGACAGATACACCATTCGTGACACCAAAGGGGACGCGCAGGAATTGATAAAGCCTGCCGTCCACCTCGAAGGCAGTGTAAGGGCGGTCCTCCCGGTGGATGGGGAGCTGGTGGTAAGCGGATTTTAGGTCTATGGTCGAGTACACCTTGTACTGTGCTATCTGATTGACCATATCTGCGATACGGGGTAGAGGGTACGCGTCGAGCTGCATGAACCTATTGATGGTCTGGCTATAGTCCATGACCATCCTATTCTTCTCCCCGTTCCGAACAACGACCACCTGCTCCCTCCAAGGACTTGTGCTTACCTCAATGACCACCTCCCTGAGCAGCCACTGCACCTCCGACTTAATGAAAGCTCTGTCCCCCGGCGCTGTACCTCCTGCTTTTAGTTGCCACGGGTTTACGGTAGGGGGTCAGGTTGGCGAACAGCGGTGGGGGAGGGATCCTGAGGGTGGAGAGGCTGCAAGTGGTGTCGGTAGTGTGGCAGTTGGTATGATGTTGGGTGGGATGCGCGGGTCGGTGTGTGTGTGTTGTCAGTAGCAGAGTACGTGACATATCTCTACAAAACAGGGGATTTATGACAGTAATTGGCGGGAGGGGCCCATCATACTTCATTGTCACGCTTTTCAGGTGGCTCTGGAAGTCCAACCCCAACAGCACAGGGGCACACAGTTGAGGCAAGACCAGTAACTTAAAGTCCAGACATTCTGTGCCCTGCACCACTAGCGTCGCTACACAACCCCCCCGGATGTCTGTTGTATGCGACCCAGAAGCCATGGTGACCCTCTGACTTACCGGCCGTATCATGAGTCCACAATGCTGCACCGTGGTCGGGTGGATAAAACTCTCCATGCTGCCTGTGTCAAACAGGCAGCTTGCCCTGTGCCCCTCCACCAGGATGTCCATCATTGACCTTGCGAGCTGGTGGGGAGCGCTTTGGTCGAGGGTCACGGAAGCCAGGGTGGGGTTGCTGTCTTGGTCCGGCGCGGTGGGGTGGCCCGTGAGCACCCGTTGGTCGTAGGCGGTGGGAGGTGGCGCCGACCAAGATGGCCGCCTCCATGTCTCGCACGTGGTGGCGGCATGCAGGGAAGCTGGCGGCAGGGAAGATGGCGGCCCCCATGTCTTGCACGTGGTGGCAGTGTGCAGGGAAAATGGCGACCCCCACGTCTCGCACGCGGCGCTGCTCGATCCCGCTCGCGGTTTTGACTTACAGACCTTGGCGAAGTGGCCCTTCTTTCCGCAGCTGGAACAGGTAGCTTGTCGGGCCGCACAGCATTTCCAGGGGTGCTTCTCCAGTCCGCAAAAGTAGCACTTCACGGACTCACGACTGGCTGCAGCCGAGGTCAATTCGCTGGCGGGTTGCGGGGTCTGCGGCGCCCACGAGGCCATCGGGGGATTGCATGCCTGGAGAGCCTCGGAGTTATGCAGGGCAGCCTCCAACGTATCAGCCAGCTCGATCGCCGAACTTAGGGTAAGATCAGCTTTTTCCAGCAGCCGCTGGCGCACGTATACTAACCTGGTCCCCGTAACCAAGGCGTCTCTCACTAGGAGTTCTGCATGCTGCGCCGCCGTCAGCTCCTGGCAATTGCAGGCCTGCACGAGTGTCTGTAGGGCCCGTACAAACTCAGCACTCGATTCTCTGGACCGTTGTTGCTGTGTCGCTAAGCGATGCCGAGCATAGACGCTGTTTAATGGCCGCAGGTATTGTCTTTTGAGTGCGTTCATCGCGCCGTCATAGTTTGGCTGGTCTCTGATCGGCGAATAAACCCGTGGACTGACCCTGGAGAGTAGAACTCTGCGCTTCGCTACGGGGTCGGTCGCTTTAACCTCCTCTAGATACGCTTCGAAGCAGGCCAGCCAGAGTCTTTAATCTCCTCTAGATACGCTTCGAAGCAGGCCAGCCAGAGTTCGAAAGCGTTTCCAGCATCAGGCATTTGCGGATAGAGGTCTAATTTGTCTGGTCTCAGGGCCTGTTCCATGTTTTAAAATGTACAGTGAATAAAATTGAAGCAGCTTCAATTACTCCAAAAGACTAAGGTTTGGTAAAATACTGAAAGGCTTTTATTCACTGTACAATACGACCTCCACAGTGAGTGTCTGCCCCCGGACTGAGGGGGAGGGGGCAAAGCGAACACCTTTATACAGGACTCTGTGGGAGGAGCCACAGGGGCAGTCAGCAGAGGTGTGTGTCCAGACAGGTAACCGAGTTACAACATATATACAAGGTTTACCACAGAAAGAACTACAAAATTATCCACTTTTAAAAACTATCAAATGTGTGATATTAATAGTCTGTTCATTAATGGTCTGTTAACCAGCCTGAGGTGTAGTGGCATCAGCACTGGACTTTGAGACAAATGATCTCAAGTTCAAATCCGGCTGGCTCCTTGCACGCTTCCCATCTGTGCTGGGTTGAGTGTTGAGCTAACAACTCAGCCTGCTAAGAAAATAGTTAAATGCTACAAAAATGGCAGAATTGCTGCCCAATGTGCCAAAAGGCATGAAAAGGAACAATAACAATAGTCTGTTACTCTGTTTTGTTTCACTAGTAAGTTTTCACAAGTATAACTTTATATATTCTCATGATTTTCACAGACTCAAAGATTTATCAACCAGTCTGATGGAATCAATTAACTATTATTTATTTTAGTTTTAACATCATTTATATTAATAACTTTGGTGTAGCAGGGTGGAGATACATCTCTACCAAAGGAAATGTAAGGCACTGCTTCTCTCTGCTAGTTTACAGGTCATCCTTGGGCAAGGTGTAGCACCTGCTTAGCTCCCACCCACCCTCCCATCCAATCATTGTCACATGAAGCCCATGAAGCCATGGGACCAGGTGGTGGATGGTGGTATGAGCAGCTGGTGCACATCACAAGTCCTGGTTATGTGAGCACTGACGCCAGGCAGACAATCTCTGAAGAATATTGATAATAGCAGGGATCACCCTCTTGTAAAGACATTGCCTAGAAGAAGGTAATGGCAAACCACTTCTGTAGAAAAAAATTACCATGAACAATTATGCTCATGGAAAGACCATGATCATCCACATCATAGGACAGGCACATAATGATGATGATGAATATACTGTATACTCCATAAATTTCACTTCTCACAGCCTCTTTCAGATATTTTGCCATTTTTCTTAGTTAAGTTAAATTTGCTACAACCTCAATTTTTAAGATGGATTTATCCAGTTGAACCTGATGGTTCACATGGTGTGAAATGCTCGATTTGTGACAATTGAACTGAAATTCCATATGCCAAGCTGAATTAGACAAAATGACACAGATCTGTTAATATGCATATTCATATAAACTTCCAGGCATAAAGTCCATGGGAAATAAGAGCAGTGTGTTCAGAATTAGAATGGGGCCTTTCAACTGACACATCTGTTAGAATAGAATGGCCACAGACTTCGGGAGCAAATGATCTCAAGGAAAGTATTCAGCACAGTCTCACTGTCATAAAGTTAAAGGAAAGAAACACACAGGCTAAGGTCAGCTTATATTTTATTGCCTTTGATTGCCTCTGCATTGTAGTAAAAGTAACCTTAACCTCTGCCTTTTAAATCAGGAAATATACTACAGTTTAAATGCAGTTGATTCTGCACAGCTGAAGTTAGAATAGCCTTCAAGCAATAGTGAATTTTGACAATAGATTTAATCAAAAATGCTTGTAGCTACTAATATATATACAAAACAACACTGGGGCAGAAGTTCGTCCTCAGTTACTTGTGGTATGTAGTATTGTCCATACAAAAATAGATCTCAGGGGGTGTATATGGTGTACTTCGATAAGAAAATTTACTTTGAAAATTTTACTTTGGCTCTGAGGAAATAACTGGCAGGGTAGACAAAGGAGGGTTAGTGAATGTTGGTTACTTAGATTTTCAAAAGGTCTTTGACAAGCTGGGCGCTGTATATGTGGCTGCTTAACAAGATAAGAGCCCATGGTATTACAGGAAAGATACTAGCATGGACAATCATGCTCATGGAAAGACCATGATCATCCACGTCATAGGACAGACACATTATGATGATGAATATACTGTATACTCCATAAACATAGTGATGATGATGAATATACTGTATACTCCATAAACATAGTGATGACGATGAATATACTGTATACTCCATACAGCATGGATAGAGCATTGGTTGACTGGCAGAAGACAAAGTGTGGTAATAAAGAGGCCTTTTCTGGCTGGCTGCTGGTGACTAGTGATGTTCCTCAGGGTTTGGTGTTGGGACCACTTCTTCTCACATTATATGTTAATAACCTGGATGATGAATTTGATGGTGTTGTGGCCAAGTGCAGAGAGAGAAGTGGAGGAGCAGGAAGTGTTAAGGAAACAGGGAGTCTGAAGAAGGATATGGACAGATGTGCAGAATGGGTAAAAAAAGGCAGATGGAATTTATTGTAGAAGGGTATATGATCATGTACTTTGACAGAAGGAATAAAAGTATAAGCTATTTTCTAAATGGGAAAAAATTCAAAATCAGAGGTACAAAGGAACTTAGGAGTCCTCATGTACGATTCCCTAAAGGATAACTTTCAGGTAGAGCCAGTGATAAGGAACGCAAATACAATGTTAACATTAATTTTGAGATAAGTTGTATGTAAAAGCAAGGATGTAATGCTCAGGCTTTATAAAACATTGGTCAGATTCACTTGGGGTATTGTGAGCACTTTTGGGTCCCTTATTTAAGATAAAATGTGCTGGCATTGAAAAGGGTCAAAGAGGAGGTTCAGGAGAATGATTCTGGGAATGAATGGCTTAACGTATGAGGAGCATTTGATAGCTCTGGGCCTGTACTCAAAGATCTCATTGAAACCTACTGAATATTGAAAGGTCGAGACATAGTGGATGTGGAAAAGATGTTTCCTTAGTGTTGGAGTCAAGGACAAGAGAGTACACCTCAGAATAGATGGACATCCATTTGGAATGGAGGTGAGGAAGAATTTCTCAGTCCAGAGGGTGGTGAATCTGTGGAACTCATCGCCACAGATGGCCGTTGAGGCCAAGTCATTGAATATGCAGAAGTTGATCGTTTCTTGATGAGTAGGGCATGAAGGGTTATGGGGAGAAGGCAGGAGAATGGGATTGAGAGGAATTGCATATTAGCAATGATGGAATGGTGGAACAGACTCAAATGGCCTACTTCTGGGTCTCGACCCGAAACGCCGACTACTTATTCACTTCCATGGATGCTGCCTGACCTGCTAGGTTCCTCCAGGATTTTGTATGCGTTGCTTAGTACTTCCAGCATCTGCAGACTTTCTTGTGTCTATATCTGATGGCTGTGTTTTGTGCTTCTGGTCTGGCTTCAGTGACATCAGTAGGTCCAAATTTCAGAAGCATGTTACCAGGATTGATATGACTGGAAACACACATTTACTCGAATCTACTGAAGATGAATCTGCTCTTTATTCCTAATTTTGTGAAATGGTGCAGGTTGACAACTGGAAGATTGACTTAGTGGAATTGTGGTCAGAGACAAATTACTGAAATAATAAATAGTGGTGTTGTGCTTGTCCACGGAGGAAATTTCTAGACAATAGTAAGGATCAAAGAAAGAATCTAATTTGAAATTTGCATAATTGGGTGTAAAACTGTGTAATGAAAAACTGACTTGTAAGATAAAATCCAAAACATCTAAAAAGTGAGTATTTGATCAGATACTGCTGTGCCTGAGTAAAACTGAGCCACATGGAAGCTACAGCTAGAGAATGCAGAAGTGTATTCACTCAGTGGACCTCCAGGAGAGAGAGTCCAGGAAAACTTTACCCTCCTGACATGTTGTTCTATACTTACACAACACAAAGATAACAATTAAAGATTAACTGCAGATTCAGTTGCTATAATCACCTGCTTAACTTTAACATACAGTATGGATAGAGTAAGGTCAATTATAGAATCACATTTTACAATTGTAACATATCATAACTAGCAGTTGGTGTTTGTTCCAAAAGCCAGGGACCCAAAATATACCCTTTTAGTTACAGTGTTGATGGATGGCTCCAAGAATATGCAACTAACCAGAAGGTTAAGTGACAAAAGAGATCTGTCCTGAACTGTCCATTAAGTAGAAACATAGGAAACTTACAGCACGATACAGGCCCTTCGGCCCACAATGCTGTGCTGAACATGTACTTATTTTAGAAATTACCTAGGGTTACCCATAGCCCTCTATTTTTCTAAGCTCCATGTACCCATCCAGGAGTCTCTTAAAAGACCCTATTGTATCCACCTCCATCACAGTCACCAGCAGCCCATTCCACGCACTCACCACTCTCTGCATAAAAAAGTTACTTCTGACATTCCCTCTGTACCTACTGCCAAGCACATAAAATCTGTGCCCTCTCGTGTTAGCCATTTCAGCCCTGGGAAAAAGCCTCTGACTATCCACATGATCAATGTCTCTCATAATCTTATACACCTCGCTCAGGTCACCTCTCATCCTACATCACTCCAAGGAGAAAAGACCTAGTTCACTCAACCTATTCTCGTAAGGCATACTCCCCAATCCAGGCAACAGCCTTGCAAATCTCCTCTGTAACCCTTTCTGTAGTTTCCACATCGTTTCTGCAGTGAGGTGACTAAAACTGAGCACAGTACTCCAAGTGAGGTTTGACCAGGGTCCTATACAGCTGTAACATACCTCTCGCTTCTTGAACTCAATCCCATGCTTGATGAATGCCAATGCACCGTATGTCTTCTTAACCACACAGTGAGCTTGCACAGCGGCTTTGAGTGTCCTATGGACACAGACTCCAAGATCTCTCTAATCCTCCATACTGCCAAGGGTCTTAACATATACTATATTCTGCCATCATATTTGACTTACCAAAATGAGTCACCTCACACTTACCTGGGTTGAACTCCATCTGCCACTTCTCAGCCCAGTTTTGCAACCTATTGATGTCCTGCTATAACCTCTGACAGCCCTCCACACGATCCAGAACACCCCCAACCTTTGTGTCATTAGCAAATTTAATAATCTATCCCCCCACTTCCTCATCCAGGTCAGTTATAAGAATCACAAAGAGAAAAGGTCCCAGAATAGATCCCTGAGGCATACCACTGGTCACCAACCTTCATGCAGAATATGACCCAACTACAACCACTCTTTGCCTTCTGTGGGCAAACCAATTCTGGATCCACAAAACAATATCTGCTTGGATTCCATGCCTCCTTAGTTTCCCAATAAGCCTTGCATGGAGTATGTAATCAAATGCCTTGTTGAAATCCATATACACTACATCTACAGCTCTACCTTCATCAATGTGTTTAGACTCATCCTCAAAAAATTCAGTCAGGCTCGTAAGGCACGACCTGCCTTTGACAAAGCCATGCTGACTATTCCTAATCATATTATGCCTCTCCAAGTGTTCATTAATCCTGTCTCTCAGGATCTTTTCCTTCAACTTACCAATCACTGAAGTAAGACTCACTGGTCTATAGTTTCCTGGGCTATCTCTACTTCCTTTGTTGAATAAGGGAACAACATCTGCAACCCTCCAATCCTCCGGAACCTGTCCCATCCCCACTGATGATGCAAAAATCATTGTCAGAGGCTCAGCAATCTCCTCTCTTGCCTCCCACGGTAGCCTGGGGTATATCTCGACCGGTCCTGGTGACTTAACCAACTTGATGCTTTCCAAAAGCTCCCTGCATTAAAATAGACACATCTCAAACCATCAGTCTGAGCGTATCCCTTCTCTATCACCTGCCTATCCTCCCTCTCACACTGTCTACAGGTGTTCTCAATTTGTTAGCCAACGGCCTCTTCCTCCGTCTCTTAAGCTCGGTTCCCACCACCCAGCGATTCTTGTTTAAACTCTCCCCAACAGCCTTAACAAACTTTCCTGCTAGGATATTGGTCCCCCTCGAAATCAAGTGCAACCTTGTTAGTACCTCCAGTTGAACTCTGTCTTTTTGTGTGCTTCCCCCTAGCTGTCAGTCTGTGGTTTAGTATTGCCATGTGCTCCTGTCCCCACTCCTGCTCTACTCAGGCCCCTGTATTACTGAGTACTCCATCCCTCATCTGTTTCTCATTATTACCTGCATTGCTGCCCCCTGTGTCTCATTGTGCTCCACCTGTCATCTGCCTCCCTGTTTATTGCTCAGTGTATTTCAGTCCTGTGTTTTCACGAGTGAATTTTCCTGATCCTTTCCAGCGTTCATATCTGTACTCTGTCCATCTGAATATCGACTCTGCCTGTTTCCTGATTTTGGTTTTTGGATTCCTCTGGATGTTTTGATTTCTGCCTGAACTTTGACACCAACTTTGCACCTTGGGATTTGTTACTCAATTAATATCACTGTGTGCATTGTACTGTGTCTGTGATTGGATCCCTGCTCCAGTGCCCTGACAGTACAATCTGGCCAGAATGGACCTAGCAGACCCCGATTGTCTGAGAGCTGCTCTGGAACAACAGGGAGTGATGCTGGGGAGACACCAGAACCAGCTGGATTCCGTGTTCAGGCCAATGGAGTCACTTTCTGCCAATCTAGCTGATCTTGTGGCCCAGACCCAGTCAGAGTGCCCATCAACATTCTGTAACTGCATCTTCCGTCCCGCCCTCCGCTTCCTCACATGCTCCTCCCGTCTAAGAGCTCCGTCTACCTCCTCCAGACAGTACCTTTACATGGCGGGTGACGCCAGCCAGTATCAATATCCTTCAGAGATTATCTGCCTGGCATCAGCGGTCACATAACCAGGACTTGCGGTATGCTACATCTGCTCATACGACCAGGAAGGAGCGGCTTATACCTCCTTTGGTAGAGACTGATCTCCATCACACCACCAGTTGACTGCATTCTCATTGCTAGAATGGTCAACATTCTGTGCTGTACCTGCACTCTAACTTTTTGTTTCATTCACTTGAACACAAAGCTCTGTCTGCACATTCGTAGCTCCTTTTCTTTATATAATAATTAAAATGGCCATTAATCTTTCAAAGATGAACATCGTCAAATTTTCCTTACGCCATCTGTCAGTTTTTACTGGTGTATTTTGTAAACAGGAAGGGAGCAGTTATTCTATTGGGAGTATATTATAGGCCCCCTGGTAGCAGCAGACATACCGAGAGGCAGATTGGGAGGCAGATTTTGGAAGGGTGCAAAAATAACAGAGTTGTTATCATGGGTGACTTTAACTTGCCCAATATTAATTGGTACCTGATTAGTTCCAAGGGTTTGGACGGGGCAGAGTTTGCTAAGTGTGTCCAGGACGGATTCCTGTCACAGTATGTTGACAGGCTGACGAGGGGGAATGCCATACTAGATCAAGTATTAGATAAAGAACCGGGTGAGGTCACAGATCTCTCAGTGAATGAGCATCTGGGGGACAGTGACCACTGCTCCCTAGTCTTTAGCATTATCATGGAAAAGGATAGAATCAGAGAAGACGGGAAATTTTTTAATTGAGGAAGGGCAAATTATAAGGCTATAAGGCTAGAACTTGGGGGTGTGAATTGGGATGATGTTTTTGCAGGGAAATGTACTATGGACATTGGTCGATGTTTAGAGATCTCTTGCAGGATGTTAGGGATAAATTTATCCCAGTGAGGAAGATGAAGAATGGTAGTGTGAAGGAACCATTGGTGACAAGTGAGGTGGAAAATCAAGTCAGGTGGAAGAAGGCAGCATACATGAGGTTTAGGAAGCAAGGATCAGATGGGTCTATTGAGGAATATAGGTAGCAAGAAAGGAGCTTAAGAAGGGGCTGAGAAGAGCAAGAAGGGGGCATGAGAAGGCCTTGGTGAGTAGGGTAAAGGAAAACCCCAAGGCATTCTTCAATTATGTGAAGAACAAAAGGATGACAGGAGTGAAGGGAGGACCAATTAGAGATAAAGGTGGGAAGATGTGCCTGGAGGCTGTGGAAGTGAGCCAGGTCCTCAATGAATACTTCTTTTCAGTATTCACCAATGAGAGGGAACTTGATGATGGTGAGGACAATATGAGTGAGGTTGATGTTCTGGAGCATGTTGATATTAAGGGAGAGGAGGTGTTGGATTTGTTAAAATACATTAGGACGGATAAGTCCCCGGGGGCCTGACGGAATATTCCCCAGGCTGCTCCATGAGGTGGGGGAAGAGATTGCTGAGCCTCTGGCTGGGATCTTTATGTCCTCGTTGTCTACGGGAATGGTACCGGAGGATTGGAGGGAGGCGAATGTTGTCCCCTTGTTCAAAAAAGGTAGTAGGGATAGTCCGGGTAACTATAGACCAGTGAGCCTTACGTCTGTGATGGGAAAGCTGTTGGAAAAGGTTCTTAGAGATAGGATCTATGGGCATTTAGAGAATTATGGTCTGATCAGGGACAGTCAGCATAGCTTGTGAAGGGCAGATCGTGTCTAACAAACCTGATAGAGTTCTTTGAGGAGGTGACCAGGCATATAAATGAGGGTAGTGCAGTGGATGTGATCTATATGTGATCCGAATGGCCTACTTCTGCTCCTTTGTCTTATGGTCTTATGGTCTTATATGGATTTTAGTAAGGCATTTGACAAGGTTCCACACGATACGCTTATTCTGAAAGTCAGAAGGCATGGGATCCAGGGAAGTTTGGCCAGGTGGATTCAGAATTGGCTTGCCTGCAGAAAGCAGAGGGTCATGTTGGAGGGAGTACATTCGGATTGGAGGGTTGTGACTAGTGGTGTCCCACAAGGATCGGTTCTGGGACCTCTACTTTTCATGATTTTTATTAATGACCTGGATGTGGGGGTAGAAGGGTGGGTTGGCAAGTTTGCAGACGACACAAAGGTTGTCAAAACATTTTTAAAGTATGGTTGAAAAAAGTGGAGAGTTTTGAATGCAAAGAAAATACAATTTATATTCTAACAGTTGAAACAGTCATGTCATTTCTAGACTAAGCTAATAAGATATTGAACTTCTGTTCTACTCAATCAATAAAATTGTGAATCTTTTTTCTTAAAAATGGGTTCATCTCATTCACGTTAAATATCATAACATTTACAATATCTGGAATATTAATGTTTTCTTCATCAAAGATTGGCCTATTTGCCTCAGATGTTATGAGCATTATGGGTCGGTCTATAAGGCAGTTATGCTACATTTAATGTTGTTTTCGGGATGGTGTTAAGTTGCTAAAGGTACTTTCTTTTCCTATTATCAATTCATCCCCATCACCAGGACATGCCTTGTTCTCATTGCTACCATAAGGAAGGATGTACAGGAGCCTGAAGGCACACACTCAATGATTCAGATCTTGCTTCTTCCCTCTACCATCTGATTTCTGAATGGACATTGAACCAATGAACACTACCTCACTAGTTTTTTTTTGCACTACTTATTTAATTTTAACTTTTATATATATGTATTTACTGTAATTCACATTCTTCTAGTATCTATTGCATTGTACTGCTGCCACAAAGACAACAAATTTCACAATATGTGCCGGTGGTATTAAACCTCATTCTAATTCCTTTCTAAATGGTGAAGGAACTTATTTTCCTTCAATTTCTGTATTATTGTGAGAAATCAAAATAACCAGGATACTGTCTGGACAGCATGGAGAAGTTGTAATGGATGTCTAAAATCAGATGAAGACTAGAGCATAAAGCAAAAGCAAAATATTAAAGATGCTGGAAAACAAAAATAAAAGCAGGAAAGCTGGAAAGAAACACAAAGATCTACCATTTGTGGGGAAACTGAAGGAAAGTTTCAGGTAACCTGAAAATTGATGAACATTCAATGGAACTGGAAGACGTATTGTGTGAATTATTTTAAAGCGAATATTGAGTTAGGGAAAGGTGATGGGCTGAGGGGTAAATAGCCCAAAGACATAAAAAGTGATTAAATGAACACAGTGATATTAAACGGCATATGTGATGGAATACAAGACAAATGAAGAAAACCACTAAAAAGAAAACTTATCTAGAGAAGATGCATTGAAGATCTGGTAGATTCCTAACCAATAGAGAAGAAAGGTTAGAGCATATAATATTTGATATTGTGTAGTGGACCATGATAATAACTAAATCACTTACTCATTTTCAATACAAACTTTATACATTATTGTCGCCAAACAATTGATACTAGAGCGTACAATCATCACGGCGATATTTGATTCTGCTCTTCGTGCTCCCTGGAGTACAAGTCGATAGTAAATATTAAAAATCTAAATTATAAATCATAAATAGAAAATAGAAAAGGGAAAGTAAGGTAGTGCAAAAAAACCAAAAGGCATGTCCGGATATTTGGAGGGTATGGCCCAGATCCGGGTCAAGATCTGTTCAGCAGTCTTATCACAGTTGGAAAGAAGCTGTTCCCAAATCTGGTCGTACGAATCTTCCAGCTCCTGAGCCTTCTCAGGAAGGAAGAGGGACAAAAAGTGTGTTGGCTGGGTGGGTGGTGTCCTTGATTATCCTGGCAGCACTGCTCCGACAGCGTGCGGTGTAAAGTGAGTGCAAGGATGGAAGATTGGTTTGTGTGATGTGCTGGGCTGTGTTCACAATCATTTACAGCTTCTTCCGGTCTTGGAGAGGACAACTTCCATACCAGATTGTGATGCACCCCAGAAGAATGCTTTCTACAGTGCATCTATAAAAATTAGTGAGGGTTTTAGGGGGCAGGCCAAATTTCCTTAGCTTCCTCAGGAAGTAAAGGTGCTGGTGGGCCTTCTTAGCAGTGGACTCTGCTTGGTTGGACCAAGTCAGACATTGACAACTAAATGAAGAAAGTTTGCATGAGAATTTGGTCACTTATAGTAAAGCACCTTTAGTTTGTGACAGATATGAAATTGTGAAACTAGAAATATTCTTTCATAAGTGGCACAATCACTTGGAGTCAACACACTAAATCATGGTTAAACCATCCACAAAAATGCTTACAGTGCCATCCCATGCCCATGCAGTTTGATCAGCCGGCTGTATGTCCAGTCCCAGCATATAGCCAGAGCAACACCACTGGTGAAGACTGCAATGATATGGTCTAGGGAGGTGGAAAGGTACTTACAGGTCTGCTTTGGAAGGGTAGACTGGGCAAGTTTTAGGCATTCAACTTCGTACCTGAGTTAATACACCACTGTCATCACCAACTTCTTCAAGACCAGCATGGATGAGTGTGTGCCTCCGAGAACACACCAAACATAGCCATACTGAAGCTGAAATGAACAAGGAGGCTTACATTCTCCTGAGAGCTAGGTCAGTGCTGCCTGGCCTGCTGGGTTCACCCGCAACTTTTATATGTGTTGCTTGAAATTCCAGCATCTGCAGATTTCCTCGTGTCAGTGGCATCTAAGATTGGCCATCAAGAACCTTACAAAAAGTCCAAGTACAACCTACAAAAGGTCATCATAAGTGAAAAGGCAATTCCACATGAAGGTGGATGCAAATTGATGTATGACAACTGTGGCAGGGTTTGCATGTCATTACTTCCTATAAGGCAAAATCTAACAGAATAAATGCCTGTGATGCTTTAATGCATACTTTGAAAGGAAAAGTACAAGAGAGAGAATAAATCTAAACCTATGCGAATCACTACAACATCTGATGACCTTGTGATCTCTGTCTTGGAGGCCAACAGTAAAACGTCCTTCAAGAGCATGAAAACCAGCAAGCTGTACCTGGCAGTGTGGCACGGTAGTGTAGTAGTTAGCTCAATGCTTTACTTTGCCAGCTGTTTGGTGTTTGGTGTTGATTCCCACAGCTGCCTGTAAGGAGTTTGTATGTTCTTCGCGTGGCTGCGCAGGCTTCTTCCAGGTGCCCCAGTCTCCTCCTGCATTCCAAAGACATATTATTAAGGTTAGTATGTTAGTGCCAGAGGGGTGACTGCTACTCAGCACAAACCCTGATGATTTGATTTGATGTATAACAATACATTTCACTGTATGTTTTGTTGTATACAGTATGTGACAATTAATGCTAATATAAAGCTAGGGTGCATAAGACCGTTGCACAGTACTGCATTTGTGGACGTGTAGCGGAAAGCAATTTTGTAATTCTGGCTGGAGCAAAGGATGTGGGAATGGTGAGGGTGGAGCACCATAAGAGGAGTGTGAGACAGGTGGCAGAGAAGGAGTGCCAGGGGTGGGTTAAGGGCATGTGGGTGCGGACACATTCGGTCCTGAGACACCAGGCAAGCTCACTTAATTTCAAACAGCTGGATTACTGATCATTACAGATTGTCTCTCTGGCGCTTCCTGCTCCTTCCCCACTCCCTTCCCCTTTTTCTAACTATGATTCCCATCTCCCTGCCCCTGTTCCCACTCTCAGTCCACAATAGAGACCCATATCAGAATCAGGTTTATCATCACTAGTATATGCCATGATGGGAACGGGTGGCAGCAGTATAGTGCAATACATAAAATTACTACAGTCCAGTGCAATAGTCTTAGGCACACTAGCTGTATATATATATAGAGCTTGGGTACCTAAGACTTCTCACAGTACTGTATGTCCGTGATATTAAATCTGATTCTGATTCTGT
Source organism: Mobula hypostoma (assembly GCF_963921235.1). Classification (NCBI taxonomy): domain Eukaryota; kingdom Metazoa; phylum Chordata; class Chondrichthyes; order Myliobatiformes; family Myliobatidae; genus Mobula; species Mobula hypostoma. Next base: position 29,015,789 of record NC_086116.1, read on the forward strand.
AACTTAACAATATCTATTCCATCCAATGATCAGCTCCAAAATATATTATATTTTTTGTCCAGAACCAAACCTTGGCCCAGACTCAACTAAGCCTTATCTACAGTACATATTTGGAACTGGGTACGAACTCTTTCTTAGCTTCATAGGGAACCACTCAATTTCTGCTCCCCACCCCACCCCACCCCCGCCCAATTGACGTATTAGCAATGGATTGAAGCTCTACAAGCAAGTTCAGTAACCTTTTATAGTTATTGCTGGTCTGAATTTTAGTAGAAATTATTTTAAATTACTTTCAACTGCAAGTTTAAAAATTGATTAGAGGTTAATTGAAGGTATTTGAAATTTACTACCTTCACAATTGGATATGACTCACTTGACCTTCAAATTGACTCATGAATGCGATACTTGCAAATTACAATCATGGAATGTCATAGAGGAGCTGTTAACTGTTGATGGCACAGCATAAGAAATAGGAGCAGGAATATTTTTGCAACAAGCAACTTACTGACGGCTTGGAGGAAATTCAAATGGGTGCTACCTCAATGGAGAAACACACTCCATATTCAAGAGGCATTGACTGTGAAGAAAATACACAAGATAATATAGTCTGAAAAGGGTTGCTGAAGTGAAAACACAACACAATAGAGGGCAAAAATAATAATACACAAGAATGTCAAAAGCCACTGAGCAAGTATCTCTCACAATCACTCATGATGATTGCAAAACTACTCAATCCAAGGCATCGAGACAGCTGTCATCAATCTGCTGATACATTTCATTAGGTAATAAACTATATTTGCTCTTCCTTGTAAATAGGCCACCAAGTGCTCTTCTGTTGTTCAGTTATCTTATTGTACATACAACATTTCATCTGTATTTTTAAATTACTAAATCAAATAATAAACATTTTCACTCTCGCAGAGGATTCCAGTCACCTCACTCTTTTGTGATTCTATTGTTCTGCCTTACAGTTGAAATGTCCCAAGACTCGAAATGTTCAATTATTCAGTTAGTGTTACATTATTAATTAATCCTTCTTGATCACTTCGTTTACAAGGTGTAGCAGCAAAAAAAAAGACCCAAAATCAAAGCAAAACAATTGCCTCCAGGCTGAAACCCCAGGCAGACTTGTTATACTTGAATGATGTTATACTCAGCTCCAAAGAAATGACTGTTCTAAAGAATTGAATGCTTTACTAGCAATTAGCAGACATACAATCTTGAAGTGACATTGAATGACATTGAGTGGTCAACAAAGGTATGACCTCCGTGGTCCTAAACTACAAACTGCCACAAAATAAACATGAATACGAAACTTATTCCTTTCACTTTTACCGCACCCCCAACATGACTAGTTACCATCATAAAGCGAATAAACACACATCACAGAAATCAAGGCTCCTACACAAGGAAAACTAAAACACTTCTGTAAGTCATCTTTGTCTTTCAAAAAATGCTTCAAATTTTCGATATGTATTTATAACTTCAGCACCCTTGAATTGCGAAGTATAATATTACATTCAATATGGGTAGAGATGAGAAGAAATTTTCTGACCAACACACCATTCAAGCCTGGCCAGAGGTCACGGGGATGGATTTACTCTGTAATATATACTGACTATTAGTGCTCTAAGCACTTTTACCTATACTGTATGGGTTATAAAATTTTTATGTCTTCTTTCTTTACTTGTGTCTGTTGCTTCCTATACTGTGTTAGCACAACATTGTGGACCAAAAAGCCTGTACTGTACTGCACTGTACTGTTCTGTGTTCTATGCTATCATAGTTAGTAATTATCAAGATGATAGGCGTCAACAGTGGAAGGAGTTAACAATGTTCTGGACCTCTACAGGCTTTCGACCGAGAAAAGCGCCTGAAGGAAAGGTAATGACATCATAATTTTGCACATTTTTGGCCCACTGCCTTTATTTGTAGCATGTGTGGCAGGAACTGTCAAACTAGAGTAGTCATCTTGAGCCACAGCAGAAAATGCTCACCCAACACTCAGATGAAAATAATGGTCCCATTGAATGAAAGGCTGCCATTACATAATAAAATAATTATCAAATGTTACCACTTCAATCTTTCACAGGGGAAGTCTCTCCTTGCGACCCTTCGTTGGCTGAGGCCAACCATGGATGTTGCATGTCAGCTGTCTACATGATATGCAGACAGTACACAAACAAGCCAGGGCAGTACCATTTGGATAATAAGCTGTTGCCCATGCAGCAGGCTCTCCCTCTCCATGCAGCTGAAGAATCTAAAGGAATGACAGAGACTGATACAGTACGGCACCAGCGGTGTTACAGGAGCTGCGAGTCATTGTCGAACTCAATGTAAAACTTACGTAGGGACTCCAGCTCTGTACTTTTCCTTGGGGTTTACACCCAAAGCCTTCTTCACAAGTAGGTATAGTAGCAGAGATCAGAGTTTTCCTTCTCTTTGATGAGCTGCCAACCATGGCGGACGAGACCCATCTACCCGAAACGACTGGTTTTAATGCGTCAGTAGCCTGCCGTTGCCCCTTGTCCTGTCAGTAGAAACAGTTCCACTGGGCTTATTAACTAAGCCACACATGAAGACCAGGAGTTGGACTTGGTTGTCAGAGGTTATTTGCGGTGCATGCCATTGGGAGCATTTACTAGATAGTGGGAGTTTATCGCCACTACCTCCCATGGCTATGACAAGCTTAAGGAACCATAGGGAAAGTAAGGCTTGTTTAAGATGTTAAAATAGAGATTTGCTATATTGTTTATTTCATGACTCAAGGGAGCAACTACAGTATATGGAACTTTTATTTTGCAAGTAGAAGGCACAATTGCATAATTAAGAATCTTAGTAAATAAAAGTTAATAAGATCCTGTTGTGTCATAGTTGGCTGAGAGGGTGGAGATACATCTCTACCAAAGGAAATTCCTTCCCTCCTCTAGCCTGCAGGTCACCCTTGGCCAAGGTGTAGCACCTACTTAACCTCCACCAATCAGGGTCATGTGAAACCATAGGAGCAGGTGATTGGTGGTCGTATGAGCAGCTAGTGTGTGTGTCACATGTCCTGGTTATGATACCAGGCAGGCAACTTCTGAAGAGCATTGATAGTGGCTGGGGTCACCCATCTTGTAACGACATTACCCAGAAGAAGGCGGTGGCAAACCACTTCTGTAGAAAAATTAGCCAAGAGTAATCATGGTCATGAGACCATGATCACCCAGTTCATATGACACGGCACATAATGATGATGATAGTATGCATTAGGAATTGTGACAACTCATAAAAAAATACACTCCTGCCTGTCTTCACTGCTTTATCTTGTAAATTTCCACAAGAATACCCAAGTCATGATTACATAACTAACCAAAATAACATTTTTAGTAGAGTGAATGTTATTTTGGTTAGTTATGTAATCATGCTAATATACAGAGAGAAATTATGGAAATGGCAACAGAAGGTGCATCTTTGAAGATCATTTAGCTACTTACATTTCATGCCAGCTACTACTGCAAAAGGCAAAAACAAAACGCATTGCTCCTCTCTGCACCTTGTGGTTAATCAGCTGGCAACCTTGTCATTTCTTTAGCATTCTGTCCTTTTTTTATGAGGCCAAGTTGCTAGCTCGATGCTCAACTTAGCATGGATGGAAAGCATACAAGGAGCCAGCCAGATTCGAACCAGGGACCACTCACCTCAAAGTCCAGTACAAATGCCACTAGAGCACTGGCCAGCAAAAAGCAAAATGTCTATTTTAGCTACAAAAGCTGGGAAATTCATTCCCTACTATCAAAGTTTTATTTCCCTTTCTTATCACAGTTGTCTATTTTTTATTTGTCTCCTTAAGGTCACTTTACATGCTTGTTTTTGATTGGAACACTATTCCTAATCATGTTCCCTTCTTCCTGTACTGTTTATTATGGATTTTTTCTATCATTAAGCAGTGCTTCATTATTTGGTTTTTCACTTGGAACTCTTTATTGGCTCCTTAAATTTCACCCTGCTGACTACATTTAGACCACCATATATTGACCTTCCCTAATAGCACTGTGAAAAGTGTTGATAAAATGTCTTCTCCAATCAATACGGTTCTGCTGTGGAAGAAGTGCACTGTATGCCTAACTACTGACTTACAATACTCTGCAACAGCCTTAGACAATATATACGACCATAAGATATAGGAGGAGAATTAGGCCATTTGACCCATTTCATCGTGACTGATCCAATTTTCCTCTCCGCCCCAATCTCCTGCCTTCCCTACCCACACCTCCCATATCCCTTCATGCCCTGACCAATCAATAATATATCAACCTCTGCCTTAAATATAAATGAAGACTTGGCCCCACAGCTGCCTCGCGGCAATGAATTCCACAGACTCACTACTCTCCAGCTAAAGAAATTCCTCCTCATCTCTGTTTGAAAAGGACGGTCCCCTATTCTGAGGCTGTGATCTCTGGTCTTAGACACCCACGCCATAGGAAACGTCTCCTCCACATCCACTCTAGCAAGGCTTTTCACGATTCAATAGGTTCCAATGAGGTCATCCTTCACTCTTCTGAATTCCAGTGAATGCTGACCCAGAACTATCAAACACTCTTCGTATGACAAGCCATTTTATCGTGGGATTGTTTTTGTAAACCTCATTTGAACCCTCTCCAGTTTCAGCACATTCTTTCTAAGATAGGGGCCCAAACCTGCTTACGATACTCCAAGTGAGGCCTTACCAGTGCTTTATTAATCTCAGCATTACATGTTTACTGTTATATTCTAGTCCTCTTGGAATGAATGTTAACATCACATTTACCTTCCTCACCACAGACTCAACCTGCAAGTTAGCCTTGGGGGAACCCTGCACAAGGTCCTCCAAATACCTTTGCACCTCATTGTTTTGTATTTTCTGTCCATTTGGAAAGTAGTCTATCTTTTTATTTTTTCTACCAAAGTGCATGACCATACCCTTACCAGCACTATATTCCATCTGTCATTTCTTTATTAATTTTCCTACTCTGTCTAAGTCCTTTTGTAGCCTCTCTGCTTCCTTAAAACTGCCTGTCCCTCCATCTATCTTTGTATCATCTGCAAACTTTACAACAAGGCCATCAATTCCACCATCCAAATCATTGACATATAACATAAAAAGAATCAGTCATAACACTGGTCCCTGTGAAACACCACTAGTCACCGGCAACCAATCGGCAAATGTCTCCTTTATTCCCATTCTTAGCTTCCTTCAATTAGCCACTATATATATAGTTAGTCTGCCTAAGACTTTTGCACAGTACCGTATTAGAGTGGAGAATGAGTGTGAAAATCTGGAGGTCAAAGGATATTGGAAATGGTGTGGAGCAGACACACTCAGCCCTGAGACACCAGGCGAGATCATTTTATTTCAAACAATTGGTTTATTGATCATAACAGAATGTCTCTCTGGTGCTTCCTGCTCCCTCTACTCTCTCTTCCCCTCTTCCCAAACATGATTCCCCTCTCCCTGCCCCCTTCCCATTCTCAGTCCACAATAGAGACTCATATCAGAATCAGGTTTATCATCACTCAAATATGTCATGATTTATTTTTCTTGTGGCATCAGTACATTGCAATACATAAAATTACTACAATACTATGCAAAAGTCTTGGGCATCCAAGCTATATATATGTGCCTAGGACTTCTGCACAGTACTGCACTTATCCCATCAGTCATCTCCTTCCCCATCCGTAAAATACCCTTCGGCTTCCAAATTCACCTTATTAGCCACCTTAGAGCCCACAAAACTGACTGGAAACAAGTTATTCATGGTAGGAGACCAAAGAAGAAGACTAAATTCCTTCATGTAAAGCTACTCCTTCAGTTAAGTTATTAACCACATGAAAAAGAAAAAAATATATACCAAAACAAATCCATTTTATAACCAACCATTCACAAGTGTGTCCGCTTGACACTGTTCAATTTGAAAATCATCCTTTGAATTATGACTCACCATATTAATTTGACAGCCATCTTCCTGCTCCCACAATTCTATGTTTGTATTTTCCCATTTGATACCACATTCTGAATTTCTATTTTAAATGATAAAAGTCATTGATGAAGCTTAGTTTGGTATGTGGAAAGCACATGATTATTTGAAATTATGATGAGATTTACAGTGCTCTGATTCTTCTTCGGTATTTCTTCAGGATTGAGCAGGACATGCTTCATTCTATTTTTGAAAAGTGGATGATTCTAAAATTGCATTGTATATTTTGCCATGACTGGCTGATGTGTATTTTAATCTCCAAATTAATGGCATGAATATTGATTTTGCCTTCCAATAAAAAAAATCCTCCCCCTCCCTCTTCTTATATTCCCCATTCTGTCCTCTCACCTTTTCTCCTCACCTGCCCATCACCTTTCCCTGCTGCCCCTCCTTCTTCCCTTTCTCCTATGGTCTATTTTCCTCTCCTATCAGATTCCTTCCTCACCAGCCCTTTACCTTTCCCTCACACCTAGCTTCGCTTATTAACTTCTAACTAGATCTCCTTCACCACCCCCTCACATTTTTATTCTGGGATCTCCCCCCTTCCTTTCCAATGCTGAAGAAGGGTTTTGGTCTGAAACATTGGCTCTTTTCATTTCCATAGATGCTGTCTGACCTGCTGAGTTCCTCCAGCATTTTGTGAGTGTTGCTCTGGATTTCCAGCATCTGCAAAATCTCTTGTTAATCTCCTTAGCCTGTTCACTTGCACTTTTGTAAGTCACATCCATAATTATCTGTATTCATTTTCTCCTTTGTGCCATTGTGCTCTATGTGGTTAACTCAAATATTAAACATTAAAATCATTTTCTTCTGTTTTTTGTTTTTCAGGTATTAAGCATTTCAGGATCTGTTCTCAGACCTAACTGTTTATCTCAGCTGCAATTAAGTTCAAAGTACGTTTGTTAATTGTATATTGTCACTCTGAGATGCATTTTCTTGTCGGCATGCTCAGTTATAGAAACAATGTAAGACTGCTCCAACTTGGACATTCAACCAGTGTGCAAAAGACAACAAACTGCTCAAATACAAAATGGGAGTAATAATAATAATAAATAAGCAATAAGTATCAAGATCAAAAGATAAAGAGTCCTTGAAAGTGAGTCCTTAGGTTGTGGGAACATTTCAGTGATGGGGCAAGTGATGTTGAGTGAAGTTATCTCCTTTGGTTCAAAGGCCTGATGACTGAGGAGTAATAAGTGTTCTTGAACCTCGCCATGTGAGTCCTGAGGCTCCTGAGGCTTTTTCCTGATGGCAGCCGCAAGAAGAGAGCATGACCTGTAAATCTCTTCGGCAGTCTCTCTAAGCTCTACAACGGGATGACAAGATCTCAATGCAATACTTCAGATCCAACCTAAGTGATTTATAAAGTTGCAAGTAAGCTCAGTTTCTTAACTAAAAAAGGCATATATGTCACCATACACAACCCTGAGATTCATTTTCTTGTGGGCATACTCAACAAATCTATAGAGTAATAACTGTGGCAGAATTAATTAAAGACTCCCCGACTAGGTCATTCTGCTAGGGTTCAGAAGACAACAAACTGTGTAAGCACGAAAACAAAGAAATAAGAAGAAGAAATAAATAAGTAATGAATATGAGAAGAAGAATCCTTTAAAGCAAGTCCATAGGTTGTGGGAACAGTTCAGTGATGGGGCAAGTGAAGCCGAATCAAGTTATCCCCTCTGGTTCAAGAACCTGATGGTTGTGGGGTTATTACTGTTTTTGAACCTGGTGGTGTGAAGACTTCTGTGCCTTCTTCCTGATGGCAGCAACCAGCAGAAAGCATGATCTGGAGGTAGTCGGGGTCGCTGATGATGTATGCTGCTTTCCTGCAACAATGCTTCGTGTAGATATGCTCAAAAGTGGGTAAGACATTACCCATGATGGACTATGCCATATCCACTGCTTATTGTAAGATTTTCCATGAGACCATAAGACATAGGAGCAGAAGTAGGCCATTCAGCCCATCCAGCCTGCTCTGTCCTTCAATCATGAGCTGATCCAATTCTTCCAGTCATCACCACTCCCCTGCCTTCTCCCCATACTCTTTGATGCCCTGACCAATTAAGAACCTGTCAGTCTCTGGCTTAAATACACCCAATGACTTGGACGCCACAGCCGCTCATGGCAACAAATTCCACAGATTTACCACCCTCTGACTAAAGTAATTTCTCCACATCTCTGTTCTAAATAGATGTCCTTCAATCCTGAAGTCATGCCCTCTTGCCTGAAGCTCATCTACCAAGGGAAATAACTTTGCCATATCTAATCTGTTCAGGCCTTTTAACATTCAGAATGTTTCTATGAGATCCACCCCCCCCCCTCCCTGCCCCATTCTCTTGAACTCCAGGGAATACAGGGAATACAGCCCAGGAGCTGCCAGATGTTCTTCATCTGGTAGATCATTCATTCCTGGAATCATTCTTGTGAATCTTCTCTGAACCCTCTCCAATGTCAATATATCCTTTCTAAAATAAGGAGCCCAAAACTGCACCCAATACTCCGTATAGTCTCATGAGTGCCTTATAGAGCCTCAACAGCACACCCCTGCTCTTATAATCAATTCCTCTGGAAATGAATGGCAACATTGCATTCGACTTCTTCACCACCGGCTCAACTTGGAGGTTAACCTTCAGGGTATCCTGCACAAGGACTCCCAAGTTTACATTTTGAATTCTCTCCCCATCTAAATAAGAGTCTGCCCATTTATTGCTTCCACCAAAGTGCATGACCATACACTTTCCAACGTTGTATTTCATTCAAAGGTATTGGTGTTTCCATACCAGGCTGTGATGCAGCTGCTCGTCAGCACACACCTATAGAAGTTTGTCAAAGTTTTAGGTATCATGACGAATCTTTTTAAAATTGCTGACCCTCTCCACCTCTGATCCTTCTGGTTTCCTCCTCCTAAAGTCAACATATATTGTGTTACGTACCCCGTAACTGGGTTGCCAAACCAGCAGAAAGGGATCACTCAGTTGGAGTCTGGAGTACTAGAACTAAGAAAGTTTTATTAAAGAAGCAAGCAACACAGTAATCGCCTTAGATACATAGTGCTCTACAATAGCTCTGTGTATCTCCTCTCTCCTCATTGTCGACTTCACCTTAGCAAGATTCAACTGTTTGGCCACAGCTATCAATTCCGATTTCCTGGCATCCTCTAATGCCTCCAAGGTCGGCGCCTTTATAAATTCCTCAGCCTCCATTCCTGCTGTTTGTCTTTTCTTTCTTTCGGGAATTTTAACCCAATCAATTTACTCCGTCCCAAATTTAGCGTTCAAAATCCCGGACGAGAACCCCACTTATGTTACGTACCCCGTAACTGGGTTGCCAAACCAGCAGAAAGGGATCACTCAGTTGGAGTCTGGAGTACTAGAACTAAGAAAGTTTTATTAAAGAAGCAAGCAACACAGTAATTGAAAGGATAATAAATGCAACAGTTCAGCGATGATAAACACACATGTGCACAGAATTAAGATAACAGCATCAATCAAGCTCTATCGTTGTCTAGGGGTAAATGACCAAATTTCAAAGTGACTCAAAGTTCAGTCCAGTTTAGTAGTTCAGTTCGCAGTAATCGTTGCCATGGCGATGGACAACATCAGGGGAGAGAGAGACAGGGAACAGGAACAACTGATCATTCAGACACGGCTTCACTCACAGACCGGCGATATGGCTCACAAGCAGCTTTTGGGCGGGTCCTTGGTGATGTCACCTGACGTCACCGACTGTGACCCCTCCTCCAGATGCAGTCGATCCTCTGCAGTGAACCCGGCACCCAGGCAAGGGCGGACACACACCGGGTTCCCGCTGATCGTACCTTTCCACCCTGGCCGTCGTCTGGTACTTCCCACCGACTCGTGAGAAGCGTACCGCTTCCAGGGTCTCGTTACCTCGGGTGGCGTGTGTCACCTGCCTTAGCGAACCTGTCCCTTTTTATACCCCCGCTGGGGCATCGCCTGTCCACCACTTCAAACAGTTCAGGGTTCAAAGGGGGGAGCCGCTCCAGACAGCTCTCTCTCCCCCGTCCCTTCATTACACATCTCCAGACGCTGCTCTATTGTTCCTTATCTCTCCTTCCCCTGAGGGCAGGTGGCAGACCACTTGCTGATGTCACTGATGCTAACCCAGGCCAGCAAACATCTTAATTTTATGTGTATTCTCGTCACAATTGTCCATTGTGCCTCCATCACTAAATGGTAAAGCAGAGAAGCAGGCAATTTGGCTCAGTCTGTACCAACTTCCAGCACTCTGACTTTAGCCCTCAACGTCTAACCCAGCATTTCTCAGCTGGGGTTCCGCGAGAGATCGTGTTTTAAAAAAATAAACATCGTCGTTTGAACTTCACGCAATGCACAATTCTAGCACTCACAGTAGTAGGCAGTGACCAAGCAGACACTTTAGCAATCTCGCTGGAGGTCTCTCAGCCCAATAGGGCAGTAGGGCCGTGTTTATTTGTTTGAGCCCATTCTCAGTTTTTGACGCAAGGTAGGAGAGATTGTTGATAATTGGTGATCACTGTTTTGCACGGGGGGTGGGAGGGGGGAGTATGGAAAGCTGATGAGGAGTGTGAAGTGAGTTTTCCAAGCATTAAATAGACTCTCCCATTTTTGTATTTTGTTTTCCCCTGTGTTGTACAGACATGTCTGATGGGCCAATGTGATGATTGTTGAATTACAATCTTCTGAGTTATTTCACTTCACTAGTGCAGCAATGGACAGAAAAAGTCTGCCTTTACAATGAAAGCTACTTATCAATGGATTTTACATGGTCTAGTGATCCAAGTTGTCCCATTCCATTGTGCCTAGTCTGTGGCAAACAACTTACAAATGCTGCAGTGGCTCCAGCAAAATTGAAAAGACACTTAACTACAAGTCACAGCTGTATGACACATAAAAGTGCTGATTATTTTAAATGGCTTTTGGAATCTTAAAACAGAGTAAAGCTTTTGTTAATAAAGTCACAGTCAGTAAAGGGACAGAGAAAGCAAGTTATTTAGTAGCAGAACTTACTACCTAGAAAAGGAAAAGTCACACAGTTGGTGAGAACCTAATAATGCCAGAATGTAAAATTATAGTGGGTAAAATGCTAGGATAAGATGCTGAATGAGAAATTGAAATGATTTCATGCTCATTGTTGATTACGGCTGGTTCTTCACTTGCAAAGATCAGGAGAGAAGAAGAGTCCACAGGAGCGACGGCACAATCGTTGGTGACTGTAGAGGCCAGTTCTGGATCTGCAGCCCCTGGAGCAGTAGGGACACAGGAACGGCTGGGATGAGGCACTTCCTGCATCTCTTCTTCCCTTGGGCAGAAGCTCTTCTGGATTCCTCAAAATTCTTGCCTGCTTCATGGATTAGTGTTCTCCAGAGGTCTCCATCACAAGCCAGCTGCTGCCACTCATTGACCTTGATATTTGCCTGAGAGAACTGCAGTTTAAGTTGACTTTGTACCTCCTGCAGGAATGAGGTGGGTGGGGATCCACGATCACTCTTGCCCTGGGAGAATTCTCCATAGACTACTGCTTTCAGTAACCTGGAGTTGTCTATGCAAAACATATGGCCTGGCCAATAAGCTGCCGGAGCAGCAAAGTGGTTTCAATGCTTGGAAGTTGAGCCTTTTTCAGGACCTCATTGTTGGAGACACGATCCTGCTAGCTGATACCCTTGATAGAGTGGAGGCAGCACAGATGGAAGCACTCGAGCAACTGGATTCGCTTGCAGTACAAGATCCAGGCTTTGGAGCCTCATAGAAGTGATGATGGCAGCCCTGTACACCTGGATTTTTGTGGACAGATGCAGCTGGTAGTTCTTCCACACACATTTCTGGAGATGCCTGAAGGCATTACTGACTCTGATGAGTAGATTGTCAACATCCCTTACTATTGCTGCCCAAGTAAGTGAACTGCTCAATTGTGGCAAGAGGGTGGTTGTCCATGGTGATCAGAGATCGGTTATAAACACCATGAGGGGCTTAAAATAGAGGATCATTGTTTTCTTCAGACTGACTGTTAACCCAAAAGCCCTTGCAGCCTTGTCGAACTGAGTGACTACAGTCTGTAGCACATCCTCTGCGTACATGAGAAGAGCATAGTCGTCTGCATATAGTAGCTCAAGAATGGGATCTAATGTTTTTTTTTCGGGCAAGAAGGCGGCCACTCCCAAACAGTATGTTAAGTTGACGTATTGATGACATGTCACATGATGCTGAAGAGGTTTTGTGTAATAAACTGAAAAACAGCAGCTTCTCTATCTAGGTCGTTGAGTTAATAAATTTCACCAATTAAAGCCATGTTGTAGCATTTGTAAGATTTGTAAATGATGGTGAAATTCAAGAAAACTTTTTCTGTTACGAAGAACTGCCCGAAACAAACAAGGGTCAAGATAGGTTTAATATTTTGTCTTCATATCTGGAAACAAAATCTCTGTCTTGGAGGAACTGTTTCAGCATCTGTACTGATGGTGCCCCATCAATGATTGGCTTCCTTAAAGGTTTTGTTTCTTTTGTAATAAAGAAAATCCTGATGTAATCACAACACACTGCCTTTTTCACAAAGAGGTGCTGATGTCAAAAACTCTTGGAGATGACATGAAAGAGGTTCTGGATGATGCTACAAACTGGTTAACTTTATTAAACAAAGACCAGTTCACTCGAGAATGTTTTTAAAACTGTGTGAAAACCTGGACAAAGAACACACCAGTCCGCTGCTACATACAGACATCCAGTGGCTTAGCAGAGGAAGAGTTCTCATCAGAGTGTTTGAGATAAAAGTTGAATTGCAGGAGTACTTTCAAGAAAATAGTAGGCCAGATTTTGCTGACTGTATTGAAGATGAAGAATGGCTGCAGAAATTAGCCTACTTAGCAGACATTTGTCATAATATAAACCAGTTGAACAATTCTCTGCAAGGCCCTGGAGAAAATGTTTTGACTTCAAGTGACAAAATTCTTGGATTTAAAAGGAAACTGAATCTTTGAAAAAATCATGTTGCAAAAAGAAATCTTTAAATGCTCCCACTGCTGCTTGGGTTTAAGAGTGAGGAAGGATCAGAAAGTCTCCACTCTTATTGAAGAACACCAGAACAAAATTGAACAGTATTTTTCCTCCCTTTCAACACAACTGTATGATTGGGCAAGGGAACCTTTCTCTGGATCTTCTGCTCAGCCTGAGAACTTGATTTTGAGAGAAGAGGAAGAATTTTGTGAGCTGCAGTCTGATTGTTCACTCAAGATGAGATTTACTGACCTGTCTCTGAACAAGATCTGGATTTCTGTGAAAGAAGAGTATCCTGCCATTCATAGGAAAGCAATGAACATGTTGTTGCAGTTTTCAACTTCTTACATGTGTAAGCAAGCTTTTTCTTGTTTAACAAGTATCAAGGGCAAGGATAGAGATCGTCTCATTTCAGTTGAAGGTGAAATCTGTGTGTGCTTATCTCAAGTTCAACCCAGAATTAAGTATTTGTGTAGCAAAAAACAAGCAAAGGCTCACATGCTAGGCCTATATTTGAGCTTGATCATGTCACTCAGAAAGAAAATGTTTTTTCAAAGTCTTGTATAAAATTGTATCTTAAGCTGTATTTTTATTCATATTGCTTTGGCTTATAGCTTTTATTAATTTTACTATTCAACATTGTCAATAAATTTTCATGTTGTAAATAGTATTAATTAAAATCAACTTGCAGTTATTTAAATTAAATATACTGAGCCTAGTTTTAGAAAAATGAAATCCCATTTTGGCTTAAGCCAGTTATTTAACAGAAATTTATTATGTTTGACTTAAGAGTTTTTAAAATTTATGGAAGGGAAAGAAAGAGATTAATTTCAAGCATAACTACCTATTCTTTTCAAGAAAGGTTGGCTAAGAATTCATTATCTACTCAAAACAGCATTGACCATTATTTTGGATTATTACATCTACAATTTATTGATCATGCTAATGTATCATGATGTGTAATTTTTGTTAATTTATTAATTTTTACACAGGTGTTCCCTGAGACGAGAAACTTATTAATTTTTACACAGGTGTTCCCTGAGACGAGAAACTTATTTCAAAGATTTCTCCAGGGCAAAAAGGTTGAGAAAGGCTGGGATAAGCAATTCAACTGTACATTTAGGCACATCTTAAATGCTGTCAGCACTCAGCTTCAACAGGACCTGTCCTTCTTCCAATTCAAACACGAGTTTTTGAAGCTGGTTTACCCCAGTCTAACTGCCTGACATTTCAGTAGACTTAAAGGTGAGAACGTTGGTGAGGGTCAATGCAATAATTCAAAAAAGGGAACGGTACTTGTAAATGAGCAGAATTTGGCTTTTACTCTGGCTTTAAAGCAGAGTATCAGAATTAGGTTTATTATCACTGGCAGGTGTTGTGAAATTTGTTAACCAGAAACAGCAGTTCAATGCAATATATGATAATATAGAAAGAAAAAAACATAATAAAATAAAATCAATAAGTAAATCAATTACAGTAAGTATATACATGTGTATATTGAATATATTTAAAATAGTGCAAAAACAGAAATAATATATGTTACAAAAAAAGTGAATTAGTGTTCATGGGTTCAATGGCCATTTAGGAATCGGATGGTAGAGGGGAAGAAGCTGTTCCTGAATTAGTGAGTGTGTGCTTTCAGGTTTCTGCACCTCTTTCCTGATGGTAACAATGAGAAGAGAACATGCCTTGGGTGATGGGAGTCCTTAATAATGGACGTTGCCTTGCTGAGACACTACTCCTTAAAGATGTCCTGGGTATTTTGTAGGCTAGTACCCAAGATGGCGCTGGCTAAATTTACAACCTTCTACGGCATCTTTCAGTCCTGTGCTGTAGACTCCCCACCCCCCCACCCATACCAGACAGTGATGCAGCCTGTCAGAATGCTCTCCACAGTACATCGAGAGAAGTTTTTGAGTGTTTTAGTTGACAAATCAAGTCTCTTCAAACTACTAATGAAATATAGCTGCTGTCTTGCCTTCTTAATAGCTGCATCGATATGTTGGGACCAGGTTAGATCCTCAGAGATCTTGACAACTGGGAACTTGAAATTGCTCACTCTCTCCACTTCTAATCCCTCTATGAGTATTGGTTCGTGTTCCACCATCTTACCCTTCCTGAAGTCCGCAATCAGCTCTTTCACCTTACCGACATTGAGTGCCAGGTTGTTGCTGCGACATCACTCAACTAGTTGGTATATCTTGCTCCTGTACACCCTCTCATCTTTATCTGAGATTCTACTAATAATAATTGTATCATCAGCAAATTTATAGATGGTATTTGAGCTATACCTAGCCACACAGTCATAGGTATGGAGCGAGTAGAGCAGTGGGCTAAGCACACACCCTTGAGGTGTTTCCAGCAGAAACACTGTGGAAAAAGAAAATTCAAAGGAAAAACTGATAAAATTTGTTGGAAAAAAATGGTAAAAGGGGTTGCTTAATATTGTCAGATGTGCAGAGATTGAGCAGATTAAGACTATATTTTCTATAATTTAGAAGAACGAGAAGTGATCACATTGAAACACAGAAAACTCTGAAGTATTCAACAGAGGTGGTGTAGACTTGATGCTTATCTAGATTTAGCCATTCAGAACAGAGGTTAGGAGCAATTCCTTTACTGGAGGCTTGTGATATGTAATATCTACATAAGAGGCTATGCAGAACAGTCATTGAGTAAATTCAAATCACAGATCATTAGATGTTTAGATATTAAGGAAATTTGAAGACTATTGTGTTAATGTAGGTAAATGGCACTGAGATAAAGCACCCAATCAGCAGTAGGAAACCTGCTTTTTCCTGTGCTATTAGTTTGTTACTGCATACCACTCTTGTCCATAAGACTATTAGCTATAGGAGCAGAATTAGGCTATTTGGCCCCCATCGTGTCCGCTCCACCATTTCATCATGACTGATCCATTTTTCATCTTAGCTCCAATCTCTTTCCTTCTCCCCATATCCCTTCATGCCCTGACTAATCAAGAATCAACCACTGCCTGAAGTATATCTAATGACTTGGCCTCCACAGGCACCTGTGGCAATGAATTCCATAGATTCACCATTCTCTGGCTAAAGAAATTCCTCCAGAGATACAAGTTTACTTTTTTAAATTGCCTATTGAATGGGAATATCCTGTGGAAAGTAAACCAGGAATAATATTGAGCAATATTCAGCAACATTTTTGAGGGAATTAAAACTTCCCTGACGATTCTTGTGCCCTGCAAACTGTGACATCTTCACTCAATTATCTATTGATATTTTAAAATTAATAATTTCCATTTCACATATGGGGTATGCATGTGATTGTATGCAGATAAAGCTCTGCTCACAATCTTGGTACCAAGAGATCAGGGGTTATCCATTGAAAATTGTTTGCACAATTTGTTCTTTTTTGCGCATTGGGTGTTTGATGTTTTCCTGAATGGGTTTCATGGTGTTTCTTTGTTTTGTGGCTGCTTGCAGGAGAGCAAATCTCAGATGTATTCTGTATACATACTTTGATAATAAATGTACTTTGAATCTTTGAAGAGGGACAGTTGCTTGGTGAACATCTATAGAGTCCTAACACCTGTGCTTTCTACTCCTATATCCTGAGCAGAACTGAAAAAATAATGAACAAAACATTTAATTCGTCTGAGAACAAGAAATTCAGAAGTGCTGGGGTATAGAATTACAACACAGGGAGGATTGTGAATAGGTCGTTCCATCAAGACCTAATGAGCTGCAAGGCCTGCTATTATAGCGCAATTTGCATAAATTAAAGTACCTTTATTAAAGAAATGCAATTTATGTGTGTTTTATTTATATGTTATTCAAAATGATTCATTAAAATAATTTTGAAATCAAAGCTGGAGAACAACCAACAGAACAAATACGACACGAAACACAAATTACTTTCTAACCTTAGGGGGTTCTTTATCAAGGAAAAAAATATGTAGAAGGTTGCTTTGGTAAAGAGAGTTCTTTCTTGATGTAAGCTTACAAGGTTTAATTTAAATGGAAAATGCCTCAGGCTATTTGAGAAAGACATTTATTAGTTCTTTGAGCTGCACAAATATGAAATCTATCATGCTGAAATATTGTAGACATAAATCCATATTTCAAAAGTAATTTTTCCAGCTGGTATGAGAAAGTAGTCAATGAAAGTCTACACATATTAGGGTTACAATTTAGAATTCTTTGTAAAAACAAACTCTGCAATGCTCATCACGTTTTTCCAAGTTAGCTTGTATTTTATGAGTTGTTGCAGGAGATTACAAAATGACTTCATGTTGGCCTGTGTTACAATATACTTATCAAAACTAGTCACACATCTGGAAAGCATGATTCTATTTCTAATACTGTAAGGCAAATTTCTCTCACAGTGAGCAAGACTGTTTTCTTTTAATTTAGACCCACTAAGCCCTGACACCAATCATCACCCTCACTCCAAGAAAACGAATATGCCAAGGAAAGGAATAGCAACTCTTTGGAAGTTCTGTCAGTCTATTCATCTGTCTTCTCTACTATTTCTGTATATCTCTTCTCTTTCTATTTAGGAGGTGCTGTCTAACTCCTTTTTCCCCTTCATTTTTCTTTTCCTGTCATCTCTCATCTACAATGCTGAAAAAGAAATCAAGTTAAGAATTTCTTTTCATAAGTCTCCCTCTGTCCACCCTTATGGGACAAGAACACCATTAGCAATGCCAGCCTGCGCTGTGTAAAGCTAATTGCTCTCGAGTAGGTGACGGTGAGCTAGAACATAGAATATAGGCCAGTACTGCATAGGGACAGGCCCTTCAGTCCACAATTTTGTGCCAAACGGGAAGAGAAGATGGCCACGCGATGCAGCTCGCAGCGGCCAATCCGGTGAATGATATCTGTTATCTGTCAAGTAGGGTGCCGTGCACAATCCTGATTTGATGGAGATGGACGTGAGAGCACGGAGGAACATCTGATGAAACTTCTGAAATACCTGTTTTGCTGCCGCTGCTACAGTGTGATCCAGAATCTCTGGAGGGGAAGGCCCTGAGTCCTCAGCTTTGCTTGTTGCTTGGCGGCCGGGGCAGGGTCAAAGCACTCGGCAGAGATGGTGCTCGGTGCTCGGTGTCAGAGGGCTGGTCGGAGGCTCAAAGTTTTCGGACGGACTCAGAGTCGGATGCGGTCAGGTGCTTCCAATGCATCAGCAAGTTTGCGGTACTTGGAGGTTCATGGCAGGGAGAGTTTCTCCCTTCTACCATCTGCGTGAGATGATGGGCTATCGGGACTTGAGACTTTTTTTTACCGTGCCCATGGTCTGCTCTTTATCAAATTACGCTATTGCTTTGCACTGTTGTAACTAGATGTTATAATTATGTGGTTTTGTCAGTTTTAGTCTTGGTTTGTCCTGTGTTTCTGTGATATCTTTCTGGAGGAACATTGTATCATTTTTTAATGCATGCATTTCTAAATGACAATAAACGAGGACTGAGTGTCCTCATAATCTAATCTAATCTAATCTAATCTAACCAGCTAAAAAGCAAATCAAAAACATCTAAACAATAATCCTTCCTATCTGCACAATGTCCATATCCCTTCAACTTTGTGACATCCATGTGCCTATCTGAACGTCTCTTAAAAGCCTCCAATGTATTTGCCTGTACCACCATACCAGGCAGTGCACTCCAGGCATGCATCATTCTTTGAGTAAACACTTACCCCTCATATCTCCTTTGAATCTACCCCCTCTCACTTTCAATTCATGCCGTCTGGTATTCGACACTTTAACCCTGGCAAACAGATACGCTTTGTCTTCATAAACTAGTGCAATCGTTCTGGTGAGGATACTACCACTGTATTTTGTATAGCGATAATCAGAACTTCAACTCAATGGCATGTGAGGAATGATGCTACCTCCCCAAGTTAGAATGGTGCAAGTACGTTTCAACCCATGACATGGAAGGAATGGTAATATATTCCCAAGTTAGAATGGGACCCTGCAGGTGATGGTATATCTGTTGCCATTATCCATTCTGGTAGTACAAATCACAGGTTTGGCAGATGATGTCAGAGCAGCTGACATTGGTAGTTTGTTCACAGTATAGATATGAATTACCAATGGCGAGTGAAGTTGTTATAGTGAAAAATAAAGCTTGCTGTCTCAGTCAAGCCTCAATTGATAATGGTGATTCACACATTTGGGCGAGTGGTGGGGTGGGGGTGGTGTTCTATTGCGCTATTGTAGCTTGGGGATGGTGGAAAGAATTAGGGTGCTCAGGTCATTTGATACACAATACACAGCATCTTACCTCTTGGTTCAACATATCTCTGCCATGTTTCTGGTCACTTATAACACCCATGATTTTTATAGTTGAAGAAGGAGATGGCAAGGGTAATTAAGGAGTTCAGGCATCTCTTATCAGAAATGGATACTGCCTGGCACTTTAGTGGGAGATTGCTGTGTCATTCATCAGCCAATGCCTCAGTAATGTCTAGGCTTGTTTTTTTTTTAAGCATATAGTAGGTATGGACAATTGCATGGTCTGTGGAATTGTGAATGGAATTTAACTTTGTGAAGTAATCAGCAAACTTTGCCACTTATAAAAAGAAGTTTATTGAAGCAGCTAAAAATGATTGGGGCTCTGATCTCCTGAAATGCGGTCCCATGGCTGGAATGATGTATCCATGATAGCTGCGACTCATTTCTCATTCAATCTTCACAACCATAAAATCTTTATTGAGTGTATGGACTGCAATTGGAATGATTGGATCCTCTCCATAAAAGCATGAATTGGATAGATAGAGACAGTTCATATTTATCCACAAATCCAGGGCAGCAATTCTTCCTATTTATTACCTTAATCTATCAAATCATGTCAGCAGAGATTTTGTGTGATTGTGTGAATGTTTTTAAGTATTCATTCAAGATTCAAGACGTTATTAAATAATTTATTGTCAGAGAAGATCTGAATTGGTGTCATTTGAGATTTGTGTTCACACAAAAAATGTGTAAAATAATCAACTAAATTTTCATCAGCAACAAAAATTACTTATTACAATCAAACCACCTACAATTTTCCAGCCATGTTTTAAACTCAGAATTGCCCTGATCATTACAGACTATACATTGTCAGAGAATATTATCAAAAGCAAAATAGCAATGCTCCCCTATGACGTGTTCAGAGCTGATGCTTCTTTAACGCCTGTCACACCCTTTGTGATCACTGTGACCCCTTGCTACCCATCTGGACTTAAACTGTTCATGGCTCAGTGCACCTTCCACGGCAGATATTCAGTGATACTGGGGTGGGATGGGATGCTGCTGGCCTTGAAAGTGAGCAGAGAGGTTTACGACCAGCACTTCCCTGTTGCAAATAATCTAAGTACATTTAACAGAGACAGACTCAGAGAAAGAAAATCTGAACAATTGTGACCATAGGGAGACCAATTAAAGAAAGAGCTTGACTTCAGATCTTACCTTTCACATGCTGCAAATGTTTTGTGCAGAATTTATAACCTTTCAAGAAGTATCAGTGCTGTGTTGATGTATCATTTCTTGTCAGAGTCGACTTCTGTTCAGATACTCCTGCAATTTGACAAGTGACAAGTGAGGTTTATTGACATTTAACTGCATATATGTATATAATGTATATGGAAATGAGACAACGTTTCTTGCTTACTTTATGTGCATACAATCAGTCACTCGCTAATATCAAAAGAGGTGAGTAGGGGGTTGCACCATCAGTCTGGATAAACAAATTCAAATCCCATTATGGAAGGTGAAGGATTTAAATCCAGTTAATTAAACAATCTGAAATTAAATTTATTAATAATTATTATGTAACTACCTAATTGCCAATCTGGTTCAAATGCATCCCTCAAGGAAGAAATCTAAATCTGGAGAATGCTCAAGAACACTGCTTAAGCTAGATTCACAAGATCTTCTTTCTGTCTGCTCTTCTCCATCACCATTTTAGCTACATCCTAATCTACCAGCAGGACAGACGCATCAGAAATTGTAGCAGACAATCTTTGATTTCAGAACTAGTCCTGAAGTATCAAGTTATGCATTTGCCTGGGCTCCTCTCTTCTTTGATAGTTTTCATTCTTCTTCAGTTGATGAAGCTGTGCTCCTCCATATTGACCAAGACTGAGAAGACACATGGAAGCTTGCAAGGCTACAGAATGGGAGATTTAAGCATCTGCCTCTGAGGGATGATGGTTAAATCAGTTCTAGTACCACTGACTAAGCTAGCCAAGTCTCGAACAACATAGTTGTTAGATGAGGTCTGCATCATGTGGTCCTAGTGAGAACATACAAATTCCACACAGACAGGATTATACCTGGTGTTATGTTTGTTCTTGATAAAAGACACATTTTGTGTGGGTTTAACGCTAACACATTTACTAACAGGAGACATTCATACTTCCTAGCTCCGCACTTTAGCACACAATCACAGTTCACCAAGCCACCTCCAGTTCGGCGTGAACTCCCACATTGCACACTGGGAAGTGAAGTTCTTTGTTAAGTACACACATAATAACACACCTGGGTTCAGGATTAAACTTTGTTCTCATGCACTGTGAAGCAATAGATCTACAACAGGTCCACTGTGCAATTGGATATACCTTGTCCATGTAAAGCAGGATACGTCCAAATGAGCTATTTATCCCAAAATCAGGCACTCTCTGCCATTATTAGATACCAGGAGAATACAAGAAAAGAAGAAAGAGTAGTCCAAATGGCCACACCCCTCCCACCAAGCTGATCATACCTTCAACCCCACATTACTACAAGGATCTGTCACCCTTGATTCACATTTAGACCAATAATCTGTCACAGCCTGGAATACAGCTTGAGGGGGGATCTCATTGAAACCTATTGAATGTTGAAAGGCCTCGATAGAATGGGTGTGGAGAGGATGTTTCCTATGCTGGGTGAGTCTAGGACCAGAGGATGCAGCCTCAGAGTAGAGGGATGTCCACTTGGAATGGAAATGAGCTGGGATTGCTTTAACCAGGGAGTGGTGAATCTGTGGAATTCTTTGCCACAAATGGCTGTGAAGGCCAAGTCCTTGGGTAAATTTAAGGAAAAGATTGATAAATTCTTGATTTGTCAGGACATGAAGAGATACAGGGAGAAGACAGGAGATTGGGACTGAAAGGGAAGTGGAGCAGCCATGAAGAAATGGCGGAAAAGACTCGATGGGCCACATGGCCTAATTCTGCTCCTATATCTTATGTATTTGATGATTCAACATCCTCAGTTTTCTACAGAAGATTTTTTAAAGAGTAGATCAGGACCCTCCGAGAAAGCTGGCAGCTTTTTCCCATTTCTGCTTTAAAGTCATCATCTAATCTGTTTGATTTTTCCTCAAGTGATAACCATTTCCTCCTCTGAACTCACTCTGCTTAAATAAGAAGACTGAAAGAGCAGCCAACATGAGGTGTGCTCTCATCAATGTTCTGTACTCTTGCAACCAAGATTTCCCTACATTTGCTTTCCATATTGCACTGCAGTTAAGAAAATGCCAGAAATACAATAGTATCTTCAAAGAATGAAACACTTATATAAAAAATAGAATTAAAAAAAGAGAATATTGTGAGAATAAAATACCATTAACATTTACAAGAAAACAAATCTCAGGGTGGTATATAGCGACATATATGTACTTTGATAATAAATTTATTTTGAACTTTGAAAATAGGTTGCATTTCTACAAATCTTTATATCTGAAGAAATGTTTATGAACTGAAATGATTATATGTGTACTAGATGATTTAAAGTTATTTTAACAGTTTTTTGATGTTTATTTCTAATATTTTTTTAAAGTTTTTTGGATTTCAGTGTTTTGCAGTTGCGTCTTGATGCAGTCAACCCATATAAGGCCATTGCTTTGGTCAAGGGCCAGCTGGATCTGAAAGACTTTCATTCAAGTAGTCCTTTACTGAGACAGATCAGGCAAGTTCATCAGGGACAGGACAATCACTGGTGAGTTTGACTGGCGAATTATGTTCATTAATTCTAAACAATTAAAAATCAGTTTTTATAAGAGAGTATTTTATTGCCTGTTACGCATTGATGCATTTTTGATATGCTTTTGGAACTTTGAAGTTCAGACTTTCTATTTCAGTTTGGTAACACGATGCAACCATGCTACCTGCTTTCTGCCAAATGCTTGCTTAGAGATTAGATCATTCTAGTAGTTGATTTTCCTCAAAGTGCAATGACTGCCAAACTGGACCAAGGAGGAGAAAGAAAACAGATGTGGATATTCCATTGACTGTACAAATAGAACTTCCAGTTCTAAATTTAAGAAGACTGTGCAAAACTAGTTAGGAACTAGACTGTACATGGACCTCAATGAACTTGTGTGGATTTTTAATGTTTCATAACAGGAGTACACTGCACAAATACAATTGTCCACTTGCCCCAGACACCTCCCGTAACGCTTCACCCTTGCCATTCCCAGCATCCAATCCTCTCACCAGCTGTCTCATTTACCTCCCTGAGGGTTTTTTTTAATGAATCTAGCCAAGCTTCTAATTGTACCATTAAGCAAACACTATTGAAATGGCTTCTTTTATATATCTAGTCTTTGGGAGCACTATCAATTGTCAGCACAATCACCACCAACCCACTCTCCTATTTTGTGTGATTCACTGAGCGAGCATCTGCACCAATGCCCAAGTATGATTCAACATGTTTCCTTAAGTAGTGTCTCAATAATAAATCTGGATTTGCTTCAATTTGAGAACTTGCTAGGATGCCATGATAGTGCAATGGTGAACATGACGCTACTACAGCTCGACCTCCAAGAGGACTACAATCTTCTTGTGGTTTGGAAGCTTGTGTGTCTCAAGAACCCAGAGAGTTATGTTGGCTGGAGGCAGGACTTTAAGCTTTGGCTCTTGGTAGGGTCACCTATGCCAAACAGGTTAAAGAGTAGAGGTCAGACTAAGAGTGATCCACCGATCCTCCAGGTTCAGAGGTTCAGCTCAGGACTAACAAATATGACTGGTTAAACTACAATGAAAAATCCTTCTACATCTGAGTGTGATGGTATTCTTGAGGCTCCACCCGGGACTTGCCGACTGACAGCAGTGAAATCCGAGAGGAAGCTACTGGAATGATGAAGGAAGTCATAAGCACTGCCAGAGATGGTGGACCTTCGTTGTTGTCCTAAATGCCAGTGGTGAAACGGGCAAAAGAAAGAATTACAGCTTGAATTTCATTCAGAGTTTATTCCTTGCGTACTCTGTAAGGGGTCGGTACATCCTTCCCGTGGAATATGTGGGTTTTCTCATGGTCATCTGGTTTCCTCCCACACTCCAATGACATACTGGGTAGGTTAGTTAGTCATTGTAACTTGTCCTGTGATTAGGTTAGGGTTAAATCAAGGTTGACATGTTGTTTGGTGGAGTGTGGCACGAAGGGCCAGATGGGCTTACTCTGCACTGTATAGTACTGAGCTAGGGTGCCTAAGACATTTGCACAGTACTGTACTAATTTTGTGAATAGCACTGTACAGCTGCCACAAAAAAGAAAACAAATTTTGGTGACGTGTGAGTGTTGATAAACCTGATTCTGATTTGGGTCTCTATTCTGGACTGAGATTAGGCGGGAAGAGGGGAATCATGCTTCGGAAAAGGGGAAGGGATAAGGAAGGAAGCGGGAAGCACCAGAAAGACATTCTGTAATGATCAATAAACCAATCATCTGAAATCAAATGACCTTGCTTTGTGGCTCAGGACTGGGTGTGTCTGCACCACAAGAGCAACAAATTTCACAACATATACCGGTGATATTAAACCTGATTCTGAAGCTGATAAAGGATTTTGTAAAATTCCTTGAGATGCAGCAAGGAGTAGGCCTTTTTGGCCCTTCGAGCCGCACTGGCCAGCAACCCCGATTTAATCCTAGCCTAATCAAGGGACAATATACAATGACCATTTAACCTACCAACCAGTACATCTTTGGACTGTGGGAGGAAACCAGAGAACCCAGAGGAAACCTACACAGTCAGGGGAAGAACGTACAAACTCCTGACTGGCAGTGGCCGGAACTGAACCCGGATCACTGGTACTGTGAAGTACCGTGCTAACCACTATGCTACCGTTCCGCCCCTTTCCTTCTGATTACTGCCTATCGTCGTTGTCGAATTGATGGATCAATGCTACACCAGGTAGACTTGGATGGCTACTATAGGTCACCAACTAATGAACAGCAAGTTCGTTGCACTTTCCAACTTAAATACTTGTCCTTGTAAACCCAAGAAAGAATGTAGAGAAAATATATGAGGTTAGGGGAAAAAGAGAATAGCTCTTAATTTCTTTTTCAGTGTCCCCTATCAATCAGTAATTGTTTCTGAAAAGTAAATTTCTGGTTTAACATATTTTAATATGATGGAGGTGACAGCGATCGTTAACTTTATTCAGCTATGCATGTATTGCAGCTAAAGTAACCAAAATAAAATATAAATGTCAAATGAACATATTCAGAATATCCAATTATGCAAGATTACTGAAGGACTTGATTGTGAGTGATGTACACGCTCACTACTAAAATGAGGATTGATGATATCAGAAGTAATTTGCTGAACATTTTGCCTTCTTTCTGAGTATAGATGACATACACCTGCCTATGTACTGTCCTCTATAATCAGTTCATTCTTATTTTTATGCAGCCAAACTTCACAATGTGTTCAATTATTTATTTGTTGATGACCTTCAACGGGCATTCAGTAACATGAAGGCTAGGAAGCCCATTAAATCATTTCAATACATAAGTGTGAAAATTGAAAGGGTCCCCTCCCAAGCTTGTATATCACGTCACATGGCTATAAATGCTTCTGTACAAATACAAGTGTTTGTTGCACCAATAGCTTTCAAATAAGTTAGTAAGTTTTAATTTTCAGTTAGTATTGGTATCATTTCACAGGACACTGCTGAATGCTAAATGAAATATTTGGCCATTGCATAATTGAATACCCTGTGGTTCACTGAGTTAAGGAGCACAAAAGCAAAAAGAATACACTGTCATCTACAATGCTGTACAAAAATATGTACCATATACATATAGCTATATCTCTAAGGTGACTAAGACCTTTGCACAGTGCTGTAGTAACTTTATGCATTGCACTATACTGCTGCCACACATATTATAAACCTGATTCTCATGTGGAACTCTATGGTGGACTGAAAGTGGGAAGGAAGCAGGGACAGGGGACTCGTGGTTGGAAAAGGGGGGAAAGAAAGGGGACGGAGCAGGAAGCACCAGAAAGACATTCTGTAATGATCAATAAAGCAATTGTTTGGAATCGAATGACCTTACCTGGTGTCTCAGGGCTGGGTGTGTCTGTACCCATGCCACTCTCTGCACCTGGCACACTTTCTCTGCCACCTGTCCCACACCCCTCCCAGGGCATACCACCCTCTCCATTCCCAACATCCTTTGCTCCCGCCAAATTTACAAACTCACTCTACGCTCCATGTTGACAAATACAGTACTGTGCCAAAGTCTTACACAACCCAGCTAAGTATATGTGCCTAAGTCTTCTGCACAGTTCTGTATGATTACTAAGTAGGAATTAAGCTTGCAGCATTATGAAGTACAGAGTATTCTAATTAGTTCCAGTTAAAATCATAGAAGATTCCATTCATTCGTGCTTCTATAAATTCTGAGCTTCATTTGAAATGGTCATTTTAAACCACTGAAGTCCTGGTGGTGAAAGTGCATATTGGGATTCTTGTTGCAATGCGTAGGGATGGACAGGGCTAATTGCATACCAGGTTGCCGTATGTAGAGCTGAGGTGGAGTGATCTCCTGACCTAGATGTGTGTAGTGTCCACTCAGGTTCTTTCACATTTCATAAGGAAAGAACAGACAGAGCGTACAATCTGCAGAAATCAGCACACCCTGAACAAGCAAGTTGAATATAATGTTTATACTCAAAACTATAAAATACGTTCCCCATTTGACATATGGAGCAGGTCATTGACTATGGTAGGGTTGAGTAGCAGCCCTTCGTGAATCTATTTGCATCTCTTCACAACTAGCTTAGGTAGAAACGACACAGTGCTGAAAATGTAATATGTGACTAATTGCCTCTTAAGACTGATGGCAGTCACACTGAATTTTTCATTCACTAATTTCCATGTTGTAGCCTGTTATTTTTTTCAGACTATTAAACATGCCTTTCTGAAGCTTTCTTCTTCTGTTGCAAATGATAGTGACTGAAGAAGTAATTCTAAAATTTAAACTGTTTTATATTAAGCAAATTACAATTATATTATATTCACATTAAATTCCTCTGTGTGCTATTTCAACAGGCTCATTACTGGCTTAAAGTAAGAGAGATTTTATATGTTGAGCATTTGTATGATAATATTCCACAGAATAATTTCCTGCCTATAAAAACTGATAAAAACCCTTCCAAGAATAAAGCAGGGTGGCACAGTAGTATAGTGGTTAGCACAACGCTTTACAATAACCGCAACCCGGGTTCAATTCCCACCACTGCCTGTAAGGAGTTGGTATGTTCCCCACGTGACCGTGTGGGTTTCCTCTGGGTGCTCCAGTTTCCTCCCATATTCCAAAGACATACTGGTTGGTAGGTAACTTGGTTAGTGTAAATTGTCTCACGATTAGACTAGGGTTAAATCAGGGGTTGTTGGGTACCGCGGCTCAAAGGGACAGAAAGGCTTGTTCCATGCTATATCACAATAAATAGGTAAAAATGAGTTGTACACATTCATGCACAAATGCGCATATACAGTACATGCATATTTAAACAGTTAAAAGTAGTGGCCAAAACAGAAGATTGTGGAATAGATTAAAGTGACCAGAAATAATTAGTATTGTGATTTAAAAAATTGTAAGAGGGTTGGAATTGAAGGTAGAGAAAAAAAAAGTATTTGTAATTATTACTTAAGTGCCAGATCATCATTGACTTACACATCCTGGAGACACTAGAACTATCAGAGCTTTACTCTCCGTTAACAAACACCAGCATAATGGATAAGGCAGCATCTATTATTAAGGACCCCCTTCACCCAGAACATGCCCACTTCTCAGGAATGAGG
Source organism: Mobula hypostoma (assembly GCF_963921235.1). Lineage (NCBI taxonomy): Eukaryota > Metazoa > Chordata > Chondrichthyes > Myliobatiformes > Myliobatidae > Mobula > Mobula hypostoma. The sequence goes on from NC_086116.1 coordinate 29,043,818, forward strand.
AACAGAAGCATGAAGGCACACACACAATGATTCAGGAACAGCTTCTTCCCCTCTGCCATCTAATCTCTGAATGGACATTGAACCCATTAGTAGAGCTACTAGGACTTAATGTTTCAATCCCTATGGTAAGTTGGCAGTCTCGATGTTGGCAGTGGGCTTGGAATGGTGACAAGGAGGGAGGGTAGGTACGTCATCGGGGTCATCGGGTGGGCACCCTCCTTCTTTGACGTTTCGTTGATAAGCCCACGACGTCTCCAGAGGGCTCAACGGTGCTACCTGGCATCCCAGATACACCCCCCTCAGTTCTATACCCTCCTGTCTTCATCTTGCAGCCCAGTTGTTGTCTTTCCTTTTAATCCAAATCCAGTTGCTGCTTTCTTCTGCTGCGTTTGACAAGGACTTGATTGCTTGTTGGAGGGAGTGACCCCTCACCCCCATCTTCTTCAATAGACCGGTCATAGATGTAGCAACGAATCCCCTGCGTCCCACTTCTACAGGGAAAATCTTGGTCTTCCAGCCATGAGCATTACATCATACTTATTTTTTACTTATTTTTCTCTTTTTTGAACTACTTATTTAATTTAACTTAATTTATATATATATATATATATATATACACTTCTGTAATTTACAGTTTTTATTATTATGTATTGCTATGTACTGCTGATGCATAACAACAAATTTCATGACATACGCCAGTAATATTAAACCTGATTCTCATTCTGAAGTACCTGCTTAAAGCAATGGGATCCACATTCCTTTCGGATTTCAGGTTTCAGTCATATGATCAAGGCATGATTACTCTAATTGTGATGTTAACTAGATAGGTTGAGCGGAAATCTAGGAGAAAACAATAGAGAAGAAACAAAGGGACTCTGATAGTCATATGTAGGACAGATTTGTTCTCAGTTCCCTTATGTACATGGATCTACAGGGTTGACTTTCACTGGATCCCATAAGCAAAGTTTCCTGAGGACACCACCTATGTTCCCCCAATGCTACTGGTGCCTGAAACCATTTCACAGTTCCTGAAATTGTCCTACAGTAACATAACGCTTCTCAGTCCTATCATGAACCTAGTGACCCTCAATAGTCATGAGGTTTAACTGCTTACTTTCAGTCAAAGGCAGCTGAAATCTAGGCCAGGAAACATATGTAGCCAATGTTTCTGCATGTCCACATGAGATGGGAACATAACTGCCCGGATCACTTAAGTAGTTAGAAACATAGAAACGTAGAAAACCTACAGCACAATACAGGCCCTGCGGCCTACAGTACTGTTAAAATCCAATTTAATAATCAATTATAATTAGGGTTGATTTTGATTTTTGAGTGAATGAAATTCAGGGCAGGTTTATGAAGACGCTGTCACAGGACGCGCTCTCAGGACTGGACCTAAGTGCAGAGGAACGGCAGACTCTGTGGTCACTGGCACTGACTCAACCCAGGTGCTCAGATGGCAGCCTCGGTCACAGTGAGCTCTAGCAACGACTCAATCCAGGAGCAGAGGAACAGCAGACTCTGTCACAGTGAGCTCTGGCAATGAATCAACTGGGAGTGAAGGACAGCAAACTTCCCAGGAAGAGAGGGAAACAAGAAGTTAGATGTAGGAATGCCAGCAGAGCATCGGAGGCACGACCGAGTGATGCCTTGACACTAAACATTCTCCACAAACACTCAGTCGGACTCTGTTTATAGAGCTCAATGAGAGTTCCTTTTCAATAATCATAGAATGTGAGAAAGACACAATCAAGTTGACAAGACCACACAGAAAACACTTGGGCTCCAACAGCTCTAATAGGTGCTCAAGAAGCCCAAAGCTCTACAGCAAGCCGTTCAAGCCCACAACGCTCATAACAGACTCAGGAGAGAATTACAACTTTGGCGTCACCAAAGTGGGAAGGAATATTAGGTCGTATTAGTGATGGGGATTCAATAGATGGGAAAATAGTTAGGCATTCCTTTATTTGTGGACACAACTCCAGAATGGTACATTTCCTCCACCGGTCCTGTAGGTTTGAGCTTTTAGTTCAGGCTAACAACTCTGACTGGTAAAACAAAAGCAATGAAGACCCCGTCTACATCTGTGTGCAACAATATTCCAGAGTTCCAGTAGTGAAAACCCAGAGAGGAAGCTATTGACATGATGAACAGCACCAGTGATGGGGGACCTTTATTGATGCTCATCTCATGTGGACATGCAGAAACATTGGCTACATATGTTTCCTGGCCTAGATTTCAGCTGCCTTTGACTGAAAGTATCAGTTAAACCTCATGACTATTGAGGGCCACTAGGTTCATGATAGGATTGAGAAGCGTTATGTTACTGTAGGACAATTTCAGGAACTGTGAAATGGTTTCAGGCACCAGTAGCATTGGGGGAACATAGGTGGTGTAATGGGAGGTAAGTTAGATAGACTAAAGAAAGCACTAGCTGATGAATGCATGATCCAATGGGCTTTCAAAAGGGAATAAGGAAGATATATGGTAGAGAATATTTTTAAGGCTTTGAAGAAGGAGCTGTGGGTAAGGAGCTAGAGATTTGCTCTGATAGTGAGATGGAGTAGACAAAATTGATTCTTTGTCCTGTAACTATTCCATGATTCTATGAAGTGATGTCTATTTTTGACTACTTTTTGTTCAGAAAAATGTGAGTTTAAATTGATCGAGAAAGTAAATGATCTTTTCGAGTAGATGATCAAGGACAACCTGTACCCTCATACAAACATAAAGAAACACAAATTGTTCGGCATTTTTCCTATAAAACCGCACTTCTTTAACCATCTCTTCCCTATTGTGACTGTTTCAGCAAAGTCAGTGATGCTGCACCAATATTTGCAATTAAGTCTTGAACGATGGAACACAAGAACACAAATGTCAGAATGAAGTAAAAGAATGAATGAAGAATTATATTGAGTGAGATGAAAAAAATCAGCATTTCTGCCAAATCCATTCCTTTCCGGAAGAGCAGGTTTGCTTAAAATTAACTCATAACCTGAAGAATTAGTTTCAGTTCTTTTTTTTCCAATAGCTCCATCATATATTTCTGTGCTTTTTCAACTCTTTAGATTTTCATCATGATATTAAAAGTCAATCTGATATGAGGACCAAACTCACGGGCAGTGATTAGCGGATCTGAATGATTAAACATGAGTAATTAAATGTCATTTGCCTCCAGTTCACTTACTGCTGAATTTTTGCTTTAAAATGTCAGAAATATTCCATTCAACCACATCTAAGGCATTATTACTAAGAGAAGGGGTTTAAAAGGAAATTCTAATTTGGATCATACAAAAATAATTGCAATTTTACATACTGTCTAAAATACTTTGTAATAATAATATGTAATTTTAAAAACAATTTAATATTTTTTTTAATTCTACACCTACTGGGCATTTTATGCATTGTAAAGCATATTTCTTTTAATGAAACCAGTTTTTTATACAGTACTGTACAAAGGTTTAGGCACATATACGGTATCAAACAATATGTACAGTAGTTAAGACTTTTGCATAGTTCTGTATCCTTAAGAATGTTTAATGATTTCAACCCTGTCATGGTTCATCAATCGTCAAGGGCATGTATAATAGAGTCTTTCATCCACTTGTTGTGAAACTCAAATTAAACCTGAGTGATGGAGCTCCTCAGGTGTTAAACCTTCTTTTTGTATTGCAGCACACCTATGGTATAGATATCTACTAATCCTCTTTCAGCATTCATATGGAAATAACTTTCTTTGTTCTTTCTCTGAACAGTCAGGTGGGCAATACAAAATTACATGCTTGGTGTGATTTTTTCTTCATTGGGAGTATAAAACAGAAATGAATGTGTGCTGCTCGGAAGGACCCATAAGGTTTCCATGCATTTCTTTAATTTCTTTTAGGCATCATTCTTGTGCCAAGGTGCAGAGGCCTCTGTTAGTCATGGTCAGCCATGGATGTTGCATTCTGTCTGTCTAGATAAGCAAGCCTGCTCTGTACAATACGGAGAGCAAGCTGTTGCCCACGCAGCCAGCTCCCCTTGCCACGCATCTGATGAATCCAAAGAAATGGCAGAGACCGATAAAGTTTGGCACCAGCAGCATCACAGGAGTTGCCAGTCAGTGTTGAACTCTTCATAGGATTCCAGCTCCAGATTTTCCCTCTGGGATTGCTTCCCCATGAGCGGGTATAGCCACAAGTCAATGGAGGATTGGGATCAGAGTTTTCCTTCTCCTAGATGAGTTGCCAGCTACGGCTGACAAACCCCATCTGCCCAAAGCCACTGGTTGTAAAGCATCAATATTCTTGTACTAGGCTGTAAATGTGAGAGAAAATGCGGATGAAAAGTTAAGTAGTTTTTAACCTTGGGAAGCCCCTACTGATGAACACTGAGCAGTGGATTCTCTTTGCACTGTGAGATTGTAAAGATTTGACAAGATGGGGAACAGATTGTAAAGCTACTACAGTGTCATATTGTGTACTGGCAGTACTGAATTGAGGTGTGGGGGAACGGCAGACTCTATCATGGTGAGCGCAGGCAGGACTGAACCCAGTTGCGGAGGAGTGACAGAACCCCCGTGAAGAGACTGAAAACAAGAGGTTATACAAAGGAATATCAGCAAAGCGTCGGTGGTACGACCGAGCGACACCAAGAGACAAATCATTCTACACACAAGGACTCCCCTGTCAGCGCTAATCTGGGGTCCAAACAAAATAATCAGAGAAAGCAGAAAACCCGTGCTGTCACAAATAACTTGACAAGATTAAATAGAAAGCACCAAAGCTTAGTGACTACCGTAAGGGCAACAATTCGGAAACACAGATGCTCAAGAAACCCAGAAGCCCAATGCTCTATGGCAACCCCCAGAGGCCCACCGGGTTCATGACATTACAGTGCCAGTAACTCAAAAAAAAATCAAAGTGCTATCTTTAACATTTGAAACATTACACATTGACTGTTATTTAGATATGTTGAAACAGCTATAAATCTTGAGTCTTAAATGTCTCTATGAAATTGGAACGTCCTTCCTTGTGCCCTTAACTCCTGTCGGGGCGCCGTCATGACAAGCTTTGTACCAGTCCGTTCCATCTGTCGTGGTTGCTCATCACGCAGCGTGTCTTGGGCATCTGAAACCTGGTGGAGCCCATCCCTCTCCAGGTTTGACCACAGCCGATTTCCTCCAACCAGGTGGCTCACCTTGGTCGTGAACACGTGGCCGTTATAGTTCATCTGAGAACCTTTCCGTCCCAGCCGGTGACTTCATCATGGAAGTCATTCGCTCAGAGGTGCCGTGTTAACACCACCCCCTCACGTGGTTTAGCCCACCAGCTGAAGCGGTTTACCGGCGTATGGTGCTTGGAGCCAACACGTGAGAGATTTAGGAGATGGATGAGGACCAGTGATGCCCGTCCACCCTGTCTACTAGGGGGCAGCTTGTCAGTCATCAAAGGTACTACCTCTGTACAGAGCTCCCTACACCCCAATTGGCACATATGATAGAATAAGTATATCTTTCAGGTTTGAAGCTTCCAACATTTTTGCACAAATCAACAATTTGGAAAAATAAAATGAGTATCTAAGAAAACCAAACCACTTATGTCAAAATGAAAATGGTTAATATTTGTTTCCTCAAGGCTACTTGCTCATCAGGTGTGCTGCCTTTTACCCGAGGTGGACAGAGGCAGTGAAAGTCGCGGCAAGGAGAGCAAGCCGGTAGCAAGAGTGTTTGAAACATGGGGGTGGCATGATAGCATTGGTGGTTAGTGCAATGCTTTATAGTACCAGCAACTCAGGTTCAATTCCCGTCACTTCCTGTAAGCAGTTTGCACATTCTTCCCGTGACCACGTGGGTTTCCTCCAGGTGCTCCAGTTTCCTCCCACATCCCAAAGGCATACCGATTGGGAGACTAATTGGTCATTCAGGATTAAATTGAGGGATTTCTGGGAGGCATGGCTCAAAGGGCCAGAAGGGCCTATTCAGCGCTATATCTCAATAATTAATAAATAAATACTAAACACAGTGGATTTGGTTTTCTAAGCAAAAAAAAAGGTGCATTTTACTCAGAGAGAAATTAACAGCAAGGCACGTACATCAGCAAATTCCATTCTTATTAATAATGTTCTTATGCAAGGTCAATAGCCCAAGCCTGTCTGGTAGAAATACCACTAAGACAATTAATTTTTGTGGATGTTCATGCATTTAAAGGGATTCAGCAAAATTGTGCTCTATTATTTCAAAAAAAAAGACAGAATTTGGAACAATAAAACTGCTGGCATAATTTACAAGCAGGCTATACATGGTTGCTGAATAATAGTTGATAAACTATCCTATGTTTTAACTTTGTTTAAAATAGTGTGCTCTATGTCACTGGGGAAAGTGTTCATCCAGAATAAAGTGAAATGTATGCATGACTGCTATACTGCCGAGAATTATCAGATCAGGATTAAGAAAAATAACTATACAGAACGAGGCCAACTTCTCTGGTGGGGAGAATATATGGGACCATTGGCAATTGTAAATGTTAGTGCAATTTTGTAAATCAAATCCAGGAGGAGATGGTCTTATAAGCATACTGAGACATCTGTATGGCAGCAACAATTCATTTAAAAATCAGTGTATGCACAGACAAAGAACAGCGAAGCAATTGATTTAAAGAGATATTGTATCCTCATCGGCCTTCCAGTGACTTCACATACTCAGCTTTCTCGATTCCTTCCAGACAAATGATATGGTTTTCCATTGTAAAATTAGTTCAAGTAAAATCTATCAGTGGCCTTTTCTGTACATGACCCTGTGAACATTCTTTCTTGTTCTACATCTTTATACCACTGGCAATCATAACTCTTGGCTTCTATCTTCACAATCTCAAAAATCCCTTTCTCAACTTCTACATATTGAGTCAAGTCATGTCAAGTTTATTGTCATTGAACTATATACATGTATACTGCCAAATGAGACAATGTTCTTCTGGACCAGGGTGTAAAGCACAGTGGTACACATAACTCACATATAACACGCAATAACTTAGAAAAGTAAGAATTAAATCTACAAATGAAATATGCATAGATAAACAAAGTAAAGTGCATAAATTAAATATTGTAAGGTACAGTACAAATTATCCGATGACACTCCGAATGTGATGCGGCAGAGTGTTCAGAAGCCTAATGGCCTGAGAGAAGCAGTTATTTTCCATCCTGACCATTCTTATCCTTATGCATCGGAGTCTTATGTCTGATGGTAGAATGTCAAAGAGGATGCTGGATGGATGGGTGAAATCCTCAACAATACTAGGAGCCCTGCATACGCAGCCCTGCATCCCCAATGGATGGTAGGGAAACCCCTATGATCCTCTCCATTTCCCTCTATTCCTTTAAGATCTCAAGATATTCAGCCTTGGTAGACAGTACAAATTGCATCACATAATTGCCTTTGATTTTGAGCAAAACATAATTCTACAAGCGGAGTACAACACAATGAGCAAACATTTTTAGCATTATCGACCAGAGCTTGATTCTTTGGCAACAATTTCCTTGACTCTTATTTGTCTTTCCTAAGTTCACAATTACCCCTCATAGTGTTGTTTTCAGTTTTAATTTTGTTTAATCACATCCTTGTTAAGAATTTTCAGTTGATTTTCTAATGCTGAAGCATTCATAGAAATAGATTTGTTGGAACTGATACTGTTAAGTAAGTCTGTTTTTCTCAAGCCATTTTTATCTCAACATGTCACCCACCATATGCAGTTATTTCCAATAAACATTTAGCAAATGATTATCCAGATTAATCTCATTAATTGCAAACTTACACATCTGGTTTACATAAGTAACAAATAAGGTCAAATCTGCTAGTGTCTATAGTACGATGATCAATGCAAAAGTATTGAACTTGATTTGAAAATATATAATGTGGCTTGTTAAATTTTGTTGATTCTTGTACTGCTAAGGGATTACAGATGAAGAGAAGATGTTTAATTTACGAAACACTTTATCATCATGTATATATCACCCATAAAATTGTAAAATTTCTCAAAGTTCTTTACAAATCAAAAATGTAATTAATCAAAAGTTGACACAAAACTTCATGAGGACAGCTACACAAAATCTTACCAAAGGTAGAGGCATTAAAGTTTCCTCGAAGAACAAAAAAGTATTCAAAGTAAAGACACTTAGGAAGGGAGCAGCTGATCTTAAGCAGCTGAAGGGGTGACAGCCAATAGCCAGATGCAAACCCAGGATGAAAAGTCCTTGAAAGTGAGTCAATAGGTTGTGGGAACAGCTCAGTGATGGGAGAAAGTGAAGTTGAGTGAAGTTATTCCCCTATTATTCAAGAGTCTAATGGTTGAGGGGTAGTAACTGTTTTTGAGCCTGGTGAATGAGTCCTGAGGCTGTGGTACCTTCTTCCTCATGGCAGCAGTGAGAAGAGAGCAGGACCTGGATGGTGATGGGATGGGGGGGAGGTACTTGATGATGGAAGCTGCTTTCCTGCGACAGTGCTCCACATAGATGTGCTCGAAGGTTGGAGAAGGCTTTACCCGTGATGGAATGGGCCACATCCACCATTTTTTTGCAGGATTTTCCGTTCAATGGCATTGGCATTTCCATATCTGCCTGTGATGCAAACAGTCAATCTACTGTCCACCACACATCTATAGAAGTTTGCCAATATTTTAGATGTCATTCCAAATCTTTGCCAACTTCTAAGGAAGTAGAGGTGTTGCCATGCTTTTTTCATAATGGTATTTACATACTGAACCCAGGACAGATCCTCTAAAATGATGTCACAGCGGAACTTAAAGTTGTTGACCCTCTCCACCTCTGATTCCCCAATGAGGACTGGCTCATGGATCCCTGATTTCTTCCTCAAGTTAATAATCGCTCTTTGGCCTTGCTGACAATGAGTGAGAGGTTGTTATTATGGCACCATTCAGCCAGATTCTCAATCTCTCTCCTATATGCTGATTCATCACCACCTTTAATTCGGCCAACACCAGAATGATTTTGAACTCAGAATGCAAAGGATATGTGTGCACATGAAGACCACCAAGTGTGCACAATGACATCAAATGCCATCTAAAGCACAATTTGATGTCAGTTGCAAAAAATACCTTATAATAAAGAAAGCCCATGAGCAGTGTAGAAGCCATGCATTTGTTTTCTATCTGCATTATATTCTGTAATGTGCCTTTATTAAGTTTATTACAGTAGTTAGTCACATGGGTGGGGGCGTGGTAAAAGCGAAGGGAATAAATTGCATATTCATGCTTTATTCTGGGCAGTTTAAGAGTTGGGGATTGATGGATGTCATATCTTTTGATGATCACTTAATTATATTTAACTTCACTTAATTAAATTTGAAATTGCTTCACTTTAATCAAGTCTGCTTAAGTAGGTTTAATATTGTTAGTTTTGGTTTCATAAGTTGCATCGTTTCAAGATTGTATGTTTTGCTCGTTTCTAATAAAGGACGGAATGCATTTTGTCAACTTTGTGGAATATTATTATTGGATTGATTGAAGGACACATCATTCAAGGATAACAATCCACGGGGTCGCCAGCAGTGGCATTGATTGGTTCAAGTTGCCGCAATTAGCAGTATAGGATTTGTATGCTGCAGCAGTCCTTAATCAGACAGTTAAAATACACTCCAGTTTAGTGAAGTGTCTTGACATTAACTAGTCAGCAGTTAAGGATTATGAAGTAGCCATGTTGGATCATAAGAGGGAAGGAGAGGGATTAGGGCCAAATGCAGGCAAACGGGAAGAACTTGGTGCGTACCAATGTCATTGTAGAAGGGTATGAAGGGCTTGTTTTCATGCAGTATTACCTTGTGACAAATACATTCCAACTCTCAACAAGGTTGTAATCACCTCAGGCATCCTGATCAGATATTCACCTCTATGCCATGCCCTAATCACCTCTTCCACCAATCCCAAACACTTCTCACCTAACCACATCCCAATATCCTTTCTCAGTTACCACCAACACATCTCCTTATGTCTCTTGAATGGTAGAATTTCCCTGCCAACAGAAAACAAGCATGAACCTTTTTAAACGAATGAACGTGATAAGCACTATGTTTCTGACTGAAGAATACTGGATTTGCTTAAGGAGAAGTATGAAATGTTTAAAACAATGTTTTCACAGGCTCTGTGGAAAAAGGCAGGCAGAACCAATTATGTAAAATTACCAACTTCATAAATGCTGTCTGTTAACACGTGAAGCAGCCAGACACCAGGATATAGCCCATGGGTTTAATTTGCATTTTGTGTTAAGGAACACATTGCAGGATAAGGCATATCCCTGATTATTAAACAAGTCAGACATGGTTTACATAATTGAATCAATATGCTGGAAGAAAGCAGCTTTTAGAAATCTCCTCCTCAGGACGTCTCTAGGAGCTTGTAGAATTGAAGTACTAAAGATAACATAATGACAAGGAGACTGAGGTAGGACAGAACCAAACAGACAGATGCAACATATTAGAAAACAAATGATGGCTACTCAATGTATCCAGCAAAGCAGGTGACAGGGATAATTTGCTAACTGTGCACAAGATAAGAAAGGCCTTAGGACCAATGAAAAAGTGTGGTAATTGGGAATGACAGTCCTGTCCTTGGTGCCATCTCTTTGGTAATTATGGTCCTATCTGATCCAAGGGATGCCTGAGATATGTTGTCAGCACAGTTGGGGCCTGTAAGATATGAGATGAACATGCAGAAAGTTTGATGTCAAGCAAGACCGATCACATGACTTCCCGCCTTGTGCTTGTCAAAAGTGATAGTTGAATTGGACACTCGCAAATTTCTGCAGGTGTACAGTGGAGAGCATTCTAACCGGCTGAATCACTGTCTGCTATGGGGGGGGGGGTTGCTCTGCACAGGATTGAGATAAGCTGCTGAGAGTTGTAAAGTTAGTCAGCTCCATCATTGACACTAGCCTCTGTAGTATCCAGGAAATTTTCAAGGAGTGATGCCTCAAAAAGGCACATACATTGTTAGGGACGTCCATCACACGGGTCATGCCTTGTTCTCATTTCCACCATTAGGAAGGAGGTACAGAAGCCTGAAGGCACACACTCAATGACTCAGGAACAGCTTCAGCCCCTCTACCATCATTGTCTGAATGGATATTGAACCCATGAACATTAAATCTATTTTTTTGATTTCTATTTTTGCACTAATTATTTAATTTAATTATTCAATGTATATACTTAGTTTAATTCACATTTTTCCAATTGTCATGTATTGCATTGTACTACTCCTGCAAAGTCAACAAATTTCACAACATATGCTGGTGATTTTAAAACTGATTCTGATTCTGTTCATTTGTGAAGATGCTTTACCGAGCTCAAAAAGTGTTCGAAAAATGTAGTGTTTTGTACAGTAGGAGAATGTGTCTACTGCACTGATAAAGTAAACACTTCTCCATTTCAGTTTAGAAAGGTTAATCCATAGCACATGTCATTAATGTAAGGAATCACTCTGACTTCTACTCCCTTTCTGACATCTTTGTCCTTGGCCTCCTACATAATTCCAATGAAACTCAATGTAAACATCTAGGATCAAACCTTGTCTTCTGCCTAAGCATATTACAACTTTCATAACTCAACACTGAATTCAAAAAATCCAATTAACAAACCATTCCAGTCTTGTATCTCACACTTCCAGCATTCACTTATGTCTTCATCTCTCTCTTCATTTTCTGATATTTCATATTTAATTCATCTCCTCCTCTTTATAATACTTCCAGTCTGACCTTTTTCATTGCATTTCACCAGCATTTGCCCCTTTCAGTGTCTCCTGGTCTCTAATCCATAACAGATATCACCTTTAGTCTGCTTGTCATCCCTTTCTGATACTTCACCTTAAACTTAATCCTCGCCTTATTCCTACTTTTTTCTAGCTCTGATGTTCAAAGTAAACTTATTACCAAAGTACACATATGTCACCATATACATACCCGAGATTCACTTTCTTGTGGGCATACTTATCAAGTCATCAGACCTACAGAATGATAACCATAACAGAATCAGTGAAAGACTGTCCGACAAGGCATTCGAGCAAATTGCAGAAGATGACAAACTGTGCAAATTCAAAAAGAAACAAGAATGTAAATAAATCAGCTATAAATATTGAGAACATGAGATGAAGTCATTGAAAGGAAGTCCATTGGCTGTGGGAACATTTCAATGATGGGATGAGTGAAGTTATCCCCTCTTGTTCAAGAGCCTGATGGTTGAGGGATAGAAACTGTTCCTGGCCTGGTGGTGCGAACCCTGAGGCTGTTGTACCTTCTTATTGATGGCAGCCATGAGAAGAGTGCATGTCCTCTGTGGTGAGGTCCCGGATGATGGATGCTGCTTTTCTGCAACAGCATTCATTGTACATGTGCTTAATGTTTGGGAGGGTTTAACCCATGGTGGACTGAGCCATATCCACTACTCTTTGTACCGACATATATTGTTATCTCTAATTCTCTCCACAGATGCTACCTAACGTTTTGCGTATCACCAGCATTTTCCACTCTCCTATTTCCATTTTATTTGCTATCTTTACAGCACTTAGCATTCTAAGCCTCCAGGGAGAAAAAAACTCTTCATACATCACTTCTAGTGCGCTTATTGAAAGCTAACTCACAACAGCCCAGATGGATCTGGTCACTTGCTTTTTTGTTTCATTCCACTAATAAATCAAAACGAGACAACATTTTTGCAGTTGTTAATTCAAGTTGTCGGGAAACAAAGGAATGCTTTGGAGAACGACATTACATTGCAGTAAAGTATTCTCCTGCTTCCATCTATGCTTAATGATGTAAACTACTTTGTCTATGGAAGTAAATGGAGCTTTTATATTCTAGCTGACTTAAGGGGAGAAAGATCTCAAAATAATTCACATATGATATCATCTAAGTTCAACACAAAGTAGTTAAGAGATCAAAGTAATATGAGGAGGAAATATCTGCAAATATCTAGTTAAATATAAATATGATATACCGTCAGTGGCTACTTTATTATGTACTGGAGGTACTTAATGGAATGGTCACTGATTGTATTCTCATCATCTTCTGGCACAGTTGCCTCTCCACTTTGATGTGTTGTACATTCAGAAATGCTCTTCAGCCCACCACTGTTGTTATGCATGGTTATTTGAGTTACCGTCACCTTCCTGTCAGCTTGAACCAGTCTGGCCATTCTCCACCGGCCTCTCTCATTAACAAGGCATTTTTGCCCACAGATCTACCACTTACTGGATTTTTTTTAATATATTGCACCATTCTCAGTAAACTTGAGATCAGTGGTTCCCAACCTGGGACCCAAGGACGTCTCTCAGTTACTGTAGGGGTCCATGGCATTAAAAAGTTTGGAAACTCCTGCACACTACTGTTGTGCATGAAAATTCCAAGCAATCAGCAGTTTCTGAGAAACTCAGAACACCCCATCTGGCACCAACCATCATTCCACAGTCTAAGTTACTTAGATCACATCTCTTCCCCTTCTGATGTTTGATCTGAACAACAACTGAACCTACTGAACATTTCTGCATGCTCTTAAGCATTGAGTGGCTGATTTGATATTTGCATTAATGAGCAGTTTACAGGTATTGTTAATTAAGTGGCCACTGAGTGTACAGGATATTGCAGGAGTTAAATTCCAGTGGTCTTTTATTTTTTATGATATACATTTTTCAAATCATTTTACTAATTATGATCAGTGCTGTAGCTGAGGTGATACCAATCATTTATTTACCAATATTTTAGGTGATTATTTAGTATAATCATATAAAATTCAATGGTTCAAAGGCTCAATGGTTCAATTTAATATCAGGGAATGTATACAGTATACAACCTGAAATTCTTACTCTTCATAGACATCCACAAAACAAACAAAAAAATTCCCAGAGAATCACTGATGGAATCACTAGCGAGGGAGAGAGAGATACTGCTTGTGCAACAGTGAGAGGGAAGACCAATAGCTCACCGTTTCTGCTGTCCAAGTTCACCAACTCGAGGAGCAACAGGTTCTCACTCATCATCATCGAGGGAGAGAGGGAGAGAGAGAGAGAGAAAGAGAGAGCGAATGCAGGGGTCTTCTTTTAACAGCAGTGTATACTGCAGAATTCAATTAAATTCTTCATTGAGAAGAAGTTCTAAACTGCTACAAAATCTTTTTGAAAGTTGCAATTAACATATTTTTTAGATTATGAAGACACACAGTCCTCTTTTATTGTCATTTAGTAATGCATGCATTCAGAAATGATACAATATTTCCTCCAGTGTGATATCACAAAACACAGGACAGACCAAGACTGAAAAAAACTGACAAAACCACATAATTATAATATATAGTTACAACAGTGCAAAAATACCATAACTTGATGAAGAAGTCCATGAGCACAGTAAAAGTTCGAAGTCTCTCAAATGTCCCACATCTCACGCAGACGGGAGAAGGAAGAAAAACTCTCCCTGCCATGCCGACCACAGTCCGACTCTGAGTCATCCGAAAACTTCGAGGTCTGATCAGCTCTCCGACACCGAGTACTGAGCACCATCTCTGTCCAAATGATTGGACCTCAGTCTCGGTCGCCAACAGCAGGCAAAGCCGGGGATTTTGAGGCCTACCCTCCGAAAGATTCCCGACCACGCAGTAACGACAGCAGCAAACGAGCGTTCCAGAAATTTCTCCAGATGTTCCTCTGTGCTTTCACGTCCCTCTCCACCAAATCAGAATTGTCTACGGCCCCTCTTTAATGGATACGATATCATTTTTCACCGGAGAGCTGCGCACGCGCAGGTACGCTGCTCTCTCTCCTCCCGCCGAATTCTTTCTTTTCTCCATAAACTTCCGGCTAAGGACAAAGAGTATGTATATGTAGTGGACCAATGACTCTCTTCCTGCACTAGGACAAGTAAGCCATGACAAAGAAAATAGAGCAGGCATAATGGCACAAAGATTCTCAATATTTTGCACATTTGAATTATTGAATAGAAAATTAGAAGATAGTTGTTATGTTTTGTAACCTAAAGACTTTAAACTAGTTCAAAAGAAGTTCATGGGAGTCATGTGGTAGTGTGATGACATATGCAAATTCACTTATTCATACATGTAACTCGTAATGAATCATTTAAACAAACAAGAATGCTAAACAAAGTACATATTTACAAGATTACTCAAATATTACTGAAGTATTAAATGCACAAGAGTATCAGTAATGTTGAACCTAGGAAATTTCTTCATCCAAACACAAAAAAGGGAGACCTACTCCATGACTTACGTTTTGCAGGTTAGAACAGGTAGATATTATGTGCAATTAAGATAAATATTAAGTGCAGCAAACTTGAGGGATTATATTTATCAATTCCTAGTGTGGTTTCTTTGCTGAGGGCACTGTACCACATTATTTCTACCTTGGATGTTGTTCTGTGCCCCTAACTTGATATCAGAGAGCTGACATCCGACCAGGTGTTAGTACAGGGAAGACATGAAAATGTTACAAGTTATTCAAAGTGATTCACCTCAAAGTTGTGGAGATTCAGTGCATCTCACCTCTACATATTAGTACTGAATACTTTGTAACTTTGTTCTCTAGATTTATCACCATAAATTATGCTGAAGAAAAATCAATTCATATCAACGATGCCATCCAGAGAAAGATTTTGATTCTTTCATTTGCCCTGGATTCAAGTGCAGGGCACATCATTGACATTACGTTCATTAATGTTTTTTGTAATATTCTATTTAGTGCTGCTTTTGCTGTGTAATTGTCAGCTTAAAGAAATACGAGGGATGATTGATAAGTTTATGGCCTAAGGTAGAAGGCGTCAATCTTAGAAAACCTAGCACATTTATTTTTCAACGTAGTCCCCCCCTACAGGTACACACTTAGTCCAGCGATCATGGAGCATACGGATCCCTTCTTAGTAGAAGTGGTCCACAGCAGGGGTGATTGATAAGTTTGTGGCCTAGGGTAGAAGGAAATGAGTTATTAACTTCAAATTTTCTGCATTATCACTCAAAGAGTTGAACTGCACGTGCATGTAACAAAAGCGTCTTAGACCTCCAGGTGGTCCACAGCAGGGGTGATTGATATGTTCGTGGCCTTAGGTAGAAGGAGATGAGTTATACGGCTCTCATTACATGCACATGCAGTTCAACTCTTTAAGTCAAAATGCAGAAAGTTTGAAGTTAATAACTCATTTCCTTCTACCTTAGGCCACAAACTTATCAATCACCCCTGCTGTGGACCACTTCTGGAGGTCCAAGACGCCGACTTCTACAAAGGAGGGATCCGTATTCTCCACGACTGCTGGACTAAGTGTGTAAATGTAGGAAAATTAAATGTACTAGGTTTTCTAAAATTGACTCCTTCTACCTTAGGCCACAAACTTATCAACCACCCCTCGTACATAAGAGTACTGTGCAAAAATCCTGGGCACATATATATAGCTAGGGTGTCTCAGACGTTAGCACAGTAGTGCATTTGTCAATATGGAGTAGAGACCGAGCTTGTAATCTGGCAGGAGCAAAGGATGTTGGGAATGACAGTGGTGGAGCGCCGCAGGAGGGGTGTGGGGCAGGTGGCAGAAAAGGTGTGCCAGGGGTGGGGGAGGCATGGCTGCAGAGACACCTTGCTCTCTGAGACATCAGACAAAATCACTTGATTCCAGACAATTGGTTTATTGATCATTACAGAATGCCTCTCTGGTGCTTCCTGCTCCCTTCATATTTTCCCGCCCAATTGCTCCCATCCCACTCTAGTCCACAGCAGAGACCCTTATCAGTATCAGGTTTGTCATCACTCACATATGTCATGGAATTTGTTTTTTTTTTGGGAGTAGTACTGTGCAAATGCCTTAGGTATCATAGCTATATATATATATATATGTGTGTGTGTGTGTGTGTGTGTGTGTGTGTGTGTGTGTGCTAAGACTTTTGCACAGTACTGTATGTGGATCCTGAATAATATACAACAACCAGTAATCTTTGTGGTGATTATGTCATAAAAGTGACCTTCCATCAAACTTCAAATGAAAAAAAGAATTGAAAATGTTGAAGCCAATTTTAAGAGGCAGACCAGCATTTTGTGTACGTTGCTCAAGATTTCCAACATCTGCTGTTTAAAATTAAAATTACAGTGTTCACACTTCAGAAGGCACTTGACATTATTTTATTGCTATCTTCCCAGGCCTCAAATTTTTCTGAGGCCCTTTTTTGGTCGGATCGATCATGGAAAGGTATCCTGGCTCTAATCCTGATATGCAGGTCAGGGCGGTATGATATGGAGAGCAAACTGTTGGCCAAGCAGCAAGATACCCCTCTGCATGCAGCCGATGAATCCAAAAGAATGGCAGAGACCGATACAGTTTGGCATCGGGGCATCGCAGGAGTTGCCAGTCAGCATTGAATTCAACATATTTCTGTCTTAGGGACTCCACCTCTGGATTTTTCTTTGGTGTTTATTCCCAAAGCCTTCCTCATGCATGGGTATAGCTGCAAGGCAGCAGATATTTGAGATCAAGTTTTTTCCTTTTTTCCCTTTTCCTAGGTGATCTGCTAACCAGAGCTGACAAATCCCATCTGCCCAAAACGACTGGTTTTAAGAGGTTTTAAAAGTGGTTTTAAAAGGCAATAACCTGCCTTTGTCTCTTCTCCTATTAGTAGAAATGGTTCTGCCGGGTTTCGTAGCTAAGCCACGCATGAAATCTAGGAGTTGGACTTGGTTGTCAGAGGCTCGTCTGAGGCGCACACAATTGAGAGCATTTAGTACATAGTGGGAGTTTATCTCCCCCCTGCTATGACAACCTACCTCAAATATTTTCCTTAAAATTCCATATTTCACTTATTGCATTTGCTAATTGGGAACCCTTTGAGTTCAGAATACTGAAGGAACTATTACCATAATAAATTGTATTCCACAACTCAGATTGAACAATTTAACTTCCAACTAGAGAAGAAGACAAACAAGCCAAACAAATTAAAATTAATCTTGTACATGAGAATAACAACCGAAGAGAGTCAGTTGTGATATTGTTTACAATTATTGAACTGCGGTGAGGATAATAATTTAAATTAATAATGAACAGAATAAACGTATTTTGTAATCTCAAATATTTAAGAAGATTACGGTAGCATAGTGGTTAGTGCGATTCTATTACTGCTCGGGGAGTTGGGGCTCGGAGTTCAATTCCAGTGTCCTCTGTGTGCAAGGTTGTACATCCATCCCGTGAGCGTGTGAGCTTCCTCCGGGTGCTCCGGTTTCCTCCCACAGTCCAAAGGCGTACCAGCTGGCAGGTCAATTGGTCAGTGTAAATTGTCCCATGATAAGGCGAGGGTTAAGTTGGTGGATTGCTGGGTGGAGCAGTTTAAAGGGGCGGTAGGGCCTATTCAGCACTGCATCTCTAAACAAATAAATAAACAAACAAACAAATAAATAATTATCAATTCAAAGGTAAGGAATCTGTGCTAAGAGATAACTCAGTTCCTGAAATTGTACTGGAAACACTCAGCATGCAAGCGGAGAGAAACCAGTCAAGAACCTTTCAAAGAAATTGGAAGGAGAGAAAAACAAGTTTGTTTCAAGTTGCAGAGAGGAAGGGGAAAGGATGAATGGGGATAAAAGGAATATTTCAGTAAAGGTGAAACTGTTGTAGATTTCGTCATCTGGTTGGTAGGTTAATGAAAAAGACAGAGAAAGAAAATACAAACAAAGGAATATAAAATCTGTGAAATGCAGAGCAGTAGGAAATGTTCAGTGGGTCAGACAGTGCCAATGAAGAGAGAACTAAAGAACAACCCATATTACAGATGAAAGATGTACCATGGCATTAACCACTTCTGATACCAGCAGAGGAAGAGTTTTCTGAATTTATAAAATTTGATATTGACCCCAAATGATTGTGTCATTGTTTCTTTATTCATGTTTTTTGTAAATGGACTCTTTGTATAGGTTTCCAGCCCTCTCAATGATTTGAAGTTGTGAATTTTAATCAATTTCATCAAATTCCAGACACTTGAATTAATTTCCATTTACAGTTTGTAACTAAACAGTAACTGCAATAACCAAGATATTATTTAATTTTATTTACTTTTTCTTTAGCCCATAAGACCATAAGACAAAGGAGCAGAATTAGATCATTTGACCCATCAGGTCTGCTCTGCCATTTCATCATGGCTGATCTATTTCCCTCTCAGCCCCAGTCTCCAGCCTTCTCCCCTGAGCCCTTCATACCCTGAATAATCAAGAATCTATCAATTTCTGCCTTAAATATATCCAATAACCTGGCCTCTACAGCCGTCTGTGGCAACAAATTCCATAGATTCGCCAGTCTCTGGCTAAGGAAATTCTTCCTAAACTCTGCTCTAAATGGACATCCTTCTATTCTGAGGCTGTGTCCTCTGGTCTTAGACTCCCCCACCATAGGAAACATCCTCTCCACATCCACTCTATCATCAGTGACACAGTGTGGAGTACAGCCTTCAAGTCTTGCTGCCCTAGGAACCCCACAACCCTGATTAACACTCACAATCTCAGGACACTTTATAATGACCGATTAATCCACCTGGTACCTCAGTTGACTGTGAAAGGAATCTGGAGGACCCAGAGAAAGGCCACACATTCCAGAGGAGGATGTACAGAGACTCCTTACAGAGTGGTGCCAGAAATGAACTCGCACTAACTGCTAGGCTACCGAAACCTCTTTTCACTTTTCCTCATGTATCATTTACTGTGTTCCCAGTTATTAGATTATTTTTGCATACTTCCCAGTTTTTCTGGACTCCATTGACCACTCTAATCCCTGCTCAAATCTCTACAGTTCAATGCTTGCTTGCTTTTGAGATCTTTCCTTCAGTCATTGTTATTGGAGACTATTTTCCTCTCCTTCAAAGCTGAACTTCGATTTAAGAACTTTTCATTTCTAACGTATTCAATTCATAAAGACAAGGCAACATACTACCTAGCCTCATAATTAGCAATCAATCCTACCATTATCAGTTCATAATCTCTACTATCTGATTTTGCTAACAGTTGGTTATGTTATCATAATAGATTATTTTGTTTGAGCAGGTGACCTCAGATTGAATTAGTTAATGCTATCATCATAGGAAAGCAGCATCCATCAACAGATAACAACACCACCCAGGTCATGGTCTTTCTCATTGCTGCCATCAGTAGAAGGTACAGGTGCCTCAGGACCCACACCACAAGGTTCAAGAACAGCTACCACACCACAACCATTAGGCTCTTGAATAAAAGGGAACAACTACACTCACTTGCCCCATCATAGAAAATTTCCTACAACCAATAATTTCACTTTAGAAACATAAAAACATAGAAGACCTACAGCACAATACAGGCCCTTCAGCCCATCATGCTGTGCCGAACATGTACTTATTTTAGAAATTACCTAGGGTTACCCAGAGCCCTCTATTTTTCTAAGCTCTATGTACCTATCCAGGAACTCTTGAAACACCCTATTGTATCTGCCTCCATCACTGTTGCCGGCAGCCCATTCCACACACTCACCAGCCTCTGCGTAAACAACTTGCCTCTGACATCTCCTCTGTACCTACTTCCAAGCACCTTAAAACTGTGCCATCTCGTGTTAGCCATTTCAGCCCTAGGAAAAAGCCTCTGACTATCCACACAATCAATGCCTCTCAACATCTTATACACCTCTGTCAGGTCACAACTCATCCTCCGTTGCTCCAAGGAGAAACGGCCAAGTTTACTCAATCTATTCTCATAGGGCATGCTCCCCAATCCAGGCAACATCCTTGAAAATCTTCTCTGCACCCTTACTATAATTTCCACGTTCTTCCTGTAGTGAGGTGACCAGAACTGAGCACAGTACTCCAAGTTGGGTCTGACCAGAGTCCTATAAAACTGTAACATTACCTATCAGCTCTTAAACTCAATCCCATGGTTGATGAAGGCCAATACACCGTATGCTTTCTTAACCACAGAGTCAACCTACGCAGCAGCTTTGAGTGTCCTATGGACTCGGACCCCAAGATCCCTCTGATCCTCCACACCGCCAAGAATCTTACCACGAATACTATATTCTGTCATCACATTCGACCTACCAAAGTGAACCAGCTCACGCTTATCTGGGTTGAACTCCATCTGCCACTTCTCAGCCAAGTTTTACATCCTATCGATGTCCTGCTGTAACCTCTGACAGCCTCCCACACTATCCAGAACACCCCCAACCTTTGTGTCATCAGCAAACTTACTAACCCATCCAGATCATTGATAAAACTCACGAAGAGTAAGGGTCCCAGAACAGATCCCTGAGGCAACACCACTTGTCACTGACCTCCATGCAGAATATGACCCATCTACAATCACTTTTTGTCTTCTGTGGGCAGGCCAGTTCTGGATCCACAAAACAACGTCCCTTGGATCCCATGCCTTCCTATTTCTCATAAGCCTTGCGTGGGGCACCTCATCAAATGTCTTGCTGAAATCCGTATACACTACATGTACTGCTCTACCTTCATCAATGTGTTTAGTCACATCCTCAAAAAATTCAATCAGGCTCGTAAGGCACGACCTGCCTTTGACAAAGCCACACTGACTATTCCTAATCATACTATGCCTCTCCAAATGTTCATAAATCCTGCCTCTCAGGATCTTCTCCATCAACTTACCAATCACTGAAGTAAGACTTACCGGCCTATAATTTCCTGGGCTATCCCTACTCCCTTTCTTGAGTAAGAGAACAACATCTGCAACCCTTCAGTCCTCTGGAACCTCTCCTGTCCCCATTGATGATGCAAAGATCATTGCCAGAGGCTCAGCAAACTGCTCCTTCACTTTCCACAGTAGCCTGGGGTACATCCCATCCTGTCCTGGTGACTTATCCAACTTGATGCTTTCCAAAAGCTCCAGCACATCCTCTTTCTTAATGTCTATATGCTCAAGCTTTTCAGTCTGCTGTAAGTCATCCCTACAATTGCCAAGGTCCTTTTCTGTAGTGAATACTGAAGCAAAGTATTCATTAAGTACCTCCACTATCTCCTTCGGTTCCATACACACTTTTCCACTGTCACACTTGATTGGTCCTCTTCTCTCACATCTTATCCTTCTATTTTTCACATACTTGAATGCCTTGGGGTTTTCCTTAATCCTGCTCGCCAAGGCCCCTTCTGGCTCTGCTTATTTCACTCTTAAGCTCCTTCCTGCTTATTTCACTCTCAAGCTCCTTCCTGCTAGTCTTATAATTTTCTAGATATCTATCATTACCTAGTTTTCTGAAGCTTTCTTACGCTGCTCTTTTCTTCTTGACTAGATTTTCAACCGCTTTTGTACACCATGATTCCTGTACCCTACCATCCTTACCGTCTCATTGGAACGTGCCTATGCAGAACGCCACACAAGTATTCCCTGAACATTTGCCACGCTTCTGCCATACATTTCCCTCAGAACATCTGATCCAAGTTCCAAGTTCCTGCCTGATAGCTTCATATTTCCCCTTACTCCAATTAAACGTTTTCCTAACTTGTCTGTTACTATCCCTCTCCAATGCAATGGTAAAGGAGATAGAATTGTGATCACTGTTTCCAAAACGCTCTCCTACTCAGAGACCTGATACTTGATCAGGTTAATTTCCCAATACCAGATGAAGTACAGCCACTCCTCCTGTAGGCTTATCTACATATTGTGTCAGGAAACCTTCCTGAATACACCTAACAAACTCCACCCCATCTAAACCCCTTGCTCCAGGAAGATGCCAATCAATATTTGGGAAATTAAAATCTCCCACCACGATGAGCCTGTTATTATTACCCTTTCCAGTATCTATCTCCTTATCTGCTCCTCGATGTCCCTGTAACTGTTGGGAGGTCTACAAAAAACACCCAGCAGATTGACCCCTTGCTGTTCCTAACCACCACACACAGAGACTCAATAAACAATCCCTCCGTGACTTCCTGCTTTTCTGCAGCCATGACACTATCTCTGATCTCATTATCTCATGTTCTCATTATTTATTGTGATTTATTTATATTCGTATTTGCACAGTATATTGTCTTCTGCAATATCTTTCATTGATCCTGTTATAATTACTATTCTATAGATTTGTTGAGTATGCCCACAAGAAAATGAATCTCAGGGTTGTATCTGCTGACATATCTGGTGACTTTGATAATAACACGTACTTTCAACTTTAAACTGTAAAAAAGAGATTTCTACTCAAATAAACACGAGGAATTCTTCAGATACTGGAATTTCAAGCAACACACATCAAAGTTGCTGGTGAACGCAGCAGGTCAGGCAGCGTCTCTAGGAACAGGTACAGTCGACGTTTCAGGCCGAGAACCTTCGTCAGGACTAACTGAAGAAAGAGCTAGTAAGAGATTTAAAAGTGGGAGGGGGAGGGGGAGATCCAAAATGATAGGAGAAAACAGGAGGGGGAGGGATGGAGCCAAGAGCTGGACAGGTGATTGGCAAAAGGGATATGAGAGGATCATGGGACAGGAAGTCCAGGGAGAAGGAAAAGGGGGAGGGGGGAAAAACCCAGAGGATGGGCAAGGGGAATAGTGAAGGGGACAGATGGAGAGAAAGGAGAGTGAGAGAAAGAATGTGTTTATTAAATAACGGATGGGGTACGAGAGGGAGGTGGGGCATTAGCGGAAGTTAGAGAAGTCAATGTTCATGCCATCAGGTTGGAGGCTACCCAGACGAATATAAGGTGTTGTACCTCCAACCTGAGTGTGGCTTCATCTTTACAGTAGAGGAGGCCGTGGATGGACATGTCAGAATGGGAATGGGATGTGGAATTAAAATGTGTAGCCACTGGGAGATCCTGCTTTCTCTGGCGGACAGAGCGTAGGTGTTCAGCAAAATGATCTCCCAGTCTGCGTCGGGTCTCGCCAATATATAGAAGGCCACATCGGGAGAACCGGACGCAGTATATCACCCCAGCCGACTCACAGGTGAAGTGTCGCCTCACCTGGAAGGGCTGTCTGGGGCCCTGAATGGTGGTAAGGGAGGAAATGTAAGGGCAGGTATAGCACTTGTTCTGCTTACAAGGATAAGTGCCAGGAAGAAGATCAGTGGGGAGGGATGGGGGGGACGAATGAACAAGGGAATCGCGTAGGAAGCGATCCTTGCGGAAAGCGGGGGGGGGAGGGAAAGATGTGTTGTTTTGAAAGATGTTTTGTTGGCTTTGTGGAACAATCTATGTTCTGTACCTATTCTGGTATCTGTCCCCCACTTTTCCTTCGCTACATCGACGACTGCATTGGCGCTGCTTCCTGCACACATGCTGAGCTCGTTGAATTTATTAACTTTACCTCCAACTTTAACCCTGCTCTCAAGTTTACCTGGTCCATTTCCGACACCTCCCTCCCCTTTCTAGATCTTTCTGTCTCTGTCTCTGGAGACAGCTTATCTACTGATGTCTACTATAAGCCTACTGACTCTCACAGCTATCTGGACTATTCCTCTTCTCACCCTGTCTCTTGCAAAAATGCCATCCCCTTCTCGCAATTCCTCCGTCTCTGCCGCATCTGCTCTCAGGATGAGGTTTTTCATTCCAGGACGAGGGACATGTCCTCCTTTTTTAAAGAAAGGGGCTTCCCTTCCTCCACCATCAACTCTGCTCTCAAACACATCTTCCCCATTTCACCACATCTGCTCTCACTCCATCCTCCCACCACCCCACTAGGAATAGGGTTCCCCTGGTCCTCACCTACCACCCCACCAGCCTCCGGTTCCAACATATAATTCTCCGTAACTTCCGCCACCTCCAACGGGATCCCACCACTAAGCACATATTTCCCTCCCCTCCTTTCTCTGCTTTCCGCAAGGATCGCTCCCTACGCGACTCCCCTGTCCATTCGTCCCCCCCATCCCTCCCCACTGATCTCCCTCCTGGCACTTATCCTTGTAAGCGGAACAAGTGCTACACATGCCCTTACACTTCCTCCCCTACCACCATTCAGGGCCCCAGACAGTCCTTCCAGGTGAGGCGACACTTCACCTGTGAGTCGGCTGGGGTGATATACTGCATCCGGTTCTCCCGATGTGGCCTTCTATATATTGGCGAGACCCAACGCAGAGTGGGAGATCATTTTGCTGAACACCTACGCTCTGTCCGCCAGAGAAAGCAGGATCTCCCAGTGGCCACACATTTTAATTCCACATCCCATTCCCATTCTGACATGTCTATCTACAGCCTCCCCTACTGTAAAGATGAAGCCACACTCAGGTTGGAGGAACAACACCTTATATTCCGTCTGGGTAGCCTCCAACTTGATGGCATGGACATTGACTTCTCTAACTTCCACTAATGCCGCACCACCCCCTCGTACCCCATCTGTTACTTATTTTTATACACACATTCTTTCTCTCACTCTCCATTTTTTCCCTCTGTCCCTCTGACTATACCCTTTGCCCATCCTCTGGGTTCCCCCCCCCCACTTTCCTTCTCGCTGGGCCTCCTGTCCCATGATCTTCTCATACCTATTTTGCAAATCACCTGTCCAACTCTTGGCTCCATCCCTCCCCCTCCTGTCTTCTCCTATCATTTTGGATCTCCCCCTCCCCCTCCCACTTTTAAATCTCTTACTAGGTCTTTCTTCAGTTAGTCCTGACGAAGGGTCCCGGCCTAGAGATGCTGCCTGATCTGTCGCGTTCACCAGCAACTTTGATGTGTGTTTCTACTCAAGTTCATCACAAGTGCCTCAGTATTTAGCAGCCAAAAAAGGGTATTTCGTTTCTCAAAGTACTTTGTGACTGGTTTCTTGCACCATTTTTGCAGGTTAGATTAACCTCTGTCTCAGTAAGCAATTCCTAATCAGATAACAAAGAAGTTCCCTACCTTCACCTTCTATTTCCCTATCCTCTGTGATACTTGTCTGTGTATTAATTAACTTGACCTTGTACATTTCCTGGAAATGTAAACTGAAAGCTGTAAATGAGAGTGTAGCTCTTTTGGTCTCAAAGGAGAATACAAATAGAACAAATAATAAAGTGAATCAAAGGCAAAAGTCTGGTGCAGAAAGAAAAAATTGCAAATATTTGAAGCTTGAAATATAACTGGCAAGCCAATAACTATGTGTGCCTCTTGATTCCAATATATGGAAAGAATACTAAACCATGTTGTATTTCTATGGCTGTCTCTGATGATCTGTTTAAGGGCTACTTACTGAACAGTGCATCAGATTAATTTTGATGTATGTACCAGTGCTGCCAGCAAAGCAGAGTCTTACTGAGAAAGTCATGAAGAGATGATAGGTGTGTTACTTCCACATGCAATCAAATTAATTATTGTTTCAGGAGTGTGTCCAATGCACCTGGTTCTTTTGGCTATGTGCTGGCTATGGCACTTCTAGCTTAAAATGAGCATGAGCTTCTTCTCTCCTACTCTGGAGTTTTAGGTATTCATCAACACTGTTCAAATGAGCAAAAAGCCTTCAAGTGTTCAGCCAATTTTCACACCAGGCTTTGGTTTTGTGTTTTTTTTTGTTGTAGCAACATTTGTAATCTAAATGGAGAGATACTGAAGGTGCTACTTTCCTGTTAGTACAATCCAAGAATTTCTAGGTTACCAATTTCAATGGTTCAATTTAATCAGTGAATGTATACAGTACACAACCTGACATCCACGAAAACAGGAAAAAAAAACCCTAAGAATGAATGACAGAAAACGTTAGAACTCCAAAACCTCCCTCCCCCACACAAAAGCATCAACCACCCCGTATTTGTTCCAGCAAAAGCACCCCCCCCCAACACCCACCAGGCAAGCAATAGCAAAGCCCCCAAAGAGACCGTGATCTAGAGTCCATCAATAACTGCTGTCCATCCCAACACTTCAACATCTCTATCAGGCTGTATCTCTCACTAGTGAGCACATAGGATCTGAACAATCATAAATTTAGCTTCTGTTGGGATATTGTGATGAAACCTACTGTACCTAATAAAGTGACCACTGAGTGTATGTTAGTGGTCTTCTGCTGATGTAGCCCAGCCACTCCAAAGTTTGACATTTTGTGCATTCTTGATGCTCTTCTGCACACCACTGTTGTAACATATGATTATTTGACTTACTGTCACCTTCCTCTCAGCTTAAACCAGTGTGGCTAAAATCAGCTTAAAACAGTCTCCTCTGATGTCTCTCAATAACAAGGTGTTTTCGCCCACACAACTGCTAGTCACTTGATGAGTTTTTTTTTGTTTGTTTTTCACATTATTCTCTGCAAACTCTAGAAACTGCTTTGTGTGAAAATCCCAATTTTTGAGATACCCAAACCACCCCATCTGGTACCAAAAATCATTCCACAGTCAGAGTTACTTAGATCACATTTCTTCCCAATTCTTACGTTTGATCTAAACAACAACAAACCTCTTGACCATGTCTGCATGCTTTTATGCATTGAGTTGCCTCTACATGATTGGCTAAATAGATATTCACGTTAATTAGCAGGTGTACAGGTGTATTTAATAAAGTAGCTACTAAGTGTGCCAAATAATTAAATTATCATCTCTGTTTTTATGCTGGACTGCCTAGTGTGGTTAAGTATGAGAAATTAGTAAAGAAAACTTTTGACTTGGAAAATTAAAATTAATGCCAATGAAGGAGTAACCACAAAGGGGAGCAGAGTGTGTGGGGTACAGTTTGAATCATAACAAATAAATTTTAACTTTAAAATTTAATTCCTGTAAGAAATTTTCCCCATTGGAATGTGTGAGTTTTCCCCAAGTCCTGTGGTTTCCTCCCACAATACAAAGACCAAAGTTAATTGGTCACTTTTAATTGTCCCTTGATTTGGTTTAGGTTACTCGGTGATACGTCAGGGGTCGCTGGGGTAGCGGAGACTGAAGGACGGGAAGGCCCTACTCTGCACTGCATCACTAAATAAATAAATAAATAACTCGGGAGTAATATTCTATCATATGTTTAAAGCTTTGGGGAAGAAAAGGTTTTGCAATACTGTTCATTTGGCTGGGTTTTCATATACAGCACAAAATCATGCCACTTAGCTTGACTGGTGTTCATGATCCATGTGAAAGAAAAAAACATATTAATGACAAAAACTCCTATGTTAAATAAGAGAGAAGAATGAGGAGTCAAAAAGGAGGTTAAAAGGAAATGTAAGTTAGGCCATGACTTCTCAGTTATTAATTTTGCTCGACTATTTTTGTTCGCTCTTACACCAGTTTCTCTATAATGAGCCAATTAACCTGGAGTCATTGACATGGAGTCATTCAGCACTGAAGTAGGCCCCCTGATCTACCAGCTTACGACACGTGTTATAATTCCCACATTCTTATCACCCCTCACCCCTCAGATACCATCGCTCAACCCCTAGATACCTCCACTCACCTACAGTACCGTGTAAAATTCTTAGGCGCATATATATATACTGTAGCTAGGGTCCCTAAAATTTTTGCACAATACTGTAGCAGTTTTAATGTACTGCACTGTACTGCTGCAAAAAAAAACATATTATAATATATGTGAGTAATGATAAACCTGATTCTGATATGGATCTTTATTGTGAACTGAGAGTGGGAAGGGGTCAGGGAAAAGGGAATCATGGTTGGGAAAAGGGGAAGGGAGAGGGGTGAGAGCAGGAAGGACCAGAGACAAATTCTGTAATGATCAATAACCTAATTGTTTGGAATAAAATGAGCTTACCTGGTGTCTCAGGGCTGGGAGAGTCTGCACCTGCAGCACCCCTTGCCTCTGACGTTCCTTCTCTACCACCTATCACACCCCCTCTCACTTGCTCTACTCTTGCCATTCCCAACATCCTTTGCTCCTGCCAAGATTACAAACTCATTCTCCTTTCCACGTCAACAAGTACAGTACTATGCAAATGTCTTAGGCATCCTAGCTATATATATGTGCCTAAGACTTTTGCGTAGTATTGTACACACAGGGGTAATTTACAGTGTCCAATTAAACTATCAACCCACAGATCTTGCGGGTGTAGGAGGCAACTGAAGACCCAGAGAAAACCTACACAATCACAAGGGGAATCTGAAAACTCCACGCAGACAGCACGTAAGGCCAGGGGTCGGGATTGAAAGCAGATTGCTGGCTACTAGCTATGCCATTGTACCTCCCTCAAAATTCTTTCATTAATTAGCATTTTTCTTATTGTCACATGTTCCAACCTCGGTACATCATGCTAAATTTCTTAGTGCAAATATCTGCATCGTGAAAACAGATGGAATAACCACAGTAATTCCATTCATTGGATTTTAGTGTGTATATTGTAAATGAAAGCGAGCACACTGCTCTCTACATAATTGTTGATTCTACTTTCTTGTCGGGTAAAGGCTACTGTCGCGAGCCCTTCGGGCCTCTGTGGATTGCCGTAGGATGTTGTGATTCTCGAGCACTGGTATGTACTAATTGTTGTAGCTGTTAAGCCCAGGTGCTTTCTTTTAGTTCTTGCCAAGTTAATTGTGACTGACACATATTTCCCGCTATTCTATGATTATTTAAAGGCAACTGTCTTTGTGTTCTCTGTTGGAAACCACTGATTTTTTAAAATAATACTTTTCATAGCATTTGCACTTTTTAACAAATTCATGTATTTTTCACAGTATGTAGTGGTCCATCCCCACTCACTGGCAGAAAGCGGTATAGCAGCTAAACTAACGGTTTATCACATTTCTCATTTTTCATTGGTTGAGTATTAGCATATTACCCACATGATATAATTGTTTTAGTTTTGTAGCCTATTAACTGGATTATTCCTATCTAAGGAAATTTTCTTACCTTATCTATAAAAATGATGGATTTTTCAAAGGCACCATCTTTAGTCTTTTTGACTTTGCATTCATTGCCATTCACTTACCTCTCAGCATTGTTTCTCAGCACTTTATTTAGCTTGTTTAGTATTTCTATGTTTGTTTGTACTCTTAAATAAACAATCATTAGAATTAAGACTGCTCGTCATTCCTGTTTCTTGGAAGAACCCAAGGATCAGAAAATAAGCAGAGTTCCATTGTCTTTTAGCAGAGTCCTACTGTGTGTTGGAGAATGATTTGTCTCACAGTGTGACTTGGTCACGTGTCAGATGCTTTATTGCTATTCCTATGTCTAATCTCCTGCTTCTGTCTCTTCACAGGGAGTCTGCTGTTCCTCCACT
Organism: Mobula hypostoma; assembly: GCF_963921235.1. NCBI lineage: Eukaryota > Metazoa > Chordata > Chondrichthyes > Myliobatiformes > Myliobatidae > Mobula > Mobula hypostoma. The sequence goes on from NC_086116.1 coordinate 29,073,906, forward strand.
TCTACGGTGAGTCAGTGCCAGCGGTTATTGTGTCAGAGGGAACCTTCCGTTCCTTCACACTTGGGTCCAATTTTGCAGTGATCATCATGACAGTCTGCCATCCTCTGCACCTGGGTTGAGTCATTGCCAGAACAGAGCCTGACAATGTGCCATCCCTCCACTCTTGGGTCCAGTCCTGTGGGTGCATGTCATGAGAGGCGACATCCAGAAATACCACCACATAAAATTTAAAGCAACACACATCAAAGTTGCTGGTGAACGCAGCAGGCCAGGCAGCATCTCTAGGAAGAGGTACAGTCGACGTTTCGGGCCGAGACCCTTCGTCAAGTCTAACTGAAAGAAGAGCTAGTAAGAGATTTGAAAGTGGGAGGGGGAGGGGGAGATCCAAAATGATAAGAGAAGATAGGAGGGGGAGGGATGGAGCCAAGAGCTGGACAGGTGATTGGCAAAAGGAATCTGAGAGGATCATGGGACAGGAGGCCTAGGGAGAAAGAAAGTGGGAGGGGGGAAGCCCAGAGGATGGGCAAGGAGTATAGTGAGAGGGACAGAGGGAGAAAAAGGAGAGAGAGAGAAAAAATATATATATATAAAAAGGCAGGCATAGCTGGGACCCATACGGATGCCCATGGCTACACCTTTAGTTTGGAGGAAGTGGGAGGAGCCACTATGCCTGCCTTTTTTTTGTGGGCTTTGTGGAACAATCCATGTTCCAAACCTATACTGGTGTCTGTCCCCCATTTTTCCTTCACTACATCGACAACTGCATTGGCGCTGTTTCCTGCACGAATGCTGAACTCGTTGACTTCATTAATTTTGCCTCCAACTTTCACCCTGCCCTCAAGTTTACCTGGTCCATTTCTAACACCTCCCTCCACTTTCTAGATCTTTCTGTCTCTATCTCTGGAGACAGCTTATCTACTGATGTCTACTATAAGCCTACGGAATCTCACAGCTATCTGGACTGTTCGTCTTCTCACCCTGTCTCTTGCAAAAATACTATCCCCTTCCTGCAATTCCTCCGTCTTCGCCGCATCAGTTCTCAGGATGAGGCTTTTCATTCCAGGACGAAGCAGATGTCCTCCTTTTTTAAAGAAAGGGGCTTCCCTTCCTCCACCATCAACTCTGCTCTCAAGTGCATCTCTCCCATTTCATGCACATCTGCTCTCACCCCATCCTCCCGCCACCTCACTAGGAATAGGGTTCCCCTGGTCCTCACCTACCACCCCACCAGCCTCCGGGTCCAACATATTATTCTCCGTAACTTCCGCCACCTCCAACGGGATCCCACCACTAAGCACATCTTTCCCTCCCTCCTCTGCTTTCCGCAGGGATCGCTCCCTACGCGGTTCCCTTGTCCATTCATCCCCCTCATCCCTCCCCACCGATCTCCCTCTCAGCACTTATCCTTGTAGGCGGAACAAGTGCTACACATGCCCTTACACTTCCTCCCTCACTACCATGCAGGGCCCCAGACAGTCCTTCCAGCTGAGGCGACACTTCACCTGTGAGTCGGCTGGGGTGATATACTGCGTCCGGTGCTCCCAATGCAGCCTTCTAAATATTGGCGAGACCCGACGCAGACTGGGAGACCGTTTCGCTGAACACCTACGCTCTGTCTGCCAGAGAAATCAGGATCTCCCAGTGGCCACACATTCCACGTCCCATTCCCATTCTGATATATCTATCCACGGCCTCCTCTACTGTCAAGATGAAGTCACACTCAGTTTGGAGGAACAACACCTTATATTCCATCTGGGTAGCCTCCAACCTGATGGCATGAACATTGACTTCTCTAACTTCTGCTAATGCCCCACCTCCCCCTCGTACCCTGTGGGTTGGTTATTTATTTATTTACTTACCTACTTACTTATTTGTTTGTTTGTTTATTTATTTATTTATTTTATATATTTATTCGTTCTCTCTCTTTCCTTTTTCTCCCTCTGTCCCTCTCACTATACTCCTTGCCCATCCTCTGGGTCCCCCCTGCCCTTTCTTTCTCCCTCAGCCTCCCGTCCCATGATCCTCTCATATCCCTTTTGCCAATCAACTTTCCAGCTCTTGGCTCCATCCCTCCCCCTCCTGTCTTCTCCGATCATTTTGGATCTCCCCCTCCCCCTCCCACTTTCAAATCTCTTACTCACTCTTCCTTCAGTTAGTCCTGACGAAGGGTCTCGGCCTGAAACGTCGACTGTACCTCTTCCTAGAGATGCTGCCTGGCCTGCTGCATTCACCAGCAATTTTTATGTGTGTTGCTTGAAATTCCAGCATCTGCAGATTTCCTCATGACCACATAAATTTCACTTTGCTTTGACAAATATATCTGTTGTTGTCATCTTCTCTCATTCGTTTGGCATTCTCTCTTATTTTCTCCTTGCATTCATTAAAATTCAAAATATCAATGTTTAAGAAACTTGTCATTACCTCTAATAATTCTGCTATAATCGCAGTTGCCATGATTATTGGGTGAGATTTTATCACATTTATGTTATATTCCTTTCTTCAGTACTTTCCTCCTTTAATAAATTAGCTATTTCCTCCCAAAATACAAGATCAAAGTAATGCAAACTCATCCAGCTGATCTTCCAACAGCAATTTCCTGTGTCCATGTTCATTTTCTCACTGTTATGTGTGTCGTTTGTACAGTTGCCTGTTTATGTGCTGTCATGATCAGTTTCTCTGACTCAATTACCATTTGGGCACATGGGATTGGGACTACAGCTCATGTGAAGAAATATTAACATGGAGTGGCTGGACTCAACAACAGCTTCTGTTGTCAACTCCTACTTCTTCAAACTTCCAGATCAAACGTGCACTTCAACAAATTCTACTCACTTAAGTTTGCTACAGCACCAGAACTTTTACATCATAGTTTTATTTATTTTCCCTGTACGTCTTCGTTTTAAAGAGGTAGATGTCCTTTCAGTCATTCTATAAATCTGTAAGAAGACTGAAATATTTCCCATCCTTCCAAGCAGGACCACAAAGATTGCAGAATAAAGAAGGGTGTGTTTTATTTCCTTGGCTCAAAGTAGTCATGATTTCTGTTTATTGGTTTTCTTCTGGACAATAACTGTACCAAAAGCTTGGTGTAAATAGCCCATCTCCTGCATCTATAAATATCACCGTTCTCCTGACTCTGACCTTATGTTATTTCAGAGACTATATTTCCTGTTTAAAGCTGAAAAGGTTAAACAATGTCCTGATAGATCTAATAACCTAAACACTAAGATGTCATCATTATCTTGATCTTTTGTCAATATGCTGTCATTCTCTATGTAATGGGGCCTTCTCTGTTTACCCTACCGGGAAATTTTGTTCGCTGTTTGATCTAATGACCTTGTATTTGCTTAAAGTGCACTTGGCCCTTCTCTACACCAATAATATTCATGTTAGGGCTGCATGACCTGCTGACCTGTCGAAATTACCTCAGTTCTAACACTCTCACCTCTGAAATGTCTAGGGCTTCACCTGATCTCCTCGACGATGTAAAAGCTTCCTTGGCAATATTTGAGCAAGACCCTTGCAATTTTACAAGCATGCTGACCAACATTTATCCATCAAACAAAAACCATTAAACCAGAATATCTAATCATTTTTCTCACCTGAAGTCATTACTAAATATGAAACAACTGGTGTTCAAAGTTCAAAGTAAATTCATTATTGAAGTACATATATTTCACCATATACAGCCCTGAGATTTATTTTCTTGCAGGCAAACTCAAAAAATCCAGAGAATAATAACCATAAAAGAATCAGTAAAAGTCTCCATAACTTGGGCATTCAACCAAAGTGCAGAAGACAACAAACAGTGTAAATACAAAAATAGAGAGATAATAATAAATAAATAAGCAATAAATGTTCAGAACATAGGAAGAAGAGTTCTTGAAAGTGGGAATATTTCAGTGATGGGCTATTGAAGTTGAGTGAGATGATCCCCTTTGGTTCAAGGACCTGATTTGTGGGTTAGTAACTGTTCCCAAACCTGGTGGTGTGAGTTCTAAGGCTCCTGTATCTTCTTCCTGATGACAGCAGTGGGAAGACAGCATAACCTAGGGGTCCCTGATGATAGATGCTATGACCATGCTTAATGGTGGGGAGGGCTTTACCCGTGATGGACCGGGCAGTATCCATTACTTTTTGGAGGATTTACACTTCAAGAACATTAGAGTTTCCACTCCAGGCTGTGGTGCAGCCAGTCAATAGCTTCTCCACTACACATCTATAGAAGTTTGTTGAAGTTGTAGATGTCATGCTGAATTTCTGCAAAGGAAGGAGAGGTACAGCTGTACTTTTTTCGTAATGGCACTTAGGTGCTAGGCCCAGGACGAGTCCTCTGAAATAATAACACTGAGGGATTTAAAGTTGCTGATCCTCTCCACCTCTGATCTTCTGATGAGGATTGCCTCATGGACCTCCGGCTTCCTTCTCCTGAAGTCAATAATCAGCTCCTATGCTTCAAAGGTGATCATATTTCCAACAGCTATTGAATTTGGAAACTTCTTGGAGCGTTCTGAGAAATTGAGAAGTTTTATCTGAAGTGTGGATGATTTATTTCCAAAATTCCCCATTACTCAAAGCTCCCAAATCCCTTTTAACTCCCAAATCCCTTTCCGCTCTCAAATCCCTTTCAGCTCCCAAATCTCTTTCTGCTTCCAAATCCTGGCCAGGGCAACATTTCCAAACTGGAGTGTAAAGGCAATAAGTTCAATTAATCATGTTGAGTGTTAGGTATAAATGACATGATCATCTGTATCACTGCTTAATCTTTAACCATTTAGTAAAAGTCTCAATGGAATTTAATTATGTCTTATTGCACTATGGTTTACAGCGTATTTCTGCTATTTTTTAACATCACTTTTCACGAATAATTAATTCTCTGAAAACTGGAAAGTACCTCTAATAGTCTGATACTTGGATAGGCATTAGGTTACATTAAAAACGCAAACACGAGGAAATCTGCAGATGCTGGAATTTCAAGCAACACATATAAAAGAGAATTGTAACTGTCCAGCTCTTGGCTCCATCCCTCCCCCTCCTGTCTTCTCCTATCATTTCGGATCTCACCCTCCCCCTCCCACTTACAAATCTCTTACTAGCTCTTCCTTCAGTTAGTCCTGACGAAGGGTCTCGGCCCGAAACATTGACTGTACCTCTTCCTAGAGATGCTGCCTGGCCTGCTGCGTTCACCAGCAACTTTTATGTAGGTTACATTAAACGTTGAATAGACCTTGTCACATTTCGCTAAATCCATTCACAGTGAGAAAGGGTACAGATACAGCAGCAGATAAAAATAATCAATACATATAAGTGAGTTATTGAAATGTTAGGATGTGAAAGAGAAGACTGGTGGCTTCCAACTTTATTTTGAAGACACATGAGGCTTTAGATTCTGGGATTCAAAGTTCAAAGTACATTTATTATCAAAGTATGTATGCTATTTAAAACCTTGAGAATCATCTCCTTACAGGCAGCTACTAAACAAAGAAACCCAAAAGAACCCATAAGAAAGAGAAGAATTCTGTAGCAACACAGTAAAAACCTGGAGGAACAGCAGATCAGACAGCATCTACAGAGGGAAATGGACAGTCAATTTCATCAGGACTGATATGTTCTAGGTGTATTATCTACATCCAAGTTATATGTCCAATTCCATTATGTATTGACAGTCCTCTCCCTCCAGTATCCAATTTCACTGCATAATACATTTATTGATTTAAAAATTGGAAACAAAATACTATGAATGCCAAATATATGAATTAAAAACTGCTCCTCAAAAGTAAAATAAGGATTTATGTGCAAATACAATTCTGTTAGCATTAGCAATTCTCTTATAAAGTACCTTGGAGAACCCCGTTAATATGCACACCCAGTACGTGATCAGCAAGCTGACAGTTCAATCCGAAAGCAAACCTTCATCTTATAAAATATCATTGATTGGGAACATTCTCTGTTTTCATCTCTCCATAAAAGCTCTTCTTGAGTTTTCTAGTAATTTCTGGCTTTAACAGATAGAGGGGGAGAATTTGCAGGATGAAAAGCTAGGAAGAAAAATGCCATTTAATTATCACAGTTTAGCAGAAACAAAATGCAATAGTCTTGATTCTTCCTCAGCATTTTTCAACAAGACAATCAGGAGAACCCTGTACAATAAAAATTTATAAAGAGAGCACACAATTGGAAATTAGAATTCACCACGCAAAATACTCTGCTGTTTTAATCAAATGCCATGCAGATTGTTAATCTCTCTCTCTAAGTTTGTGATACAGTACTGTGCAAGTCTGAGCACACATCTAGGGTGCATAGACTTCTGCATAGTACTATAGACATTTTAAGTATTACATTGCACAGCTGCTGCTGCAAAAAAAAACAAACTTCATGACATATGTGAGTGATGATAAACCTGATTCTGATATGGGGCTGAGAGTGAGAAGGGGGCAGACAGAAATGAGTCATGGTTGGAAAAGGGGGAAGGGAGAAGGGAGGACGCGGAAAGCACCAGAGAGACATTCTGTAATCAATTGTTTAGAATCAAATTATCTTGCCTGGGGTCACAGGGCTGAGTGTGTCTGCACCTACCCCTGGCACTCCTTCTCTGCCGACTGTCCCACATCCACCCCCTCCCCACCCCCCGGCTAATAGAGATTGCGGCGGAGATGATCTTGCCAACCTGAACTGACTGGGGTCTACAAGTGAGGAAATCCAGGAACCAATTGCACAAGGGGGTATTGAGGCCCAAGCTTTGGAGTTTACTGTTTAGCTTTGAGGGGGTGATGGTGTTAAATGCCAAGCGGTAATCGATAAAGCATCCAGCTGTATGCATCTTTGCTGTCCAGATGTTCCAGGGTTGTGTAAAGAGCCAATGAGATAGCATCTGCTGTAGATCTGTTGCTTCAGAAGGCAAATTGGAGCGGATCCAAGTTGCCATTCAGACAAGAGCTGCTATAATTCAACACCACAAGAACAAAACACATCATCACCGTGGATGTAATTGCCACTGGACAATAGTCATTTAGACAAGTTACCACACTCCTCTTGGGCACCTGTATGATTGAAGCCTGCTTGATGCAGGTGGGTACCACACACTGCTGGAGCGAAAGATTGAAGATATCCGTGAACACACTAGCCAGTTGCTCAGCACAGGTCTTCAGTACTTGGCCAGATATTCCATCTGGACTAGACGCTTTCCTTAGATTTACTCTCTTGAAGGCAACCCACACATCATCTTCAGGTACTGAGACCAAAGGTTCATTGGGAGACATGGGGGTGCGTGATGGTTCATCCCTTTTCTGGCAAGCATAGAAGGCATTGAGCTCATTTGGAAGTGAAACTCCATTGTCCCCTATGTCACAAGATATAACTTTGTCAGAGGTTATGGCATTCAAACCCTGCCAGAGCCGTCAAGCATCTCTCATTGATTCCAGTCTAGTCTGGAATCTCTACTTCTCTGAAAGGTGGCTTTCCAGAGATCATACCTGCAGCTTTTGTAACATTCTCGATCTCCAGACTTGAATGCCTCTGATCTGGCTCCCAGCAGATTCTGGGTTTCGTTGTTCATCTAGGGCTTCTGACTGAGGAAACCCTGAATAATTTCATGGGGCCACTGTCATCCACAGCTGTTTTAATAAAGTCTGTACTGACTCTGGTGTAGTCATTTAGGTCCTCGGATGAGTTCTTGAACACGGTCCAATCCACTGCCTCAAGGCAATCCTGTAACCATTCCTCAGACTCCTGCAATCTCCTCTTGGTTGGCTTGATCTCTGGAGTCTTACTCTTTAGAAACTAACTGTATGCAGGTAGCAGGAACCCTGCCAAATGATCCAACTTACTAAAATGCAGTCTCAGGAGGCAACGATAGGCATTTCTGATCATAGTGTCACAGTCTCGGATTCAGGCGACCTGGGTTCAATTCCTGCAGCTGCCTGTAAGAAGTTTGTACGTTCTCTCCGTGACAATGCAGGTTTCCTCTGGGTGCTCTGGTTTCCTTCCACAGTCCAAAGACGTACCAGCTGGGACGCTACCTGGTCATCGTAAATTCACCCATGATTAGGCTAGGATTAAATTAGGGGATTACTGGGCAGTATGGCTCAAAGGGCTAGAAGGGCTTGTTTCACGCTGCATCTCAATAAATAAATAAAACAAAAAATATAAATGAGTTAGCACCATTGTTGACAAATCTCCAATATCCAGAGCAAACTTCCACTATCAGCACACCAATATTGTATCCAATTTCCTTTCTCATCTTGAATCTTACATATTTTAAGCTTCTGGGTCACCCTACCATGTGTGATCTTGCCAAAGGTCTTGCTAGTGTTCATATAGAAAATCTCCCCCACTCTCCCCTCTTCAGTCTTATTAGTCACCTCCTCTAAAACCTCAATCTTATTTGTAAGCTGTGATTTCCCATAAACAAAACCATGTAGACAAAAGGTAGTCCTTACCTTCCAAACTGCAAATAAATTCTGTCCTTCAATGTTCCTTTCAGTAACTTTCCCGCAACTGATGTAAAGATCACCAGCCTGTCGTTCCTTCGACTGCACTTGTGGGCCTTTTTAAAATAAATGCACAACATTAGCCATCCTTCAGTCTTCTGGTTGTTCATCTGTGTGTAACTATGTTACAAAAACCTCTACCAGGAGTCCCAGAAATCTCTTCCCTTGTTTCCCACAGCATCTGTGATGTATCTGATATCACCTTTATGTGCTTCAAGGCCACCAACATCTCCTCCTTCATAATATCAATATGCTTCAGGTTATCACTCTTTCTTCCTTGTACTCATTAGCTTCAATGTCCTCCATGGTAATATAGATGAGAAGTATTTATCTTAGACCTTACCCCACCTCCTGTGGTTGCACATCTACATTGCCACTCTAGTACCCTCGGGAACATAAAGGGCAAGATATTCACCAAAGCAGCTAATTCATAGAGCTCCTTCCTCTCATGTCATAGGGGTTTAATTTTTAATAATTGTCTCCAGTACACCAGCCATCCATTCTTTTCTGTGCTTTCAGAAGGTACATTTATGATTGAATCAGGCTGAATATTAGTCTTCGTGATGTGCAAATTCCAATTTCTTAGTGACACTATTTTTATACTGACTCCAGAAATCACAAAATAAAGCACTTCAGAATGGAAACTTAGTGAGCGTCAAAGCCACTTTGAAGTAAGAATGATGACCATTCACTCTTACCTCATCCATGTTTAGACCGTGCGTGCTATCACCAGAGGTTGGATGAACTTGGGTTTCTCTGGAGTGTTGGAAGCTGAGGGGAGATCTGATACAGGTTTGTAAGATTATGAGAGGCATAGATAGAGTGCTCAGAGAGTTTCTGTTTCCTGGAGTTGAAATGTTTAATGCCATAGCGTATGCATTGAAGGTGAGAGGGGGTAGGTTCAAAAGGGATGTGAGAGGTAAGCTTTTTACCTCTGCTATGGTGGTAGAGGCAAATACATTGGAGGCTTTTAAGAGACGTTTAGATAGGCACATGAATGTAAGGAAGATAGAGGGATATAGAATGGTGTAGACAGGATGGATTTTGGTGTTTTTGATTTGGTTTTTAGCTGGTTTGGCACAACATTCTGGGCTGAAGGGCCTACTCCCATGCTGTACTGTTCTATGTTCTATGTAAGTCAACGTTCATGTCTCAGTGACAGTAAATGGCTCCAGTGTTTTGTTCTTCCATTAGAAATGCAGAAACTTTTGAGTGATTGGGATACCTCTCACAAAATATAATGTAAAATCTAATCTATTGTTTTACAATCAGCTGCCTTTGAGCAGTTCCGGCCATTTATTACATTTAGGATGGTGGTGAATATTGGTAGCTCATGTTGGGGCGTTTGATGTGGGGTTCGTCAAGCTTGGCAATTAATTTGCAGGCATTTCATCACTGGCCGAGGTGACATCCTCAGTGTGCAGTTGGTGTTTCTCTCTGGGAGTGTTTGTGTTTATATATGCCCCCATTCACTCACCTTGATCCTGATTGGCTACCCCTTCAGTTGACCTCTGAATTCTGTTGGCTTGCATTTCTTTGGCTCTCAGGGGTTCGTAGATGCCATTATTTTATTACATTTACACATGCTCAGAGTTTCTTGGTGAGGTCTTGTTCTGCAAATTCCAGTAGTAATAATAATAATAATAATAATAATTTCAGCACATTGCTCCTCCTTGACAGGGCTCTGGGACCCATGTGAGCAAGACTGGTCAGGATCAACCTGCTCCTGGATCAGCAGCTACCACCAGCTCCATCGCTATAGAGAGAATAAGACTGAGAACAGTCGGAGAATTCAAGTATCACGACAGTGTCATTTGTCATGATGGCTGACTAGACACAGAAATCGGTGCCGGGATTTTCAAGGCCAACCAGAGCCTTGGTTGATTGTGATTGGTTGTGTTGAATCTGCTGTCGTGAGCCCTGCAGCTTGCCATAAAGTGTTGAGCTTCTAGGGTTCTTGAGCATGTGTATTTGCTAATCATTAGCTTAACCAGAGCCGTTAAGCCTTTGAGCTTTCAGTAAATCTTATCAGGGTACTTGTGACTGCCATGTGTTTTCCGCATTCTGAAGTTACTTAAGGAGGACTCTCGTTTAGTGCTTTGGTGGAGACATCCTGTCACGATATGCTTTTGAAGGACTGAACCCAAGTGTGGAGAAATGGCAGGCACGTTTCTCCACTCCTGGGTCAAGTTGTGAACCTGCCGTCTGCAGCTCCTGGTGCCAGCAACGCCCATAACAGGGAAAGCCTGACGCTCCTCTGCACTTGGATCCAGTCCTCCGAGAGCACACTGTGACACCAGCACAACATCCACCTGCTCACAAAAGTAATGGTGTATGAAGCTATTCTCCTCAACAATCTCCTGTATGGATATGAAACCTGGACCATATACAGAAGACACATCAAAATATTAAAGGGATTCCACATGCTTAGGCTGAGGTCAATCCTTGGCATCTTTTGGCAGAGCTGAGTCACAAACCCAGAGGTCCTCAACAGGGCAGGAACGACCAGTCTTGAGGCCGGGACTGGAAAAGCTTCAGTGAACAGGGAATATCATACACATGAAGGATTCCTAAATCCCCAAGCGGCTACTATCAGTGAGCTTTTGCTGGGCAAGAGGAATCGAGTCAAAAGGAACCCCATAAGAGTTTCAAAGTCTGCGTGAAAGCTAAGTTTAAACACACTGGCCTAGTACTAAAATGGATGGAGCAGAGTGCCTTGCGAGCCGTGGTTAGAATTGCTCACAACAACCTGCAGGAAGGACACTGAGCAGTACTAATCGCTGCCCGACAAAGATGAAAAGCAACAGCAGCAGTTCCACTTCAAGATCCAGCACAGTTGAGGACATCTATGTTGCTCACAACTCAGACTCAGCAGTCACGAACAAACACACACCAGAACTGCACTGCTATCGTCGGATACAATGGACAACCAAGCAACCAAGACTAACAACAGTGTGACGTTTAAGGTAAATAACTTTGAACGATCTCTTTACATAGCCAACAAGAGGCTGAAATGACCTATAAAGTCATCACTTTTGAGCGAAAAATAGCTTCAACTTCAAAGACTTAGTACAAAATACACACACATGGGAACAACATCTTGACAAAGACATCCACACATTCACATGCAGCTAATGGGCATTCCAGGACAGGCCGCTGATGTCAGATTCAGCATATAACAATCTTCATCATTGCCTCTGTTCCCATTTTCCAACTGCAGAATCCTGCTTGTCACATCCTCACACAACTGAATGTAATACTGAATGCCAAGAAATTCCAGCCACTAGGCCTAATTAAAGGGCTCATGAACTCCTTATAAATCAGTTTCTTTTGATAACTGTTATAATTGAGTACTTTTGTCAGTGTTTTTTCTGATTAGCAGAAGTTTGGTGAGAAGTCTGTTTGCTGTTGAAATGCATTTCTGGTCATTATAAAGAGCATGTGTGTGCTCACAGAAAGTAAGACTTCCTCTGAGAACTGGCCACACATGAATGGAGAATGCCAGGTCACAGAGATTTTAAGCTGAAAGAGGATGTGTCAGAATCTCCCAGATTCACTCATTCACCCAGAGAAGAGTCTATAAATTAGCAACAAGAATACTTTATTCATGAAATTCCTTACAGAGCCTGTCAGTGGCTTTTGTTGTTACTGTGAACAAAGTTGACAGAGAAACAATGAAACTGGTTGATGTAGAAGTGTTTTTTTCAGTACAAATGAATAATAGGCATCATATTGAGAAACCCTTGTAAGAAGAGGCCTATTCAACGCAATGTTACATGACATTTTATATGCTAAAGATCAAAGGTAACTACAGGACAATTCTATAGTTACAATATGTCTACAACGCTTCCTTTGAGTTACATATAGTTTTCAAACACCTCCCGCTCTGCTCCGCATTCCAGACACCCAATGTTGACGTTAATCAACATTGTTTGATTCGCAATTAACTCCTTTCTGCAGCTCGGAGAATATCATTGTTCAGAGCTGCATTTTAAATTCAATCCACTTTCCTTGTCAGCCGATGTTTGACCCCATTTCGCCAATTATACCTTCCATTATTCCTCAATTAAGGCGAGGACGGCAATTGAAACATTAAGGTGAGTGTGGAAGTTTGGAGATCGTTTGGATGTTCCAGTACTCTGCCATCTCCAAGAGGAAGAGGCAGCGTGTGCAAGGCAGAGGCAGCATGTGTGAACCTCATAGCAACCAAGCTGCAGGACAGGTTGCAAGCCAATGTTTGATTCCATTTCACCGATTAAAGATTCCATTGTTCACCGATTAAAGTGATGAGGGAGATTGAAGCATCGAAGTGAGCACAGAGGGTGACCACCGGCTCCCTGTCTCTTGATCAGTTGATGTTTACCAGAGAGGAGAGAAACTGCTGCTGTGCCCAAAAAGTGTTATCCAGTTTTTTCCTGCATTTTGGATGTGGACTTCGGTCTGTAGACTCTATTTTTCAGTCTTATAGATTTTGTATTCTGTGTTTATTTGTCTGATATTCTCAGGGGGGTGTTGTGCAGGGAAGGGTATTTGGGGGTCGATGTGCCTGATCTAATTTGTTCAATTTTTTTGTGTTGGAAAAAGGATTTGGGTGTTGATGTGCCCGTTTCATTTTTGTTCATTATTTTTTGTAGGGATGTCAGGTTTGATGATCATGTTGCCTTTCTTTTCTTTCCTTGTTTCATGGCTACCCAGAGAATTATAGGATTTCAAAGTTGTATACTTCGATAATAAATAAATCTTTGAACGTTCAGGTCAGAAGTTTGGTTGCTGTTGAAATTAATATTTGCTATACATTCCTAGCTCTAGAATATGCCCTAATCTCTTTAACATTGCTTTTCTCCATCTGTCTCTTCATGAAGAGACAGATGGAGAAAAGCAATGTTAAAGAGATTAGTACATCCTTTCTTAAATAAGAAGACCAAAACTGCCCATAGTACTCCAAGTGAGGTCTCACCAGTGCCTTATAGAGCCTCAAAATCACATCCCTGCTCCTATCCTCTATTCCTCTAGAAATGAATGCCAACATTGCATTCGCCTTCTTCACCACCAACTCAACCTGGATGCTAACCTTCAGGGTATCCTGCATGAGGACTCCCATGTCCCATTGCATCTCAGAACTTCGAATTCTCTCCCCATTTAAATAATAGTCTGCCCATTTATTTCTTCTGCCAAAGTGCACAACCATACACTTTCCAACATTATACTTCATTTGCCACTTCTCTGCCCATTCTTCCAATCTATCTACATTGCTGCACAAGGAAACCTCCCATTACACATTATGTAAAGTGAGACAGTTTAACTCTCCTCCCTCTTGTTGTGAAACTGTTATAGTGACAAAAACGTGGATTGCAGGCAATGATCCTTAGGTCAGGAAGCACCTCCAGAGAGAGAAACAGAGTTGGGATCTGATGACTTTACCCTCTGCTCTGTTCACAGTTTATATGCAGCTGAAGGTTGTGCATCATTCAGGAGAATTTTCATCATCTTGATAATGTTCACGACCCATTCATCCGGGAGAATTACTATGACTGGATAGTGATCGCAGCTTCTTCTCATTTTGTGGTGTTCTCCTACACCACCTGTATTTGTCCCATCAGATCAAATCACTAGGCCCTTCTGACAAGTGCCAGTCATGATATGGCTTACACCTCTGATTGACACACAAGCAAGGCCTATGTTAGGGCCATGCTGCCATAGCAACCATTGCAAAGATCACCAATATTCACAGGCAGTCCTCCCATTGCATTCTTTGCTCTGGCGTACTCAAATGACCAGTTATCAAGAGTTGTAGTGTTATAGCCCATAATGCAGAACATGCCCTTCATGACAGAAAAACCTATCTGAGGTCCAAGTATATTAGAAATTGAGAATGAGCACTAAAGGTGAAGTTGAGGGGAAATGAAGGGGAGGAACTGTAACAAAAACCATATTGCGCTTCTTAGCTTGATTTCCACATTCCCATAATTCTTTGCTGATATATTTAACCTCCACCTCACTCTCCATTCACAATCAGAACAGTGTTTGCTTATTTATTCATTCATTCATTCACTTACAGATACAGTGCAGAATTGACCTTTCCTGCCCTTTGAACTGTGTCACCCAATAACCCCTGGTTTAATTGTACCTTAATCACAGATCAACGTACAATGACCAATTAACCTACTAACTGGTTTATCTTTAGACAGTGGGAGGCAACTGGAGCACACGGTTTAAGATGGTGCTGCTGCAAATCAGTGGCCACTTTCTGGTGGCTAATGAAACAAAGGAAGCAACTAAACACTTTGCTGTTCACACTTCTCCTGTAGTCTATGGCTTTCCTGTCTGATTTGAGCTGAATTACCTGTACAACCTGGCATTTATGTGGTGTGGCAGGAGACTTACTGGAGCAAGACAGTTGCAGCATGAACGGGCTGGAGTTTGCTGGAGCGAACTTGGAGGCAATTCGATGTGGCAGAGCCGAGGCGAGGTATGGAAAGGTCCGAGGTTTGATGGATTTACGAGCCAAGCCGAACTGGAAATGTCGGGTACTAGCCAATCAGAGGTGGCACAGTCAGCCCAAAAGTGAGGACTGACCGGAGGTTCGGACGGTTGAAGCACTGGGCCAGATTGTCGGGGTTGGAGGTGGGGGATGGTCCGGCTGAGCTCATTGTTCCGTGGGGTTTGCTCTTCTCTGTGCTGGACTGAGGCTATTGACTTACTTATATAACCATATAACAATTACAGCACGGAAACAGGCCATCTCTGCCCTTCTAGTCCGTGCCGAACGCTACTCTCACCTAGTCCCACCGACCTGCACTCAGCCCATAACCTTCCATTCCTTTCCTGTCCATATACCTATCCAGTTTTTCTTTAAATGATAATATCGAACCTGCTTCTGCCACTTCTCCTGGAAGTTCGTCCAACACTTACTTCAAGCTCCCCTGATAATTGACTTATCATTGTATTCATACGAGGAAAATATGCGCTCTGTGTTTAATATTAAATTCGTTAGATAAACCCTTTTAGAAACAAAATTGAGTGTATTACCCACTTATCACCTATATTCCGGTAGTGATTAACACCCACCCCCACGAACAGAATCGCGAAAAGGGGGAGGGGGGGATCGTCAGGTCACGACGCACATGCGCATTGGTGCCCGCGCAAGGCTTCATGGTCATTGTAGTCTTTTGAGTGAACAACGTATCTGACTGCTACTTTTGTCCGTTGGTAACCCCCCCCACCGGTTGGCCGGTCCGCAAGAATTGTCAATATTAAACCGGTCCGCAGTGCAAAAACTGGAAGCAGAGCCGTACTCCTTACCAGAGTTGTCTCCTATAGGAACATAAAAAGCACATGCATTGTAAGAGTCTAAACTGACACGGGAGACAGTAAAGTCATGTGGAAAGATGCCCCTTGTTTCCACATTATGCAATAAATGTCAATGGATTCACACGTGAAGAACTAACTCACCTGGGAGTGTTGTTTAGGGCCCTGACTTTTGTTGAGAGAGGAGGTGTAAGGGCAAGTGTAACATCTAGCATAATTGCATGAATAAGTTCCTGCAGGGAAATCGGTGGGAAGCAGACAAGGGAGTTTATATTGGCTACCTCCTCTCTTTTTTCCAGTTCTGATGAATAGTCTCAACTCAAAATGTCAACTGTCTGACCCTTCATAGGTGTTGTCTGATCCATTGAGTTCCCCCAGCTCCTTTGTATGTTAAGTACATTTCTACCTACACTTATGCTCATTGTTAGAACAACACACCTGGTTTTGACCAACATTACTGCTTCTCCCCACTCTTCCCTAATCACTTGCTTGGGAGAAATTGACTGCTGCAGCAATAACCAGCCAAGTGCCAACCCTCCCCAATCCAATGCAGCCAAGCCCTAACCTCTCCCGCAAACCACTGCCAGTCAAACCATAGCTCTTCCCCAATCCACCACCAAACTCAGCATCTCCCCCATCCAATCTCACAATCTCCATTCCCTCACCCAGTACACATCCACAATACCAAGCATTCAGCCCCAATCCCACCAATCCCACCCACCAGCAACACCATCCCCCTATCCATCATTTCATTCTTTTCACACCTTATACCAAGCCACTTCAACATATGACTAGCTCCTTAAGGTTGTCATAGCCTGACGAGATTGTGCGGGTAAGTTCCCATCGTCCATTAAATAGCATGTGTCTTAAATAGCCGCTGACAATTAAGTCCAACTCCTGCCCTTCAAGTGTGGCTTATCCACTAACAACACACCTGGTTTTGACCAACATCACTGATTCTCCCCACTCTTCCCTAATCACTTGCTTGGGAGAAATTGACTGCTGCAGCAATAACCAGCCAAATCATTTCCACCTACAGTAGAAGGGGCAAGGGTGAATTACTGTCACCTTAAACCAGTTGCTTTGGGCAGATGGAGCCCGTAAGCCATGGTTGGCAGCTCATCTAGGAGAAGGAAAACTCTGAAGGGGAAAACAAAGGAGCTGTTTGTGGATTACAGGAGGAATGGAGATGGGCTAACCTCTGTTGACAGCAATGGATCTGGGGTTGAGAGGGTAAACAGCTTCAAGCTCCTCAGCATCCATGTCACCGAGGACCTCACGTAGTCTGTACACACCAGCTTTATGGTGAAAAAAGCACAACAGCGCCTCTTTCACCTCAGACAGTTGAAGAAGATTGGTATGGGTCCCCAATTCCTAAGAACTTTCTACAGTGGCACAATTAGAGCATCCTGTCTGGCTGCATCACTGCCTGGTATGGGAACTGTACCTCACTTAATCACAGGATTCTGCTGCAGAGTGGTGTGGACAGCCCAGCGCATCCGTAATTGCAAACTTCCCATGATTCAGGACATTTACAAAGGCAGGTGTGAGAAAAGGGCCTGAAGGATCATTGGGAACCAAAGCCATCCCAACCACAATCTATTCTAGCTGCTACCATCTGGGAAACAGTACCGCAGCATAAAAGCCAGCACCAACGGGCTCCGGGACAGCTTCTTCCACCAGACCGTCAGACTGATTAACTCATGCTGATTTCAGTGTATTTCTATGTTACAATGACTGTTCTACTTACTATGAATTATTATAAATTGCTATGATTACACATTGTACATTTAGACAGAGATGGAAGGTAAAGATTTTTACTCCGCATGTATGTGAAGGATATAGGAAATAGACACTGCCTTGCAGCTATACCCACTCATGGGGAAGACTTTGGGAGTAAACATTGAGGAAAAATCCAGAGTTGTCCAGCAGCCACTGTGACATTGCTGGTGCCAAACTGTATCGGACTCCGCTGTTACTTTGAATTCATCAGTTGTGTGGAGTGCAGGAGCCCGCTACATGGGTAATGGCTCGCTCTCCATATTGTACCATTGTACCGCCCTGGCGTGCGTATCACGTAGACAGCTAGGACACAATATCCATGGTCAACCCTGACTAACGGAGAGCCTCGTTTTAACATATTATCAGAAAATCATGCAGTTTAGTCTCCCGTATGTTTAGTGTTTCTCAAAGCTGAGAGTTATTCTTATGTACATGGGGTGAAAGGAATTGCTGAAGTTGCTGAGTACTTTTGTGCAAGAGTGTTTATTCAATGTATCAAAAGATCAAACTTCCAAAAATTAGCGAAACTAGTGAAAAATTAACTGCCAATATTCACAAAAAGGTATCTACCAGAAAACACAATTATAGCTGCATACTATGTCCAGAGTGAACTCCTGGCCGCTCGACAAGTCTGTTCCTGTTGAGACCAATCCACCCCATTTTTTTAGGTACCAGGACATACCATCATTAATTACTCACAAAGGTAACTTATGACTACACATGAATCAGACTATTATGCAATCATATTACAAAGTAACCAGAAATATCTAATTTAAATGTGGTATACAAACAATATATACACATTTACAAATCCTCATTACTAGAACAAATAGAATATTCCACTGCAAATGGTGGGAAAGGCACCATTAAGCCAACCAGAATGCATCAGCTTGGTTTAGGACCCCCATTATAAGAATATCAACATAAACAATCATTTGTTGAGAAGGCAGCATGAACTTAATGTACCCTAATAGTCATTCTCATTTTCAATATGCCACCAGTTCTGTTGCACATATTGCCATACCGTTATAGTTTCTGAACACACATTAATAAGTGGGACCAAATACAACCATCAAAAAGTAATGGAATTGAAGAGAAGACTCCTTACAATATACAGTCCTCTGCTACAAATATTTTGAAATGAAATTTATGTACTGTTCAAAAACTAAGATTTAAAGGAAATGGACTATCAAATAAGAGAGACAGTAGGATGTGACAAATGTGGCAAGCTATTTCTGTGTAATAGGTGGGTTATAACTGAAACAGCGACATGTTTTACTACTGTGATCAATGAATGTCTATAAATTCTGAACTCCACAGATGTAATTATGGCCTGTTTGCAAGCGCTGCAGATTAACTGGCTCGTTAACTGCCTGAATTGTGTGAAAAGAAGCATTAATGCGGGATTGTGCCGATTAGCCAATTTCTATGAGGTGAGATTATCAAATTTACAAGGCAAAAATTCAACAGAAGGAAAGCCAGGTGCACCTGTCAGTTTGAAAGGCAGATGATAAGCACAATCACAGACTTAAAATAGTTATTTCTACAGAAAGAAATATAACCCGCTCACTTGAGCAAATAGCTTCTCATAGAGAAAGGAAGATATTTTTATTTGTGCATTAAAGTGCATATTACTAAATTAAACTATTTTATACATGGTGACTGATTTCTTGTTCACAAGAACTTTGACAAGTGCTTAATGAAGCTCAATTTTCTGCAAAACAATATGATCTGATCCCTGCCTAATTCTATTCTGTTTACATACAGTACTGTGCAAAAGTCTTTTTATATAGGCATCCGTTAGTCTCATGAGACCATGGATTTGCTCCTTGGAAGGTTTCCAAGGCTCAGGCCTGGGCAAGGTTGTATGGAAGACCAGCAGTTGCCCATGCTGCAAGTCTCCCCTCTCCACGCCACCGATGTTGTCCAAGGGAAGGGCAATAGGGCCGATACAGCTTGGCACTAGTGTTGTCACAGAGCAATGTGTGGTTAAGTGCCTTGCTCAAGGACACAACACGTGGCCTCAGCTGAGGCTGGAACTAGCGACCTTCAGATCACTAGACCAATGCCTTAACCACTTGGCCATGTGCCAACACATCTTAGAGACAGGTAGCTAGAGTGCCTAAGGCTTTTGCACAATACTGTATTTGTCAATGTGGAGCAGAGTGCAAGTCTGTAAATCTGCCAGGAGCAAAAGATGTTGGGACTGGAGAGAGTGGAGCACTGCAGGAATGGTGTGGGGCAGGTGGCACTGAAGAAGTGCAGGGACTGGGGGTATGCAGCGCAGGTGTAAACACACCCAGCCCTATGACAGCAGGCAAGGTCATTTGATTCCAAACAATTGGTTTATTGATCATTACAGAATATCTCTCTGGTTCTTCCTGCACCCTCCACTCCCCCTTTCCATTCTCAGTTCACAATAGAGACTCATATCAGAATCAGGTTTATCATCACTCACCTATGTTGTGAAATTTGTTTTTTATTATATGGCGGCAGTACAGCACAATATATAAAATTACTATAGTACTGTGCAAACGTCTTAGGAGCCTAGTTATATATATATGTGCCTAAGATTTTTGCACAGTACTGTACAATCTCTGCCTGATTATCTACAAGCCTCTCAAATAGGCTCTTAAGCACTTGTTCTAAATCTAAAAGCTTTCAACATTTTACTTCATATCTGTCTTCTTGACTCTTTAAGTGACTCAGTATTTGCTTTGAGACATTGGTCTGTATTCATTCATTCATTATGTGCCATGCCATAAGACGTGGGCAATCATGGTCTTGACCATGATTGTCCTTGGCCAATTTTTCTACAGAAATTGTTTGCCATTGTCTTCTTCTGGGCAGTGTCTTTACAAGATGGGTGACCCCAGCCGTTATCAATACTCATTAGAGATTGTCTGCCTGGCATCAGTGGTCACATAACCAGGACTTGGGATTGTGCCAGCTGCTCATATGACCATCCACCTCCTGCTCACATGGCTTCATATGACTCTGATCGAGGTCTAAGCAGGCACTATATCTTGCCAAGTGTGGTCTGCATGCTCGCAGAGGGAAGGAGTACTTTACACCTCCTTTGGTAGAGATGTATCTCCACTCTGCTACTCTTGTTCAATACTTAATACAGTATAAATGGACATTACTTTTGGTAGTAGTATGGATCTTAGACCTGAGCACTGTACAATTTCATTTGGCTGTTTCTAATTCATACTCTGCTGATGTGGCATAGAGTTCAGCATTCCAATTTTTTTGTTGCTTGAGAAATCATTTTGTCATCTTTTTGCTTCTGTTTAAAACAAAATGCATTTTCTACAAACTGACCTGTTCTCCAATCAAAGACTTCCTGCCTGCTGTATGCCATGAGCAGATTAGAGAAATGTTGCACTACCATTTAAACTTCTTTAATCTGAGGAGGCATAAGCCAACTGTTGTGAACTCTTTGTTCTTAAATAATAAAAAAAATACACCAATCTAACAGACCACATTGTTTAGAGTAAAACCAATACCAAATTTAATCAACATGAGAAAGTCTGCAGATGCTAGATGTCCAAAGCAACACCATAAAATACTGGAGGAACTCAGCAGGTCAGGCAGCATCTATGGAAATGAATAAACAGTTGATGTTCCAAGCTGAGACTTTTCTTCAGGACTGGAAATGAAGGGGAAAGATGTCAGAATAAAAAGGCACAGGGAGAGAAAGAGACTAGCTAGGAAGTGATACAGAGCCTGTAAAAATTATTCTCCCCCCCCCATTGGAAGCTTTCATGCTTTATTGTTTTACAACATTGAATCACAATGGATTTACTTTAGCTTTTTCTGATACTGATCAACAGAAAAAGACTCTTTCATTTCAAAGTGGAAACAGATCTTCACAAATGATTTAAATTTACTACTAATGTAAAATACAAAGTAATTGATTGCATAGGTATTCACCCCCTTTAATATGACGCACCAAATCATCACTGGTGTGGCCAAGTGGTTTTAAATGTCGCATAATTAGTTAAATGGAGATCTGTGTGCAGACAAGGTGTTTCAATAGATTGTAGTGAAAATAAACCAATATCTGGAAGGTCCAATTGCTGGTGAGTCAGTATCCTAGCATAAACTACACTATGAAGGCAAAAGAGCACTCCAAGCAAATCCGTGAAAGGTCATTGAAAAGCAGAATTCAGGAGATGAATACAAGAAAATTTCCAAGTCACTGAATATCCCTTGGAGTACAGTTAAATCAGTCATCAAGAAATGGAAAGAATATGGCACAGCTGTAAATCTGCCTAGAGCAGGCTGTCTTCAAAAACTGAGTGACCATGCAAGAAGGCAGCTAGTGAGGTAGGCTACCAAGAGACCAATGACACCTCTGGAGCAGTTACTAGCTTCAGCGCCTGAGATGGAAGAGATTGTGTATACAACAACTGTTGCCCAGGTGGTTCACAGTTTTACGGGAGAGTGGCAAAGAGAAAAGTTGAAAAAAACTCACATGAAATCAGCTAAAGTTTGCCAGAAGGCATGTGGGAGTCTCTGAAGACAACTGGAAGAAGCTTTTATGATCTGATGAAACCACAATTGAGCTTTTTTGGCCATCTAAATGCTATGGTTGGCAAAAGCACACCTTCCCTACCATGAAGCCTGATGGTGTGGGGATGCTTCACTGCAGCAGGCCCAGGAAGGCTTGTGAAGGTAGAGGGTAAAATGAATACAGCAAAATATCAGGGAAATCCTGGAGGAAAACCTGATGGAGTCTGCAAGAGACCTGCGACTTGGGAGAAGATTTGTTTTCCAGCAAGACAATGACCCCAAGCATAAAGCCAAAGCTACACAGGAATAGCTTAAAAACAACAAAGTTAATGTCTTGGAGTGGCCAAGTCAGAGTTCAGACCTCAATCCAATTGAGAATTTGTGGCTGGACTTGAAAAGGGCTTGTTCCTTTACGATCCCCATGCAATCTGTAGTAAAAAAGAATGGGGGAAAATATCAGATGTGCAAAGCTGATGGAGACCTATCCTCAATGTTTTTCAAATTATCTTAATTTGCAATTGCACTGTATCTTCTCTGAAGACAGAACATAATGGTAGCAGACATTTTCCTCCTGTGACACAAGAGGTACTGCAGATGCTGGAAATTTAGGGCAAAACACACAATGTGCTGGAGGAGCTCAGCAGATCAGACAGCATCTATGGATGAGAATAACCAGTTGACGTTTCTGGCTGAGACCCTTCATCTGGACTGACGAAGGGTCTTGGACTGAAACGTTGATGTAGTTGCTCCTCCAGCACATTTGTGTATTGCCGCATTTTCCTCCGGCATTTTCTGTAGTACAAGGGAGATCTAGTTCCATATTACAATTACTGGAAGCTCACTTAACTTGAAAATAATTTTAACGTTTTCTGTGTTGTGGGTTGTTGGTCTCTTTATACCTTTTGCAACAGTACAGCCATGAACTGAGACATTAACTTTCAGTTAGTGTTGGTCCATGGTCACCTTTTGTGCGAAGATGAGGTCACACTCAGAGTGGAGGACTACCAAAGCTGCATCTACTAAATACTGATTTGAAGGGGGAAGAATACTTATCCAATCAATTATTTTATGCTTTATACTTGTAAATAATTTAGATCACTTTGCAGAGATCTATTTTCACGTTGACGTGAAAGAGTCTTTTTCTGTTGATCAGTGTCAAAAAAGCCAAATTAAATCCATTGTGATTCAACGTTGTAAAACAATAAAATATGAAAACTTCCAAGGGGCAGGGGGGTGATTACTTTTTATAAGCACCATTGGTGAAGCCAAGTAGATGGGAAAGAGAAAGTGCTGGAGAAGAAGGAGTCTGGTAGGAATGGGAAATGGACCGTAGGAGAAAGGGAAGAGATAGGGGATTGGGGGAAGTAATAGGCAGATGTGAAGTGGTCAAAGGCCATTGTGGGAAATAGAGGAAGAGGGGGGAGTGGAAAAAACATCACTGGAAGGGGAAATCAATATTCATGCTATCAGTTTGCAAGCTACCCGGATGAAATATAAGGTGTTGATCCTCCACTCTGAGGGTGGCCTCATATTGGCACAAAAGGTGACCATGGACCAACATTAACTGAAAGTTAATGTCGGTCCATGGTCACCTGAAAGTTAATGTCTCAGTTCATGGCTGTACTGTTGCAAAAGGTATAAAGGGATCAACAACCCACAACGTAGAAAATGTTAAAATTATTTTCAAATTAAGTGAGCTTCCAGTAATTGTAATATGGAACTAGATCTCCCTTGTACTACAAAAAATACGGGGAGGAAAATGCGGCAATACACACAATGTGCTGGAGGAGCAATTACCTCAACGTTTCAGTCCAAGACCCTTCGTCAGTCCAGATGAAGGGTCTCAGCCAGAAACGTCAACTGGTTATTCCCATCCATAGATGCTGTCTGATCTGCTGAGCTCCTCCAGCATATTGAGTATTTTTCCCTAAATTTCCAGCATCTGCAGTACTTCTTGTGTCACAGGAGGAAAATGTCTGCTACCATTGTGTTATGTCTTCAGAGAAGATAAAGTGCAATTGCAAATTAAGATAATTTGAAAAACATTGAAGTTTTTCTTTACATTTTGGGAATTAATTTGCAGTCTTCTATAGCTGAAAAAACTCTATTGTATTTTGTACTCAACTGCATATCAAACAACTCAATCTTATGATCACCTATTAGTGATTGTTCTGCCTTTTCCTGCAATGATCACATTCAATCCATTGAAGAATCATTGCTGTAATTAGAATATTATCACTTCACTATCAGAACTAGGTGAATGGAAGCCCTCATAAAATGTGTAATATCCTTATGCAGAATTTATATACATTTCCTGCTCCAAAAAAAATCAACAGAATTTGTTATAAGGACTATTGACAGTCTTCCCCTTCAAATTTATAATACATTGCCAATCTTTGATTTTTTTAGCAAAGATGTTACATCTCCTAAATATTGAAGTTATTGCAGTTAAGATCAGGTGCATGCCAATGTTTGGGAGAAGTGATATCTGAACTCGGATAGGGGATCTATCAGGGAAACGAACTAGACAGATAGAAGAGAAATAAAGAAGAAATTGAAAAGATATGATAATTATTTTCTCAGTATCATCATCATCTTTGTGTGGCATACTGTGTAATGTAGGCAATCATGATCCCACGACCATGATTGCTCTTGGCAAATTTTCCCACAGAAGTGGTTTGCCATTGCCTTCTTCTGGGCAGTGATTTGACAAGACAGGTGACCCCTGCCATTATCAGCACTCTTCAGAGGTAGTCTGCCTGGTGTTGGTGGTCGCATAAACAGGTCTGGTGATGGGCTCCAGTTGCTCATATGACCATCCATCACCTGCTCCCATGGCTTTACGTGACCCTGATCAGTGGCTAAGCAAGTGCTACTCCTTGCCCAAGGGTGACCTACAGGCTAGCTGAGGGAAGCAGTGCCTTACAGCTCCTTCGCTAGAGACATTTCTCCACCACACCACCCGTTCCTCAGTATAGCCTGTAGAAATAGTGATGTTTTCTTCATTTTCATATAGTTCTTAAATTGTTTGAATTAAGAAAGACAGGTGTGGGGAGAATTTGTTTCACAGAAACTAGAACTGTGCTAAATGGCTTCCCGTTTTTCCATAGCCTCGAAGAGATTTGTGTCTTTTGGGACCTCTCATATACCCCAGTGTTAGGGAATTGTCCTCATAGTGAGTAATACGTGGGTTATGGGTGTGTTACAGCAAAGAAACCTAAATGAGAGCTCTGACTCTTTTATAATGTAGTCTTCAGTGGGCTAAATGTGGGAGCCAATGGAAGATCATTGAGGAGTTAACAGATTTCACAATATATGCTAGTGATATCAAATCTGATTCTGATTCTGAGTGTCAAGACCTGGGGACTGGAAGGATACCACTGGCATTTCACCACAAAATCAGTGTTTCAGGGATGAGAGATTAGTAGGGTCAGGAAAGGAAAATAACACACATAATCACTCAGTTCAACCCTGTCAATATCCATAGAATCAGAGATATCCCTTTCCCATTTTGTCTTGTATGGCCTCTATCATGGGCACTAAAATATATATCGTATGAAAGAAAGTGTTGCTTGTTAATTTCAGTTATCTGTTATAATATCATGAAAGAACCCCAACTGGGCTGTACCACAATCAGAATCAGAATCAGGTTTATTATCACCAGCATGTGTCGTGAAATTTGTTAATTTAGCAGCAGCAGTTCAATGCAGTACATAATATGGAGGAATCAATCAATTACAGTGTATGTATATTGAATAAATTTTAAAATCGTGCAAAAACAGAAATAATATATATTTAAAAAGTGAGGTAGTGTTCATGGATTCAATGTCCATTTAGGAATCAGATGGCAGAGAGGAAGAAGCTGTTCCTGAATTGCTGAGTGTGTGCCTTCAGGCTTCTGTACCTCCTACCTGATGGTAACAATGAGAAAAGGGTATGCCCTGGGTGTGGGGGGTCCTTAATAATGCATGCTGCCTTTCTGAGACACTGCTCCTTGAAGATGTCCTGGGTACTTTGCAGGATAGTACCCAAGATGGAACCGACAAAACTTACAGTCCTCTTTTGGTCCTGTGCAGTAGCCCACCATGACCCCACCCCCATACCAGACAGTGATGCAGCCTGTCAGACTGCTCTCTATGGTACATGTATAGAAGTTTTTGAGTGTTTTTGTTGGCTTACCAAAGCTCTTCAAACTCCTATTGAAGTATAGTCACTGTTTTGTCTTCTTTATAGCTGCATTGATACGTTGGGACCAGGTTAGGTCCTCAGAGATCTTGACACCCAGGAACTTGAAACTGCTCATTCTCCACTTCTGATCCCTTTATGAGGATCAGTATATGTTCCTTCGCCTTACTCTTCCAGAAGTCCACAATCAACTCTTTTGTCTTACTGACGTTGAGTGAGAGGTTGTTGCTGTGACACCACTCCACTAGTTGGTATATCTCACTCCTGTACACCCTTTCATCACTATCTGAGATTCTACCAACAATGGTGGCATCAGCAGCAAATTTATAGATGGTATTTGAACTATGCTTAGCCACACAGTTATGGGTATAGAGAGAATAGAGCCGTCAGCTAAGTACACACCCCTGAGGTGCACCAGTGTTGATCATCAGCAAGGAGGAGATATTATCACCAATCCACACAAATTGTGGTCTTCTGATTAGGAAGTCAAGGATTCAATTGCAGAGGGAGGTACAGAGGCCCAAGTTCTGTAACTTATCAAACAGGATTGTGGGAATGATGGTGTTAAATGCTGAGCTATAGTTGATGAACAGCATCCTGACATAGGTGTTTGTATTACAATTAAATGAACTATCCCTTTGCAGCTGTCATCATGCAGGAGATACAGAAGCCTGAAGTCCCATACAGCTGGGTTCAAGGACAATGACTTTCCTTCAACCATTCGATCCTTCAACCAACCATCAAAACTCTAAACTACAGTTTAGCAACACTACGAATATTTCGATCGCCTTGCACTAAAATTGACTTTTCCTTCCTAATTGTATTTCCTTGTTAAAAAAAAGTTTATAATTCATTTTTAATTTGCCTTCCTTGTGAATGCTGCTTATATGGTGCTCTGACCTCTAAAGCTACCTTGAGTAACTTGTGCATGTGTGCATATGACAATAAACTCAATATTGCCTTTGACAGTGATTAAATTGAAAACTCTAACAAAGCAGATGTCAAAATCACAATGCAGAAATAGAGTCACAGACCACTAGAGCACAGAAATGGGACCTTGGCTTATCTAGTCCATGACAAACCTTTATTTTTGCTGAGTTCCATTGGCCCACACCTGTACCACAGCATTCGATATCCTTCCCATCTATGTACTTACCCAAATTCCTCTTAAATGGTGAAATAAGCCTATCAATTCTACAAACACTATTTGATTCTCTGTATGCCTAAAATTCATGTCCTTCATCTCACCCTTACCTACTACTTAAACTCATTGATAATACTGATTGATTAACACTGGTTGGCATCTTTGAGACCATCCTGACTGGCTGTATCACTGCCTGGTATGGTAACTACACCAACGTTGATCACTGGTCACTGCAGAGAGTGGTACAGACAGCCCAGCGTATCTGTGGATGTGAGAACACTTGCAACAGCAGGTACACAAAGAAGGCCTGGAAGCGCATCAGGAATACCAGTCACCCTACCCATAAGCAGTTTCAACTGTTTCCATCCGGCAAATGGTACCACAGCATTAAAGCCAGGACCAACCGGCTATGGACAGCTTCTTTCTACAAGCCGTTAGACTCATAGATTCACATCTGTACATTGCGACAGTTATAACGCAAAGATTTTTACTCCCTTACATTGTGGGATGGAAGTAAGATTTAAGTAAATTCATTCATTGAACCCTGATTTTCACTGCACCAAAAATACCGTATACCTCAAACAACAGAAAATGTGCAGATGCTGGAAATCCAAGCAATACACATAAAATGCTGGAGGAACTCAGCAGGCCAGGCAGCATCTATGGAAAAAGGTGCAGTCAATGGTTTGGGCCAAAACCTTTCAGCAGTACTGGAGAAAAGAAACTTGGAGAGGGCGGGTTGAAGCAGAGAGCTAGGAAGTTAATTGGTGAAGGAGACAGAAGGCTATAGAAGGAAGAAGAAAGGGGGAGGAGGAGCACCAGAGGGAGGCGATGACCGGGCAAGGAGAAAACATGAGAGAGGGAAAGGGGATGGGAAATGGTGAGGTGAGGGGTGGGGATGGAGGCTTTACTGGAAGTTTGAGAAATCGAATACCGTATACCTGGTGCTCAGTGACATTATTTTCTCTTTCTTTGAAGATATGAAACAGTACTACAACACACAGTTGAAATTCACCCATTCATTTTTTAATGTGTACAATAAAATAGATTGCCAAGTCTGACCAATGATGAGGCTGAAGTGATGGGTGTTATAGGCAATATACACAAGGGACCCAGGTGTTGTGGAAAACCCCAGCAGTTCCTCACATAAATGCCAACTCTCCTAAATCTAGCTCTCCTGATCTGTGAAATTCTGTAATTATGCCCAGGAACTATCTGTTTTTGTTTTGCTCGGTCCTTCAACTGTTTGAGAGATAATTTATGTATTGAAATACAATGGTGAGAATTGAATCCTGGTTGCTGGTTCTGTAAAGCATTGTGCTAATTACTACACTACCGTACCACCATGGAATTGAGCTAGGAGATGATGATGCCTAATGGTGACTCCTCTGCTTGCATCTTCGGAAACAGTTCTATTTCTATCTTTAATATCTCTATTTTTTCCCTTTCAGGGTTCTTTTGAAGACCCTGACCTGGAGTTACACGCTGACTTCAGTTCTTTGTGGGAATGGGCCCCACTCTCGGGGTTTCACGACTGGCCATTATCTGACATGCCAAGGACGCGGCATAAGAGCTTCACTCGCCTTCGGAGATCCAAGATTTCATGGCTCTGGAGACGGATGGATTGAAGGTCGGTGTCACGGCAGGAGATAAGAGTGTCGTAGGAGTCGGAAGATTCTTGGCTGTGTGTCCAGAGACCTGAGATCTTTGGGCACAGAGCTTGGAAAAGTGACAGAATGGACTTTTAACATCATAACCAGCAAGTTATTATGTCTCCCCTCTTGCTGTGAAATGGAGACATCTCTTTCTCCTTTATTAGGGAGAGATAGAGCCTGTGGTATGTCGAATACCGGGTGAACAAGTAGTTTTTGGGATACTGCAAGTCTGTATCTTTGCTGTTGCTTTGCTGCACGCTTGAGTGCTCGATGGTGGGTGCTGATGCCTTTTTTGTGGTCGGGGAGGGGGGAATCATTGCTTGCTGCCACTTACATGTGGGATGGAGGGGAGCTGGGAGGTACTTTGGGGTTCTAACATTTAACTGTCATTTATTCTTTGGGGGCACTCCTCTGTTTTTGTGGATGGTTGCGAAGAATACCAAATGTATACAATATGCATTTCAGGATGTATATTGTATACATTTCTTTGACAGTAAATGTACCTTTGAAACCTTTGAATAGAATGTTGGTATGTTACTGTGAACACTCAGGGATAATTTTGAGCCATATGTTCTTATATATGGTTTTGCAAGGCATAATGAAAAATCTAATACATTTATATTAATGAAGTTCTTTTTTCCAATAGACTGAAAAGATTTTAAATTTCTTTTTACGGAATTAAAATTAAGCTCCTTTCCTTGACACATTCTGATAGACAAATCAATAGTATTTTGATTGATATTAAGTTTGATTCCATGCCATCTAGCTGTTGTTGAAAATACACTGTCTTTTGTGATTCTAATCAATATTTTTAAACGCTATGGGAACATTTTCTGAACTATTTTGAAAATCTTTGAATTGTTATTGTTATTAAAATATAGATCTGGGCTATTATTATAAAACACTATATGCTAAAGTACTCATGTTTTTTCTTTTGTTTTTTTACCAACCAGCTTTGTCTTGGTAGTGGGTGCAATTTTTTTTTATAATATAATTAACCATATTATTGCATTTTGTAATTCAATTTATTTTATTTGATTGATTATGGGATATCGTGATTATATCAATGTGATTTAAATATAGAGCATTTTGTACTACCTTATTTTGATTTATAATAAGTATCCTTATGAATTCTGTATTCGTGTATATGAAATTTAATAAAAATATTGGAAAAGAAAATACACTGTCTTGCCAAGTTTTTCTGCTCAGAATCATTATCAGTATTAGGTTTATTATGACTGGCATACACCATGAAAGGTGTTGCATTGCCACAGCGGCGCAGTGCTGCGCTATTATAACCTAAC
This sequence comes from Mobula hypostoma, assembly GCF_963921235.1. Taxonomy (NCBI): domain Eukaryota; kingdom Metazoa; phylum Chordata; class Chondrichthyes; order Myliobatiformes; family Myliobatidae; genus Mobula; species Mobula hypostoma. Next base: position 29,104,291 of record NC_086116.1, read on the forward strand.
AAGTTACAATAAGTAAATAATGCAACAGAAGAATAAAGGGATTGTGCTCACGCACCCTTCGGAATGGTGGAGGGAAGAAGCTGTTCTTGAAGCAATGAGTACTGGTCTTCAGGCTCCTATACCTCCTAATCTAAAACAAGAAGGTTACTGCTAAATTTGTGTTCTTTAATATTAATGAGGCTTCATCCACTTCATCAACTCTTTCCTTTCCACTGTAGTGAAGTTTTCTATTGTATCTCAGACCTGTGATGAAATGTTGGAACATTATTAACTCAGTGTCAAATATGATCTTGTCAAATCATAGAAATTATTACAGCCCGAAGGCAACTATTCATCCCATTGAATATTATCATCATTGTAATGTCTGGATCTATTTCTTTTAGAGCAATGACTCCCCTTAGCAGTACTCACGGACTGATAACTTACCTATGCACAGTAATCTGCTGTCTACACATGTGCATTGATCTGTGCTCTCTCCCTCGCTGCATTCTGAATACATGAGTTAAAGCCATCTCCACATGCATGTTTCTTACTTTAATTGATGTGTATTTGTACGGACACAACAAATAGGTGGCAAGTACAAACCTGAAAGTCAGCGAATATTAGCGACAGCAGTGACAATTACAGGACAAAATTCAGATGAAGAGACAGTGAGAGGAAAGAGTTAATCAGTATGGAGAAGGCAGTCGTGGAGTCACGATGCAAACAAAGGGATGCGTGAGCATGAGTGCGTGGGACACAATGCAAGACGCACACTAGCAAAAAGTTAAGTTAAAGTCTGTCCCGAGCCTTATGGGTTCATCAGGCAAGTGCTTATGCCGGTTTCCATGGTGTGAAGCGACTGAGACCACCCCACCCCCGGATAGGATGCCAATCTATTGTGAGGTTAACCCCCAGCATTTTGCAGGTACCCATTTTCAGCTGGGTGGACTGGAGCATTGTGTGGTGCTCATTGTGTAGTGCCTTGCTCAAGGACGCAACACGCTGCCTCGGCTGGGGCTCGAACTCACAACCTTCAGATCGCTAGTCCAACGCCTTAACCACTTGGCCACGCGCCACACACACTAGCAAAGTTAAAGTGACAATATTGTGATTATGGCTTTAGTCAGGAAAGTTGATGAATTTGATAGTGCTGATGAGGAGTGGGAATCATATATCAAGATGGTTGAACTATATTGTACCCTGGGTACAGTCAAGATGAAGAGTTTCACCCAGAGCTATGTGTGGTGGCCAGGAATAGATAGTCAGATTGAAACTTGACCAAAAGCTGTTCAGGATGCCACAAAGTTCAAAATGAACCCCCAAAAGTATACATGAGAGTGGCTGTCTTCACCATGGCAAAGAGTGCATATTGACATTGTGGGGCCATTCATGAACTCCATGTTTCTGATTGCTGTGGATGCTCATTCAAAGTGGCTGAAGTCACATCAATGAAGGCAAGCACATAAGAAAAGATGTTTCCTCTCTGAGGACGATCTTCTCAGAAATGCCCTACCAGAACAAATTGTGAGTGACGGCAGACCACAATATACATCAGGAAGTTCAGACTATTCATGAAGAAAAATGGTGTCAAACATTTCAAGTCAGCTCCTCACCACCCAGCAATGAATGGGTTAGCTGAAAGGTTTATCCAAACCTTCAAGAAGTCCATTAAAGCTATGGACAAGAAGGACATTTCTGTACAGCACAAGGTGGACAACTTCGTTTTTGTGTATAAGAGCTCTGTTCATGCGACAACAAATCAAACACCCGCATTACTGTTCATGTGCAGGAATCTGAGATCTCACATGGACCAGATCCACAGAGGGAAGTGTAGAATAAACAGTTTAGCTAGTTACCAAATGAACCAGCAAGGAGCTTCAAGGTTGGACAGGAAGTCCTAGCGCATGATTACCGAGAAGACAAATGGGCACCCAGTAGGATAGCTACAAGAACTGGACTACTGATGTACACAGTGGATGTCGGAGATCATACAAGGAGATGTCATGTGAACTAGAGACTGGATGTTCAACTGAAGAATACACCTGAGTCGACTACATCCAACAAAATCGACACATTACAGCCACCAGACTTACCTCTCAGTGATGGTCACGTCACTAACAGCAACGTGACACCTGCACCCGAGAAAGTTGTCTTTGACAAGACACCTGCCAAACTTGATGCCACTCCACAGGTCAAAAGGTGCTCTCCTGAAAGAAACAGAATGCCATCCAAGCAATTGAATCTTTAGTATAGTGAAGTTAGTGATGGACTATAATTGTGAAAGCATATTTATTTGGATATGGCCTTTTGAAGGGAAATTGAATGTTTTGTTACATATACAGTTTTATGTTACATTAATCTAAAGGACTGGAAGTGTAATGTATGGATCTATTTCTTTTCCCCTTAGCAGTACTCATGGACTGATAACTTACCTAGATGCATATTGATCTGTTGTCTACATATGTGCGTTGATCTATGCTCTCTCTTTCTCACTGCAATGTGAATATATGAGTTAATGACATCTCTGCATGTGTGTTTTTTATTTCAATTGATATGTAGTTGTACAGACACAACTATCATCATCATTATGCGCCATGTCGTATGACGTGGGTGAACATAGTCCATGACGATAATTGATTGGTAATTTTTTCTATGGAAGTGGTTTTCCATTGCCTTTTTCTGGGCAGTGTCTTTACAAGATGGGTGGGTCAACTATTATCAATACCCTTTAAAGATTGTCTGCCTAGCGTCAGTGGTCATACAACCAGAACTTGTGATATGCACCAGCTGCTCATACAACCGTCCACCACCTGCACCCATGGATTCACGTGATGCTGATGGACAGGCTAATCAGGTCCTACACTATACCCACGTGTGACTTGCAGGCTAGCAGAGGGAAGGATCACCTTACCCTATCTACACCCTGGCACCCAATTGAATATATGCTTACTTTGGTATTTTTTATATATTTGTTAGACATTTTTTTGAACAATTGCTTTTTTAGATCAAAGAGCAAAGTACTTCATATGTTATAGACCTGAGACAAAATGGAAAATGATGGAAGTGTTCAATAGGCCAGGCAGCATCTGTGGAGAGAGTAACAGAAGCATTATTTCAAGGGACAATCTTCAGAGGTATAGGAATATTCCTGGAAAATGGCCTGCGATGGAAGACTTGTGATGAGCTTGATGAATGAGAGAGCAGGTTAGGGGAGCCATTCTTATTATTCTTGTTGTTATGTAAGAGACAAAATAACGTGTTGTGTCTTTGAGCAAGGCACTTAATCACACAGTGCTCTGCGACGACACTGGTGCCAAGCTGTATGGGTCCTAATTCCTTTCCCTTGGACAACATCAGTGTCGTGGAGAGCGGAGACCTGCTGGTCTTCCATATAACCTTGCCCAGGCCTGCGCCCTGGAGAGTGAAGACTTTCCAGGTGCAGTTCCATGGTCTCGCAAGACTAACGGATACCTTCATTTATTTTAAGAGATGAAACGAGATGCCTGCATATTGTTTTCATATAATTCACGATACAGGGCAGATCAACTTGGATTTCTTTAATATTGTTGAATCTACTATTAAATCTATCCTTACCATTAAATATTGAACAACATCGTCCCAGTAAATCGAAGAAATCTGAACGAGTTAGTTGAAACTGGGCATTAAGGACTTATTTTAATTTAAACTTTTGGAGCTTATGTTGTTATAGCCAGAGCTGGCAGGGGGATAAGCTCCTACTACCTATTAAATGCTTCCTAATTGTATGCATCTCAAATAGCCGCTGACTATCAAGTCCAGCTCCTGACCTTCATATGTGGTTTATCTACTAACTAAAGAACTGATTGTGGACTTCAGAGTTAATGCTGTAAAGCTAACTTCCTTCAGTGCATAAACTTTTCAACTATGAACACATCAGTTATTTGATATGCTAAATGATATTATTAATCTGGTTTTACAAGCTTCCTTGAACTCAGCAACTTGAAATCAGCTTGCCTGTTTGAAACAAGCCAAATTATACAACCCATTGTCTTATACTGCCTCTCGAGCAGCAAAAAACCAGTCGCGGTGAGCTAAATCTTACTTCCCACGGAGACAGTGTGTACTATCTGCAAGAGCTTGTTTGCAAAGCTGTTCAATAGACAGTAACACACATCAAAGTTGCTGGTGAACGCAGCAGGCCAGGCAGCATCTCTAGGAAGAGGTACAGTCAACGTTTCAGACCAAGACCTTTCGTCAGGACTAACTGAAGGAAGAGCTAGAAAGGGTTCACGCCTGCTGCGTTTACCAGCAACTTTGATGTGTGTTGCTTGAATTTCCAGCATCTGCAGCATACCTCGTGTTTGCGTCAATTGACAGCATTTGTTTTATCTACAAACTGATTAGAAATAATTTGGAAGATGTGTAGCTCAGATGGTTGATGCTTGGGTTGAGTTGTTCTCCGATCTTGGCAATTCACTTACAAACTTTTTGTCACCATGCAAGGAGACATTTTCAGTATGCTGTTGATTGCGGTGCATCCTCTGAATGCTTGGCCTTTATGTACTTTTCAATCAGCTGACTGGACATCATTTCGGAACCTCATTTGTGATGTGGGGAGTTTCCAATCGAGTTTCCGAAAACTGAGACAAACAACCGTTAGTTGAAAGTTTACTTAAAATTGTTTGTGATCTTACAAGTGGCAGCTGTTGCGTTTGGAAAGCAAGATTAACAAACAACCGAGCAGCCTACTGGCCAAGAGTGAATAACCATCACACAACCCTCTAGCTAAACTGTTTCTATTGGCTGTTAGAGACTGAGAATGTGAGGGGAATCCCAAACAGCAGCACCAGTGACAGTGAATAACGCAGAGGAAAGGAAGTGGTCTTTGTGGGTCAGTGGCAAATTGATCAAAGGAAGCTTTGGAAACCCAAATGGAGAGTCAGTACATGTGGATAAATTGAAGCACAGAAGATGGAGGGCTCAGGCAAAGAATGACTTAAAGAGAAAAAGAAATCATTTTTTGTCTGTATGTTAGGAGAAAAATCTATTTTTTTATTTATTGAGATACAGCATGGAAGAGGTCTTTCTAGCCCTTCAAGCCACACTGCCCAGCAAACCCCAGTTTAATCCTAGCCTAATCATGGGACAATTTACAGTGACTAATTAACCTACTAAATGGAAGGTCTTTGGACTCCGGGAGGAAACTGGAGCACGTGGAGGAAACCCATGCAGTTAAGGGGAGAACGTACAAACCTCTAATAGGCAGTGGCAGGAATTGAACCTTGGTCCCTGGTACTATAAAGTGTTGTACTAACCACTATGCTGCCATGCCTCAAGGAATCATTGTACATCATTGAGGACAGGTATGTCAAAATGAATGCAGGTGCACTTTAGATAAGTTGTTTTAAAAAGAACTCAAGGAGTAAATCAACAAAAGCATCAGTGGAGTGAATACGTCTGACGGTGACAACATCATGACTATTAGCTTCAATATTTTTTTGAATCATTCATGGACAATAAACTTCACAAACATTTTTCAACCTTTAATTGCCCTTGAACTGATGGACAGTTAAGAGTTAACACAGTTGCTGCTGATCTGAAGTCAAATACAAGCCAGAGAGGGTAAGACAACTGATTTTCTGTCTAAAGGTCATTGTGAATATGAGGTTTTCTTAAAAGCAATAATTCGGGAGTTATATGGTCAATAATTGATATTATCTTTCTAATCCCATAATGGAGTTTACTAGCTGAATTATTAAATACTCCTGTTTCCATAGTAGGACTTGAAGTCTCACATTAAGGATTTTGAATCACTAGTCTAGTAACTTAATGACCAGTACATAACTTCCAGTATATAAATGTGGTAAAGACAGAAATGCAGTGTTGCAGAGGTGGAAGCAAGTGATGATAGAGATTTCAAGGCTAATTCAGTCTGAACAAAAGTCTGTGTACAAAACTAATGATTCTCTCCTTGCTGCCAGTATCATGCAACTCTCCGCTCCAGGCTCAGGCTGTTCCCTCATATTGAGGTTGCTGCCTTCAGACAACCTGCATCTTTTCCAGCTCTGTTGATCAGAAAACAGCACATTAATGCTACATAGACTTTCACAAAACTGAAGGTTGTAAAACTTGGGGCTGCGGCATGAGATTGTATGATCAAATGGAAAGTGTGACCGATGGATAACCAGAGGAAAGAGGGGGCAGAGTGTAAAGGAGGGGCCAACTGGCAAGGTGTTAAAGTTAATTTATTATCAAAGTACATATCTGTCACAATATACAACACTGGAACTTATTTTCTTGCAGGTATACTCAATAAATCCATAGTAGAATAATAACCATAATAGAATCAATGAAAGACTGCACCTACTTGGGCATTGGACCAGTGTGCAAAAAAACTGTGCAAATACTAAAAGAAAGGAATAATAGTAATTAATTAATAAATAAGCAATAACTGTCAAGAACATGAGATGAAGGGTCCTTGAAAGTGAATCCATAGGTTGTGGGAACATTTCAGTGATAGGGCAAGTAAAATTGAGTGAAGCTATCTTCTTTGGTTCAACAGCCTGATGGCTGAGGGATAATAACTGTTCCTGAAACTCACTGTGCAAGTCCAGAAGCTCCTGTACTTCCTTCCCAAATGCAGCAGTGGGAAGAGACCATGAGCTGGGTGGAGTGGGTCCCTGATGATGAATGCTGCTTTCCTGTGACAACGCTCCATGTATATGTTCTCAATAGTGTGGTGGGCTTTACCCATGAAGGACCCTGATGTAGATGATAGAAGTGAGGATCTGAGGGTGAGCCGAAGGAAGCCTCAGAATTGGGAGGAACACTGAGGAGATTATTTAATAGGGAAGGCGGAGGATGAGTTGTGTAACAATAAGGGTGAGTGAGGTGTGAAATCTATAGAGGGGGCAATGGACTCTGTGCCTAAATCTATGTTTTTGTAAGCTCATATCTCCTGACAGGAATCTATGCATGTGATTACTTTTGTGTCTTAATATCTATGCATTCAAGCTTGGTTATCATTCAGCAATGACAATATTACTTACAGCTCAACCTTGCTGAGAGACAAGATGAAGTTAAACCTGTCAAGAATGAGTGCCTTCTTGAAGGAAACTCAACCATGCTTTTCTCCTCTACATGGATGTCCTTGATGCTATCCCAGAGCAAATTTATCTAGTCCAATCTCACCACCAGACAGACCAGCAGCAAGTCAAAAGTCCATAAGCCAAATAAAACACAATAAGGTCTCAAAGGTAGACTATATACCAACTAAAGTTCTATAAATCAGCAGAAAGGAATTTTATTAATGTAGTGGAAACCTCCTCTCTCTTTCCATGGAACTCAGAAAAGTACCGTAACCTATCTTCAGAAAAAACAGAAGAGCTTCCCTTCTGACTTTTCTTGGGAAATTGACTGTTTCCTCCCAGTAGTCAATGAGGTGCTCCCCTAATCCTGGAAAATGAACTAACTTGAGAGCCTTGGGTCTATTCATCAGGACTGCACAGAAGCCCAGTGTATTTGGCAGAAGAACTGCACCACATCACAAACTGTCCTAACAGGCAGAACTTGTCAAACATGAAGTCACGTCTGTATCCATATTGACCTCCCTTGCCTCCTCAAATCCACCATCAAGGAGTAAACGCCCAAGGATGCTGTGTAGCAGGGGTTCCCAACCTTTTTTAAGCCATGGACCCCTACCATTAACTGAGGTGTCCAAGAACCCTCAGCTGGGAACCCCTGATGTAAAGGATAAATAATATGTTAACACTGAGCTTCTCCTGCTCTACTCTGAATACATTTGGTGAAGGAAATACAATTAATGCTACTTGTTCCAGCCTCCCTATGGAATATTAAGTACATTGCCAATCTTTCCTCCCATGGGCATCCAATGATCATTCTCTCCTTTGCTACAGTTCCCTTTGATGTGAATTAAGATTGCTTTTGTTAGATTAGCTGCTTCCCCCTGTTATAATGGAGCAACTGGGAGTGGAACCAAATGCAAGACACAGACACTGAAGTACAAGGAACAGGATTAGGACTAGAGTTAAGCAAGAGAAGTGGGGAAGAAAGGAAGCTGGACATGACACAGGCCCTGGATGAGACAAACATACAGGGCCTGGGCTAGGACTTGACTAGGATAGTGGAACCAGGATATGGAACTTGGAACTAGGAGCCTGAGCTTGGACTCCGATCCAGAGACTGGACAAGGACCCAAACCCTGGGTCTTGACTCGGGCTCGGACCCCAGATCTAGGCGAGGACATGACATGCCTACAGGACTAGACATGGCTTGGGTTCCTCGAGGCAAGGACATGACGAGGCTTGGGTTACTTGAGGCAAGGATATGACGTGGCTTGGGTTCCTCGAGGCGAGGACATGACGAGGCTTTCCTGGGCAGGATGAGGTACTCCTTGGCTGAGCGAGACACAAGGACAGGATGAGACTCCAAAGTCTTGACTTGGTCCTGGCAGAACAGGAACACAAAGACGTGGTCTTGAGAGACAGGAACACGGAACACCAAGCCGGGACTCCTCCTTGGGAACAGGACATGGGACCAAGGCAAGGACATGACATGGTCTTGGGAGAGCAGGAACACAGAGACTTGGTCTTGGCAGAACAGGAACACAGAGACTTGGTCCTGGGCACGGGAACACAGAGCCATGGACTTGAGAAACAGGAACATGGAACACCAAGCCGGGACCCCTCCTTGGGAACAGGACATGGGGCTGGGTCTCATATACAGAACACAGAATATGACAAGATGTTTCTCAACACAAGGTAGCAGCAGACGGCCGGACCTTCCTAGCGAAGGCGTGGACACAGACGGTTCCCAACACTAGGTAGCGACAAACGGCCAGACCTATCTAGTGAAGGCGTGGACACAGACGGTTCCCAACACTAGGTAGCGGCAAACGGCTAGACCTATCTAGTGAAGGCGTGGACACAAGACAGATCCCAACACTAGGTAGCAGCAACCGGCCAGACCTACCTTCAGGAGGAAGGGGCAGAGAAGGGATTCAGACAGGGGTGAGAACAGGAACAATCCAGCAGTCAGAGGCTGAATCCTGAAGGTATTTATGAAGCCAGCACAAACGAGAATCAGCTGCCTCAACAGAAACTGGGGAAAACCAGAATACCTGGAATAAAGAACATGGACCGGACCGTGAACCGGAATGTGGATTTCACGGACTGGACCATGACACTCCCGCTGTTTCTCCCTTGGGTTTCTGCGCACTATCCTCACCACCATGAAGAGATACCTATGTGCTCTACCTCCTTCTCTGCCGTGGCTCTGGCCCCACTCCTCAACACCTGCCATGGACCTCTCTGGCATTTCATCCTTTGCTGGATTCTTGCCTTGAACTGCCATTTTTTCTCCTTCCTTGCATCCAAGAATTATCTGAAGTTTGTCCGCATACAAGCTGCAACATTGGCCACCTCCAGTTCAGACCTCTCCCCTACCTTTGGTAGGATATAGCCCCTACAAACTCTGGCTCTGACCTTGGCTGCAACCTCTAGCAGGACATGATGCCTGTCACCTCTAGCTCCAGCTCTGACCTTGGTCTCAATCACCTCCAGGTCAAGACCTTTCTCAATGCTGCTGGGTCCTCCTCTTTCACCACTATTCCCATCAACCCCATTCCACTTTATTCCTCTGGCCTCTTAACTGACTCTCCCCCAACTTTCCCTGAACACCTCAACCCTCCCCTCTCTTCTGACCCCTCCAACTATCTATCCTCCCCTGACCTCAGCTCTAATTCCAGCCATATCTTCATCATCTCCTTTGACATCCCCCCTATGAAGCAAAACATTCTATCCTTACCTTTGTTTCCCTGTGCCTGCACCTCAGTGAGTTCCATGCTCACTGTGATGCCGAGTTCTTCTTCCATCACCTCTGTCTCTGAGGCCATGATACCCACTCCCTTCCTTCTCCCACCTTGAGCCATTCTCCTTTTCTCGGACATCCCACTCTTGTCTTATGCCCACCCTAGTGTTTTGCATGCTCTAGATCTTTTCGTGTCTCACTGCCAATTACACATCAACCATTTTGACTTCAGCTCTTCCTTCTCCTATTCGAACCTCAGCCCCAGTGCATTGCCCTCCAATGTCTCTGCACTAATCTCCAGCTCACCATCAAACCCACAAGATGTGTGCTGTTGGAGTCTGGCAGACTGACCTCAAACTTGCTGAGTCTGGGCGCAGCTCTCGGTCACCTCTTATTTACCCATTGAACAGGACCCCATGGAGGATTATCAGGCCATTGCCTCTGTCACCATCACAAACTTCATCGCCTCTGGATATCCCAGATCCACTACCTCATATCCAGCACTGCTTGTTTCTACCTCCTACTCAAAATCCACAAACCTGACTGTCCTGGTTTGCTCCTGTCCCACTGAACTCATGTCTGCATTCCTCAACTCCATTTTGTTCTCCTTGCTTCCGTCCCTTGCCAACTACATCCGTGACAGTTCACACAGTCTCAATACTTCAATCTTTTTTTGTTCCCTGGCCCTGATTACCTCATTTTCACTATAAATATCCATTCCCTTTTACACTCCTCTCCCCCATCAAAAAGGCCTTAAATCTCCTGTTTCTTTCTAGACAAAAGATCTAACCAGTTCCCCTCCAAAATCGAAGATTTTCCAGGCCGTCATTGACAATGCTCCCCAGTTTTTTACCCCATGCTGAGCTCGTCAATTTCATCGACTTTTCCTCCAATGTCTACCCTGCCCTTAAATTCGCTTGGTCTATTTATGACACCCCTCCCTCTCCTTTCTTGATCTGTCTGTCTCCATCTCTGGAGGCTGACTATCTACTGATATCTTTTACAAACCCAGTGTCTCTCATAGTTATCCTGACTATGCCCCTTCCTTCCCTGTCACTTGTAAAAATACTATTCTCTTTTCTCAGTTCCTCCACCTCCGCCACATTTGTCCTCTCTTCTTCCATTTCCCATTCATTTTCCCCTCTCACCCCTTCTCTTCTCACCGGCCTGTAACTTCCTCCTGGTGACCCTCCTCCTTCCCTTTTTTCCATACCTCTTTCCTCTTCAGTCCCTTTCCTCTTCCAGCTATCATCTCCAACCATCTTACTTCATCCCTCCCCATCCACCCTATTTTCCCTTCACCTGGTTTCACCTATCACCTGCCAGCATGTACTCCTTCCCCTCCCCCTACCTTCTTATTCTGGCTTCTACCCTCATCATATACAGTCCTGATGAAAGGTTTAGGCCTGAAGCATTGAATGTTTCTTCTTGAAGATGATGGTGCCGGCCAACAACGCAACCAAAGGCGGCAACCTTCAGACAGTTCATGAAACCTCTTCTTTCACTCTTTTACTTCTTCTCCTTCTTTCAAATATGACTCTGCTACTATTGGAACGTGTGATTTACATTTTGATGGTGTTGTTTCCGGTGATTAAGCGATTTGGTGCTTTGCTGTCTCCGAGGGAGTTCAGTGAGGTTTCAAGCGAAGATGCCATGATAGTGCAATGGTGAGCACAACGCTATTACAGCTCGACCTTGTTGTGGTTTGGAGGCTCGCGTGCCTCAATGACCCAAAGAGCTACCTTGGCTGGAGTTAGGGCCTTGGGCTTTGGCTCTTGGTAGGGTCACCCATGACAAACAGGTCAAAGGGTAGAGGGCAAACAAAGAGTGGTCCACTGGTCCTCCAGGTCTGCGGGTTCAGCTCAGGGATAACAACACTGGTAAAACAAAATTCTTAGAAAACAACAATAAAGAATCCTTCTACATCCAGGTACAGTGGCATACCAGAGTCTCCACTTGGGACTTGCATGGCTGACAGCAGTGAAAACTAAGAGGGAGCTACTGACACGATGAATGAAGATACTGACATGATGAAGGAAGCCCTGAACACGATCAGAGCTGGAGGATCTTCATTGCTGCCCTAAACGCCAGTGGCTTAAAGGACTGTAAACCAATAGGTTTTTGTTAGAATTTGTGCTTTTTGTTCTGTTTATCCATCTGGTGACTCATTTCGGTTCCTCTTTCTTCCACAATCTTTACAAATGCTTCAAAATCCCAAATGGATCAGTTGTTAGTTGTCCCCAATTGCTTAGTCTTTCTTTCACTTGATGCACTGCTTAGCTGCATTTTCCTAAGTTGTTTCTACAATCCGTAGCTCTTTGAAGGATCCAGTTCTCAGAGAGTTCTCTTATATTGCTTGGGAATTTTAAAAAAGAATCAATGGATTTGTAAAGGAACAAACTTCGTGATTTATGGTGGGGTTATTGCCGGAGTAGTCTGGCACATAGAAACATTGGCTTTATAAGTAGAGTAGCAGCAATAGGAAATAGCCCAATGGAATTTCAGATCTGAAGTGTTGATAGCCTTTCAAGTGCTCCCAGAAAGTTATTAAGAAATTCTCATATATCTAGTTCCATTTTCTGCTTTATAAAAGTCACTAATTTTTTTCTTTGAATTTGTCAAGAGAGTTGATCTCAGTGATGATCCTGTTGTCAAAAAAGTCTAACCTGACCACCTGACATCTCTTGACAAGATGAAGAGTGCAAAATGCCATTGCTAGGCCATGTCATCTGAAGGCTCTATTAGTCTTTAAGAGGTCTGCAGCTCAGCTGACAACTAAACTGCAGTAACAAGGTTCTTGAAGCTGTGAAAATGATAGAAAATTTCCCAGGTTGAAGTGTAGGTTTTGAACTGTACACTTGAAAGTTAAAAATGGAATCCTTCTCCATCATGTAAACGTGTTCATAGATCTGTGAGGTGACTCTTTAGGATTTCCACTCATTTTGTTCTAGATGCATGATATTAATAATTCTGGTGTTATATAACGTTCAACAATGTTGTAAACTGCACAATAATGCTCATTGTGACAAAGAATTTTTCATGTCCATGAACTGAAAGGTCTATGAATTTCATATACTGTATGCCAATCTGAATTCTAATAATTACTTTCATTCATCGCAACTTGCTGTTTTAGAAAGTAGGTGATATGCTTTTAATCTAATTTTTTTCAATTAAATTAGTTAAGATATGCTTTTGCACAAAGGGGAAGGGAATATGACGCTGATTCTGTCACAATGGGGGCGCTGGTAGCGGTCCCAAATGCAAGACACAGACACTGAACTAGGACTTAACTAGAGTAGGGATGTGACAGGATACAGAAAAGGAGCAGGGACAAGAACGCAGACTTGGGCTTGGGAAAGCAGGACCAGGACTAGGAACCATGAACTAGGAGCCTGGGCTTGGGCTCCGAGCCAGAGACTGGACAAGGACCCAGAACCTGGGTGTTGCCTCGGGCTCGGGCTGCAGGACCAGGCAAGGACATGACATGACTACAGGACTGGAGGCTGGGGTCTAGAGGTTTGAGCTTGGAGACAGGCTGCAGTCCTGAGGCTAGACGCTGCTGGCTCGGGTCCTGAGGCCTGATGCTGCTGGCTGGGGTCCTGAGGCTGGACGCTGCTGGCTGGGGTCCTGAGGCTGGACGCTGCTGGCTGGGGTCCTGAGGCTGGACGCTGCTGGCTGGGGTCCTGAGGCTGGATGCTGCTGGCTGGGGTCCTGAGGCTGGAGCTCGGAGACAGACTGGGAACTGTATATCAAACATAGAGCCAGGGCTTATCCTACGAAAAGCCGGGACTCCTCTTTAACACGACACCAAGGTGGGAGAGGTCCATCTGTTGGGTAACGGCAAAACAGCCTGACTTACCCCACGGAGGCAAGGACAAGACAAGACAGATCCCCCCGCAGGGCAACGGCAGAATGGCCTGACTTACCTCACGAAGGCAAGGACAAGACAAGACAGATCCCCCCACCGCAGGGCAATGGCAAAACAGCTTGACCTACCCCACGGAGGCAAGGATAAGAAGAGACAAACGCCAAAGAACGACAGATAGTTCCATTTCTGAATCGGGGTTGCTCCAAGTTGCAGTTACGGCCAGCAACCTAGACTTGCTACACAAATAGCCAGATCCCTACCTAGCTCGGAGTGGCTGACAGCTTCTCAGCTGGCCCGGGAAACAGCCGAACCCATACCGCAAAGACGGCTCCAACTACCGACAGCAAGGCTCCATGAATCGATGGTTCTCTAATGCAGCCTAAAGATGGCAAGTGGCCGCTCTAGCCTCCCGCCAGCAGGTTGCTCCCAGGGAATCTTGACAAGACAAACCAGCAGCCCACACGTGACCCCAAGGCTGTTTATATTCCAAGCCCCAAGATGGGAATCAGGGGCCTATGATTAACTCAATCAAATCAAGAGACAGCTGGAAGACCCGGAGTCCTGAGCCAACGGACCAGATCGTGAACTGGAATACGGACTTCATGGACTGGACCATGACAGATTTGTTAAGTTCTCTTTTGAACATAGTGTACTAAAAGTTGTTTCCTGCTCTCTTCCCCACATAGTGATCATTTTCATTAAACTTGCAATAAAATAACTCATCTGAAACTACTAATTCTTTTGCTTCAGGAGAGGGAAAGCTCAGATGTGGAGAAGGTTAGCAGCTTTAAATTCCTAGGTGTTGCTGTCTTAGAGGATCTGTCCTGAACCCAACACGTAAGTGTAATTGCAAAGAAAGCATGGCAGCTCCTCCACTTTCTTCAGAGATTCGGCATGACATCTAAAACTTTGACTAACCTCTATAGATGCGTAGTGGAGAGTGTATTGACTGGTTGCATCATGGCCTGGTATGGAAACATCAATGACTTTGAAAAGAAAATCATACAAAAGGTAGTGGATTCAGCTCAGTACATCATAGGTAAAATCCTCCCAAACATCATGCACATCTACATGAAATGCTATCATAGAAAAGCAGCCTTCATCATCAGAGATCATCACCACCAAGGCCATGCTCTTTTCTCTCTGCTGCCTTCAAGGAGAAGGTACAAGTGTCTCAAGATTTGCACCACCAGGTTCAAGAACAGTTACCACCTCTTAACCATCAGGCTCATGAACAAGAGGGAATAACTACATGCACTTGCCATCCATTGAGATATCCCCACAACCAATGTTCTCAGTTTAAGAATTCTTTATCTCATTATCTCATGTTCTTATTATTTATTGCTATTTATCTATATTTGCATTTGCACAATTTGTTGTCTTCTACACTCTGGTTGATTTTTCATTGTTCCTGTTATAGTTACTATTCTACAGATTTTCAGAGTAAGCCCAGAGGAAAATTAATCTCAGGGGTATATATAGTGACCTATATGTACTTTGATAGTAAAATTTACTTTACTTTTTGAACTTTGAACTTCGAATTAATTTTACATTGGTAGTCATTTTGCCCACACAATGCCAATCTCCAACTAAATGTAATGTTCTGTAGGGTTTCACTGGTAATATAATGGTTTCTCTGTAGCAGCAGTGGTTATGACTAGAGTTAGCGTGGGCTTTGGAATGTACGCCATCCATTGAGAGGCGTGTTGTTTCTTCTTGTGTGTCTGAGAGAAGGGATTTGCAGTCTTTTGTCGGCGAGAGATGAAGAGAGAAGCTGTGAGTGGAGAGAGTTGCTAGACTGCAGGACGGAGTGGAGGTGAGCGAGGGTCTATGAGTCAAAGGCGCTCAGAAGAGGTCAATGGGGAACTAACAACCGTGAGCTCCAATGTGCATTAGACTGTTTCATTAAAATGGGCCCTTTTTCTTTTTTGTTTTCTTTACTAACCCTATAGTCAGATTAAGAATGATAAAGCTCAATTGTTTAATTGCATGTTAGATTAGATTAGATTAGATTCAACTTTATTGTTATTGTGTTGAGTACAGATACAAATCCAATGAAATGCAGTTAGCATCTGACCAGAAATGCAAAGAATAGTGTTATTTACAAAATAATTGCGAATAAAATGTAAGTGCTACAGCACACAAATATGAAAGTACTGAGACAGTCCAATATGGGTGCAATACTGCTTAGCACTGTGATGTGAGGTTCAGTAGGGTCACAGCCTCAGGGAAGAAGCTCTTCCTGTGCCTGCTGGTGCGGGAGCGGAGGCTCCTATACCGCCTACCGGATGGGAGGAGAGTAAAAAGTCCATGGTTAGGGTGAGATGCATCCTTGATAATGGTTTTTTTCCCTGCCCAGGCAGCATTTATGGTCGATGTACTCAATGGTGGGCAACTGGGTGCCAATAATCCGCTGGGCAGTTTTCACCAGGTGGGAGATCCGCTTTGAGGGTGACCTCTTTGTTCTCTCAGTCAATGAGAGCATAGAAGTAATTGAGCTCATCAGGGAGGGAAGCAGAGCTGGAAGGAGGCACATACTAGGTGGTTTGAAGTCTGTAATGACCTGTATGCCATGTCACATGTGCCGGGGGTCCGAGGAGTTAAAATACTCCTCGATCCTCTGTTCGTATATGTGCTTAGCCTGAGAGATTCCCATTCTCAGGTTGGACCTGGCTGAGCAGTAAGCCGCCCGGTCTCCAGACCTGAAGGCTGAATCTCTGGCTTTGAGCAGGAGGCGAACTTCTCTGTTCATCCATGCTTTATGATTGGGGAAAACTTTTTTTTTGTGATGTCACTGTATCTACACACTTGTTGATGTGCTCAAGGACAGAGTTGGTATATAAATCAATGTTAATCTGGTGTATGATATTTTGCAGTTCAGATTTGTAATCAGGCAACACATCATGTACCATCCACACAAACGAGACTTCTCAGTTTGGCTGGGCCAGAAGCTGTCTACCCCTAGACAAACACGTGCTGGCTGAACCTGAGGGTAACAATTGTGGGGGTATCGTCCGGGATTGATTCCGTAGGATGCTGTGTGATTGCCCTGAGCATTGAACCAGTGGGTTGTGTGCTTTAAGTCTGTGCTGGTATGGACGTTGCCGGGGTGGAGCGGTGGTGTGCCTCCACGGGGTTACTGGTAATTAATGCTTGCGTGTTGAGTGGGGTAGATATTCGTACTCCGGATGAATTGTTAATTTGACTTTTGAGTACTGTTAAAGTTGTAGGCAAAGTTACGATTGCCGGGCGGAGGTTTGATAAAATGGCGGGCACAGGCCTTGTTTTAGTTCAGACCCGCGCTGGCGTAACAGCAATGGAACTGCCTGCTTCTATCGGTGCCCCGGTTGGTGGGGCTACGGCCTGTCCATACTGTCAGGGAGGAGGGGAGTGTAGCGGAGCGGGCCGAGTCAAAAGTCGAGCTTCTCGTAGTTGGGGTCTGAGTTCTATCATTTCTGAGGAGTGAAGAGAAGGAGTGGTCAGATTTGGAATGTCTAATTAGTTCCTGTCCCCCAGAGAAGAGTGAGGGTTCTGAGTTGGCATCAGCCCTTATCTCTCTGGCAAATAAGTGGCCCAGTGCACAGGCAGAGGGTCCCCGCTGGAAGCTAAGAATATTCTCTGGAATAACGCCCTCCCCCGACGGGGAAAAGGAGTATGAGACTTGGGTGGAGCAGACCTCTCAGTTGCTAGATGAGTGGCAGAGCTCTAATGATGTAGAGTGACAGAGACTGGTTGAGAGTTTGAGGGGGTTGGCTGCTGACGTGGTGAGAGCTGTGAAATCATGGCAACCCCTAGCCAACACTCCCGATTATCTGGGAGCACCGGAGAACGCCTTTGGCATGACAGGGAGCCAATGGAGCTCAAGACAGGGTTTCAGAACCCGTGGCAGGAGAAGGGGAAGAAGCTTTCTGCTTGTATTTTTCGGCTACAGAGGCAGTTAAATTGCTTGCGGCACAGAGGGGTCATTCAGGCGGCTGAGGTGGATCAGTTAAGAATGGACCAGATAGCCAGGGGTGCCCAGTCCCATGACCTGATTGCTTGGAGTCTACAACTGCCTCGTAAGACGCGTCCCCTTCCCTCTTTTATTGAGCTGATCAGAGGGGTACGGGATGAGGAGAACACGTCAGAGGCCCGGGAGGACTCCATCAGCAGAGTATGGTACTCGGTAGTAGCCGCTTTGCGGTGAAGTGACCACGGGGGATGGTAAAGGAGATTGTGGCAGAGTTGTGAACTGAGATGTCCCGGCTGTTAACAGCAGGTATGGACCCCCCATATGATAGGCCTGATAGAGAGGCGGACCCCTAAGGGGACGGACTATGCAGAGGCTGCAGGTGGCCGGGAGTTCAGTGAGAAGCGGGGAGGCAGCCGGTATTGTCTGGTATAACTATAGTGAAGAAGGACACTCAGACGGGACTGTGAGTGGCAGGAAGCCCCTCGGAGAGTGAGCCCCCGGGTACCTAAGCAGACAGACTTCGGGAAGCTTAAAGGAGACACAGTGAGAAACAGCCTGGTGTCTCTGGGAGAACACATTCCCAGCAATATATCAAGGAACCCCTGAAGGCAAAAGACCGCATTCCTGAAGGCTTAGTGGAGCCATGCTCTAGTGTGTCGCTACGGATAGAAGGTATTTATGCTAAAGTCATACTCGACACCAAGGTCGCAGGTCATGTTGTTGTACTGTTCGGTTTACAACCAGTATCTGAAGCATTTACCATTGACACCATTCAGTGCACTGAAAATCTGGGGTCTTAGCGCTGGTAAGTATCCATATGATGGTTATTTGTCTGGAGTTCTCAGAGGCCAATGTGGGAGTATCTGAGGTCCTTGATACATTACCGCTGGTATGCTGGCCGAACCTGAGTGTTCCATTAGAGAGAGTTTTGAGGTGACCAAGAACCCCTATTGGAATTTATGCATAAGGATCCTGTCTGTGTGTAACAGACATGTCATCGGCTATAATTGGCATCAGGAGTTCCCAACCTTTTTTATGCCATGGACTGATACCATTAAGCAAGGGGCCTATGGACCCAGGGTTGCCATAGAGATAAGACTGCTATAGTGGAGTCACTCTTCATTAGCTGGCTTTGTGTTGCATTCCTTCCCAATGGTAAGTGTTCAAATGTTCCTGTGATGGCCAATGCCATTAGATCAACTATTTGTACATCTGTTTATAAGAAGAATTAAGGTGATCCAAATTGCCAATCGTAGAATTGCAGTATAGTTTCACAAGCTATACCAAAATTCTTAACACTTTTCCTTACAAAAAAATCTGTCAACTCAGTCCCAAAATATTAATTTTGCCTTTAGAAGAAAAAGGCATAGGTTTCCACAGTTCATGGTGTGAAAACAGCTTTGTCAATTTCCCTTCTGTCTGAATCTAACTTTCATATTAAACCCCTGGGAAGAAATAGTTAATTTTTGCCTACGCTGTCAAAACCCTTCAAAGAACTATTAGATTACACTTTAAATCCTCAAAGAGCAAACACCAAATTTATGCATCCTGTCCTTGTAATGGATCAGCTGAAACATTTTTCTCCTTTTGATGAATCTATGTGAAATATCTTCTAGAAACTTGCCACTAACTTTGAAGAAAGTCAGAGAGGGATTTGGAATTTTGTCAGTTGTAAAGCTATGGTGTGACAACCTCACATTTGTAATTCACTGAAGGCTAGTGTTTATGATTTTTTTAAATATTTAAATCTATTTCAGGTTTATTATCACTAGTATACTGTATGTCATAACATTTGTTGTTTTGCAGCAGCAGTACAGTGCCATAAATAATAAAAAAATATGAGCTACAATCAGTAATATAAAAAATACTAAACCATGCAAAAAGAAAACAGCAATGATGACATAGTGTTCATGGGTTCATGAACAGCTCAGAAATCTGGTGATGGAGAGGAAGAAGCGGTTCCTAAAATGTTGTGTGTATGTCTTCAGACTCTGTCCCTCCTCCCTGCTGGTAATAATGAGAAGATTTCATGTCCTGGAAGCAGAGATTCCTTTATGATGCAAGCTGCCTTCTTGGTGCATTACATTTTGAAGATGTCCTTGATGGTGGGAAGGCTAGTGACTATGATGGAGCTGGCTGAGTTTACAAGCCTCTGCGTTTTTTCCGATCCTGTTCATTGGGCCCTCTATATCATTGGTGGTGTAACCAATTGGAATGCTCTCCATTGTACATCTGTGGAAATTTGCTACAATCTTTGGTGACAGACCAAATCTCCTCAAGCTCCAACTGAAATATAGCTGCTGGCCGTCTTTCTTCATAATTGCATTAATATGTTGGGACCAGAATAGATCTTCAGAGATGTTGACATACAGGTACTTGAAGCTGCTCAGCCTTTCCACTGCTGACCCCTTGATGAGGGCTGGTGTGTGTTCTTCTGACTTTTCCTTCCTGAAGTCCACAATAAATTATTTGTTCTCACTGATGATGAGTGCAAGTTTGGTATTGCAGCACCATCCAGCCCTTCAAACTACCTCACTCCTGTCAGCCATCTTGTTACCATCTCAGATTCTGCCAATGACAGTGGTGACATGCATGAATCTATAGATGGTGTTTGAGCAGTATCAGGGACGAGAGAATTCTGATTGTTGGTCTTTTCAAGGTATATGAATATAGAAACATAGAAACTTAGAAAATAGGTGCAGGAGCAGGCCATACGGCCCTTCGAGCCTACACCGCCATTCAGTATGATCATGGCTGATCATCCAACTCAGAACCCTGTACCTGTCTTCCCTCCATACCCCCGATCCCTTTAGCCACAAGGACTATATCTAACTCCCTCTTAAATATAGCCAATGAACTGGCCTCCTTTTCCTGTGGCAGAGAATTCCACAGATTCACCACTCTCTGTGTGAAGAAGTTTTTCCTCATCTTGGTCCTAAAAGACTTTCCCTTTATCCTTAAACTGTGACTCCTCGTTCTGGACTTCCCCAACATCGGGAACAATCTTCCTGCATCTAGCCTGTCCAATCCCTTTAGAATTTTATACGTTTCAATAAGATCTCCCCTCAATCTTCTAAATTCCAGCGAGTATAAGCCTAGTCGATCCATTCTTTCATCATATTACCATCTGCGAGCCATTGTGGAAAGTCAGTTTTCTGTAAATCCATCCCCAGCTAATAAGAACAAATGTACTGTTTGGTTGCAACATCAGGTTGTATTTAGCTTTAGGACCAAAGGATGAATTTCTAAGCAAGTGACTTTTAATTAAGGTACAAAGATTCTTTCGAGTTTAAGTCAGGGATACCATCCTTCTAAACAGCAAGCTGACAACTTTAAACTAAGTGAGTCTGTTCCATAACTAACTGTAAATATAGCTTATCCATTAATTCATTAATTAGTTTTTATTTATTGATTGATTGACTGATTGAGATAAAGCGCAAAGGAGGCCCTTCTAGTTGTGCCGCCTGGCAACACCCAATTTAACTCTAACCTAATCACAGGACAATTTACAATGACCGATTAATCTACCAATTGGTACATCTTTGGACACTGGGAGGAAACCAGAGCACCCAGAGGAAACTCAAGCAGTCCATGGGGAGAATGTACAGGCTCCTTACAGGCAGCAGCGGGAATTGAACTCGGGTCTCTGGTATTTTAAGGTGCTGTGCTACTCTACTGTGTCACTCTATAGCATGTACCTCCCAGCTACAACAGTCAAATCAATGAAAAAGGAAGTCAGGCGGGTCTAATGGAGTATAGGTCCACAGCTAGTAGTTTTCCAGACAGTAATGAAAGGCATATCACTATGCCTGTCAAGTTTTGTAAAAATTACGAAATCATGCTAAGATAGTACTATCAGCACTTGAAAAAAATATAATCATTTTGAGTGTATATTAAAAATATTGAGTGCATATTAGTAAATGAGAAAAACTTTGCTACCAAGGTTGTCCTGAGGAGTGAAGTGGTCCATTAGATTAGATTATGAGAAAACTAAGTCCTCGTTTATTGTCATTTAGAAATGCATGCATGCATTAAGAAATGATACAATGTTCCTCCAGAGTGATATCACAGAAAAACAGGACAAACCAAAGACTAACACTGACAGAACCACATATTATGACATATAGCTACAGCAGTGCAAAACAATACCATAATTTGATAAAGAACAGACCATGGGCACAGTAAAAAAAAAGTCTCAAAGTCCCAAGTTGATCGACTCCCGAGTCCCCGATAGCAGGTGGTAAAGGGAGAAGCTCCCTGCCATAAACCTCCAGGCACCGACAACTGCTGATGCATTGGAAGCACTCGACCACAACCGACACTGAGTCCGTCCGACCGAAAATTTCGAGCCTCCGACCAGCATCTCCAATACAGCCTCCTGAGCGCCATCCTCTGCCAAGCACCTTCGACCTCGCCCGGCCGCCAAAATAAGCAAAGCCGAGGATTCGGGGCTTTCTCCTCCGGAGATTCCGGACCACACAGTAACAGCGGCAGCAAAGCGGGCATTTCAGAAGTTTCTCCAGATGTTCCTCCGTACTCTCACGTCTGTCTCCATCAAATCAGAATTGTGCACGGTTCCCCTACTTGACAAACAACGGACATCACCACCGAAGTGGCCGCGCGCCTGCGTCGCGCAGCCATCTTCTCCTCCTCCTCCTGGACCTAGACTTCGTTGTCAGATCCTGAGGTCTAGCTGCCACTTACCTGAATTGCTTTAATATCCTTCCAATAATTTGCTCTGTCAAAAGCCTGTAAAATAGCATTAATGAGAAGGTTTTTCGAAGGAACATTTGAAATAGATTTAAATAATTAAAACATTAAAAAATGTTTAAAAAGTAAATTAAACACACATCAAACTTGTATAAATTAATTAAAACATTAATATTAATTAAACTTTGGGAAAAAACATAATTGTTAATCCATCCAGGCCAACTGAGTTGCATATCCAGCTATCACTGGCATAAATTAATAGGCTTAACACAAAATATTTTTGGCTCCTTGGGGCTCAGGATGTTTTTTTCTCTATTTCTGGGCTCAGCATTGAGCTTAGTGGCAGAGTGAGAGATTAGGTGCACTGGTAAGAGAGCTCCAAAGCATTCTGTATGTCCACACAAGGTCCGCCACCCCAGCCCGTCCCTTCCACGCTACAAGTAAAAACCAGTAGAGTGTTCAGACAACATGGTTATCTCTTTACAAAAAGGGATCGTCCCAAATTCATATTTAAACAAATAATCATGTTAATATTTTATTTAATTATTTTGAGAACGGAAACGAATCAACATTTATAATTGGAGTCAATATTACTGCACAAAATCTTCACAGGACATTTCAACTTGCCTTCCCCCAAACACTTTCTTGTGAATCCTCGAAAGGTAATTACAGTAATTAATAATCAATTTAGTTTTATTAAATATCATGGTCAGACGGAATCCTTTTTAGATTAATTGCAACTGCGATTATAATAAATCATAATGTACAGAGCATCAATCAGCAGAGATCATTGGTCAATTGCCTTAGAGCATGATCTATTAATTTAGGACTAATTACCTATTTTAGCATTTTAATTAAAACTAATGAGAACATTATAATTTTGTCTAATATTTCCTTTGGTGCAGTTTGGTCTCTTCCTATTTTCTGGAGTTATTCTTCAAGATTGTTATATCTTTATTGGTTTTAACTCTTATTTATCACCACCTTGTTTATCAATCAGATTTTCTGGATGTATTTTAAGTTTTTATGAACACATGACTTTCTTAGTCAATTGCAAGAAATGTCCTGACGAAGGGTCTCAGCCTGAAATGTTGACTGTACCTCTTCCTAGAGATGCTGCCTGGCCTGCTGCGTTCACCAGCAACTTTGATGTGTGTTGCTTGAATTTCCAGCATCTGCAGAATTCCTCGTGTTTGCAAGAAATGTGATAGCTTTGGGACACACACCGGCAAGCTCTACAATGACTCTACAAAGGGCTCTGCAGTAGGGAAACTCTAGGCAGTGTCTAGAGCAGGTTCACAAGTTGGTACAACATTGTGGACCAACGGACCTGTAATGTGTTGTAAATGTCGATGTTTCTATATTAGAAATGGGTTGGAATTTGGCTAATATTGTATTTTCAGCATAAGCATATTGCTCACTTATGTTAAAATCAACCAGCAACAAAGATAGCCTGGGATGCAGGCAGATAGCAATGGCATCATTTGCAGGACCGTTTTCAAGACACACACTATTCTCATTAAATAGTTTATGATCACACTGTTATTGCTAACGTGCCTAAATTATGGAACCCTACCCTATAGCACTGTAGGAGAAAATTCAACACATTGACCATATATCTTCAAGACGTTATCTCACCATCACCCTCTTACGACCAATTGGAAAAGGATGATAAAATTTTGCCTTGTCAGTGGCATCTGTGCCCTGTAAACAGAATTAGAATCAGGTTTCATATCATCGCCATACTGTATATCATGAGATTTGTTAACTTTGCGGCAGCAGTACAATGATAATATAGAGAAAAAATTGTGAATTACAGTAAGTATATTATATAAATAGTTACATTAAACAAATAGGGAACAAAAAACATCTGTCCAGCTATCCAACCTGTCAAAATATGAATCTGGTGGATAATTTGCTTCTACTTGTATTAAAACAGTAATAAAGTCGATTTTCTTCAGTTCCGCTTTCTTCTAGGACTTTTCTCATGATAAAGTTCAGACATGCTTGCTAGGAAAATGTTACATAGAAACATTGTTTTTTTGTTGACAAACAGTGTGAAATGAGCCCATTCGGCCCTTTGAGCTGTGCTGCCCAGCAATCCCCCCGATTTAATCCTAGCCTAATCAGGGGAAAATGTACAATGACCAATTAACCTACCGACCAGTATGTCTTTGCACTGTGGGAGGAAACCAAAGCACCCGGAGGAAATCCACACCGACAAGGGGAGAACATACAAGCTCCTTACAGGAAATGGACCTGGATCACCTGTACCGTAAAGTGTAGTGCAGACCACTATGTCACTGTGCCACCCTATGAAGTAAATGATTGAATCTTTGTAAATGTTAGAAGAAAACTATTCTAGTAACTTCAGGAGAATGCATATGTCTGGAGCTTAGAACTTAGCTTTAACTGAAACAGAGATGCTTAGTTTCCTTCATGTCCTTGTAAGGTCTATTTAGGCATTAAATGATAATAATAATATATTTAAGTTTAAAAAATCTTCAGGAGAAAAGACCTCAACTTTGAACCATAGTCCCTATGAATAACTAACAAATTGTTCACGGAATTTGCAGGTGGAACTCCAGAAGTTGTCAGTGCGTTTGAAATGTAGTGCAAATGAAACATTAAAAATATGAGATATTTGATATGGTTGGTTTCCAAAGAAGGAATTAATGCCAGGGATACCTTCTGCGTGTCAATTATGTCATTTAGGAATTCCTCCCACATAGTTATTGACACAAAGGATACCTCGGATGGAGATTATTTCAGAATGAGACTCAATTGTATTGAATAAACTGGAACAGTATTATGCTATGACATTTAAATAGATGTTCAGATATTATAAGGTAACATTATTACAATTATGTAATTCATCAGGATTCAAAAATAAATACCCCAAAAGTAAAAAAATATTCAGGGCTGATACCAATTAGAAGAGATGTAGTCATTCCACCTGGACAATTGCCAGTGTATTTTTATTAAAGAAGAACATAGAACAGTACAGCACAGAAACAGGCTATTCGGCCCACAATGTTGTGCCAAACCAGCTAAAAAGCAAATCAAATCACTCAGACACTAATCCCTCCTACCTACACCATGTCCATATCCCTCCATCTTCCTTACATCCAAGTGGCTATCCAAACATCTCTTAAAAGCCTCTAGTGTATTTGCCTCTACCACCATACTGGGCAGCACATTCCAGACATCCAGCATTCTCAGAGTAAAACAATTACCCCTCACATTCCCCTTGAACCTTCAATGCATGCCCTCTGGTACTAAACATTTCTGCCCTGGGAAACAGATACTCTCTGTCCACTCTATCTAGGTTTCCTGTAGGGTCATAAACCTCTATCAAGACTCCCCTTAGTCTTCGACTCTCCAGAAAAAACAACCCAAGTTTATCCAGTTTCTTGTGGCAATGCCCTCTAAACCAAGCAGCATCCTGGTAAGCCTCTTCTTCCATATGAAATATAATCATAGGCCAGAAATTAAATGCAGAATGTCCCATAATTGAACAAGGTGTTATGTACAGAATGTGTTCATTTATCCAGCTTCTGTCTATTCAATGAGGAATATCGATGATGTATATGTTTATAGCTTTTTGAAATGATGTTGCTTGTGAATTGAAGTCAAATATTTTAATTTAAGCGATAGTTTTTATATTAAAAATGAGAATTTATGTTATCTTCCCAAGTTTAAATTGAAATGAGTTTTAATGTAATTCTATCAAAATGGTTAGAAGTTCTTTTTTGTTTGAAATACAAATTAAGGTCATTATAATGACCTTGGGAGGTGGTAAGGTGTGGAAAAATATCAAAAATTTCAAACCCAATCCTAACTTGCTACCTCAATGGCCACTGAAAACATGCTTGGGAGGAAGATGAAAGAAGATCTCACCATGCTGACCATTTTGCTGCCTATTGCATCTAGCTGCACCCAGATGGTAGCCCTCCATACGCGCGCATCCATACACCTATCCAAAGTTCTCTAACATACTACAATTGAATTTACATTCCATCACCTCCTCTGGTTAAATTGTACCATCCTCTGAGTGAAGAAGTTCCCCGTCCAGGTTTCTCTTTCACCTTAAACCTATGAACTCTATTTCTAGCTTTACCAGATTTAAGGGGGGAAAACCAGCAGCTTATCTACACCCCTCACTGGGTGCCGGTGTGGAGAAATGTCTCTACCAGAGGAGGCGTAAGGGGCTGCTTTCCACTACTAGCCTACAGGGTTCCCTTGCACAAGGTGCAGCACCTGCTTAGCCCCCCAACCCCCGATCAGGGTCACGTGAAGCCATGGGGGGGTTGGTAGACGGTTGTATGAGCAACTGGTGCATATCACAAATCCTGGTTATGCAACCACTGATGCCATACAGGCAGTCTCTGAACAGTATTGATAATGGCTGGGGTCACCCATCTTGTAAAGATGCTGCCTAGAAGAAGGCAACGGCAAATTGCCAAGAACAAACATGGTTATGGAAAGACCATAATTCCGTATGTCATACAACACAGCACATAACAAATGAATGATACCCCTCATAATTTTGCATACTTCTACAAAATATCCACACATTTTCCTACTCTCCAAGGAATAAAGTTCTAACCTATTCAACCTTGCCATGTAACTCAGGTCCTCAAGTCCCCAGCAACATCTTTATAAACCTCCTCTACATTCTTTCAAGCATATTGAGATATTTCCCATCGTTAGTTGACCAGAACTGCACCTGGTATTCCAAATTCAGCCTCACCAGCATCTTTGGAAATATTCCTCTTGGCCTTCTTGTCCAAGTCTTTGCAAAAGCTGATGAACAACATCCCAATGGTCAGATCGACCGCATTGTTTGTTCAAAGTGAGAAATAAAGATTCAGCAGTCACGTGCCTGGTTATGGGCCAGGCACTGAGATACATCCAAGGATCCACTGGGACACATCATCAGTGACGTAACTTGGGGTCACTGGGTGTTTCATATCAGGCACCATCGCCCTGGTGACCCAGCCAGGGTTGATCAGGGCCTGGCTTGCGTCTCAGCAGAACTGGTCCATGGGTCACACCTCTTGATCCATGGCCACATAGAGGCTTGGTCAGCAGCCTCTACGCTGGTCCTGATGGCTCTTTTCTTTGCGGCCCTTGTAATGTCACAGAAAGTGGAAGGAAGTTTCACCTATTTCATGATCATGCTTCCCACCCCTCAGTCATCTTGGATTCCTTGACAAATTAGCATCCAGAACTTCTGGTGCCTCTAGGAATGTCCTGTTTTTCTCATATGATCTTTCTCATCTGAGGTCTAAGGGAACACAATATACATGGGATTAATGCAGAGCTCCTAGGAGTAGATCAGACCATTAATGCATTACAGTGAAGTTGACACTTCCAAAATGTGTAACATTAATACTAATATATAAAAAGTAATCTCTTGTTTCAAGCACTCTGATGGCACAGAAGGTAGCAAACACGCTTGTGAATACTAACATTGGTTTTCATATCCCCCATCTTGGCTTCAGGCCCTCAACTGCCATTTTCCTTTCATTTACATACTTGTTACTGCCAACTTTCCAGCTGCTTGTGTGGCTTAACTCCTCAAACATATTAGTATCACAGTGGGTGGTGTATTAAAGTACTGGTATTGGCAATATGTTTCCTTGGATCCAGCTTAACATCGAACTGCCTTCCTGACATCTTTATTATGGCACGATTCTAGCTCCACTCACACCAATGTTAAAGTGATCCATATGATTACTAACTTGAAATAAAAGCTGAAACTGCTGGAAACATTCAGGTAGCATCTGTGGAAAGAGGTTTAGAGTTTATTCCTCCCTTCGTTAGTACTGTCTGATCTACATAGAACATAGAACCGTACAGCACACAAACTGGTCATTCGGCCCACAATGTTGTACTGAACCAACTAAAAAGCAAAGCAAAAGCAGCCAAACACTAATCTCTGTTACCTACACAATGTCCATATCCCTCTATTTCCGTACATCCATATGCCTATCCAAATGTCTCCTAAAAGCCTCTAATGTATTTACCTCAACCAGGCAGCGCATTCCAAGCATCCACCAGTCTCTGAGATTCACATCCCCCTTGAACCTACCCCCTCTCACCTCCTATGCATGTCCTCTGCTATTAGACATTTTTGACCTGAACTGTTAAGTTTCCCCAATATTTCCTTTTTTTTCAGTTGTAGGGCACTTGCAGTTTATTGATTTGGGAGGGGAGGGAGCGTCAACTCAGACCATGAGAGGCCTGCGTCGGGCATTTTCATGCCCTACAAGGCGCAGATTGGAAGTCTTGAATTATTGATTTAGTTTTCTTTTATTTTTAATTTGATTAGCCGCTGACCAGAAGCATTTATCTGTTTGTCTCTCAAAAATATTAAACAGGTTGTTGAGTTGAAATGTAATATGAATTTCTAAGTACATGCATCTTCTTAATTCATTTCATTATCATTTAATTACTCAGAGCTAGGTGGTTATGTTTGGGTTGAATTGTTCTCCAATCTTGGCAATTTACTTGCAAACATTTCATCACCATGCAAGGAGACATGATTGTGGCGTGTCCTCCAAATGTCTGGCCTTCACATTCTTTTCAAGCAGCTAATTAGACATAATTTCAGAAACTCTATTGTGATGTGGGGAGAAAATCTCATCGCTGATTGCCTGTGTGGCAAACTTGGTGCGTTGTGGTCTGGAATTTTGCTTGCATCGGCTCATAAATAGGGTTGAGGTCTATGTGTTTGTTTACAGAACCATTTGCAGAACACTACACTTCTAGGAATCCTCTTGCATGCTGCATGTTCATTTGTGCTATGACTTTCACAGATACCCAGTTGAATTTGTGCCCCTCTTGATCTTCATAGCCAGAGACTAAAGGAAAGTTGGTCATGTTACTTCACAGCCAGCTTTTGTTCACGGATCCTAGCTGGTAGTTTTCTCCTAATTAGGCTGGAACTATCCTCGTGGATAGTTTTCTCATAGTTTGGTATAATATTTGCTGCAGTCCCCACATTGGATTTTGTGGTCCACAATGTTGTTATATTTTGTGACTTCAAAATATTAAACTAATTCAAATGAGGACTCTGGATTCCAAGATGTGGATCTAACTTCGAGCTTACTTTAGGCAGGGCATGCATGTACCAGGTGGTAGTGTAACGACGTATGCAATTACTGTATTTTTACATATAACTCATGATGAATTATTTAAACAAACAAGAAATCTTAATCAACCAATATATATTCAAGATTTACCAAAATATTTCTGAAATATTAAATACAGCACCTATAAAATTATTCATGCTCCTTGGAAGTTTTCATGTTTTATTGTTTTACAATATTGAATCACAGTGGATTTAATTTGGCCTTGTCTGACATTGATAATTTTGTGTTTTATATTTGTAATTAATTTAGATAATTTTGTAGAGATCTGTTTTCACTTTGACACAAAAGAGTCTTTTTCTGTTGATCAGTGCGTATATTGCCTGGATGTTTTGTCATGTTATTCTCACTTGCAGCTGATCTTTACTTTTGCTTTTTTAAATTTTGGATTCAATGGGCTCTAAATAAGCTCCCTTCCTTTGGTGAATTATAGAAATCTATCAAATAATACAAGCACATTGGAAATAAACTCACCATGGGATTAGATAGGAAGCTGTGCAAACAGCTGGCAAAATGAAGCCCGGATGTATTTAGTTATTTTTATTGCTATCACAATCAAACATTCCCTTGGTTGTCTCCATGTAATTAATAATCCTAAATATAACGTTGAATGTATTTCGTGTAATGGTGCCCACTCCTTCCACTCACATGTACACTCACTAACAACTCTTTTAGGTTCCTCCTGTACCAGTAAAGTGGTCGCTGAGTATACGTTTGTGGTTTTCTCATGCTGTAGCCCATCCACTTCAAGATTTGGCATGATGTGCTTTCAGAGATGCTCTTCTGTGTACCACTGTTGTAAATCATGGTTATTTGAGTTACTGTTGCCTTATTGTCAGCTTAAAGCAGACTAGCCATTCTCCTCTGACCTCTCTCATGAACAAGGCATTTTCGCCCTCAGAACTGCTGATCACTGGATGTTTTTTTTTCCGTTAATTGCGCCATTCTCTGTAAATGAGAGAATGACATGCACAAAAACTTCAGGAGATCAGAAGTTTCTGAGATACTCAAACCACCCCATCTGGCACCAACAATCATTCCATAGTCAAAGTCACTTAGATCAGCTTTCTTCCCCATTCTGATGTTTGGTCTCAAGAACAAATGAACTTCTTGAGCATGTCCGCATGCTTTTATACATTGAATTGCTGCCACATGATTGGTGTCTCAAAACACACAAGCTATAAGAATGCAAAACATAATGCACAGAATTAATAATTTAATTTAAACGGCTGAGGTCTTCATTCAATGGAAGTGAAAGTAGTCACTGATCAAAGGAAAACAAAGGGCCCCCTATAATGTCCATCACAAATACTGATATACAAGTCTGATAGAGATGTGCATTTAATGATTGAATAATCTTGTAAATATATTGTTTGATTTAGCATTCATTGTTGTTTATATAATTCTGTTGCAAAGAACAGGGGAACCCAAATACAGGACACTGGCATGGAGATAGAGTTCGGATGCAGACGAGGGCGTCAGCGTGGCTGGAGCTGAACGGCAAACAGGAGGATGAACGGAAAGGCAGGAGTCAGGCAATGCTTCTCTTGACACGAAGAGACAGAGTTGCACAGACAAACCTCAGTACTGAAACAAAACTTAGAATACACAATCCTAAGCGGCCGGGAACGTGAATTACCACACTGGCTGAAACAACAATCTGGCGATGAGTGGATGCAAAGCCGGGGTATTTATGCTGCAGGTTTAGATGAGAATCAGGTGCCACAATCAAGGAGCCCAGGAGAACACGGGGAAAAGGGAATTCGGAGAATATGAGGAATCAACGGTAGGGACTGTGACAGAATCTTACCCCGCCCCCCCCCCCAAACGAAAGCCTCCAGGCAAACCACCAGGCTTGCCCGGATTGTCGCAATGGAAATCTCAGACGAGGGAGGAGTCTAAGATGAAGGAGCGGGGGATCCAGGTGTGCTCCGCAGGACCATATCCCTCCCAATCAACGAGGTAATGGAAACCCCTGCCTCGGGGGTGCACACCCAGTATTCGCCGGACGGTGTACACTGGGTGATCATCGATAACTTGGGCGGGTGGAGGGGGTTCAGCAGGAGGGCACAAAGGGCTGACAGACACAGGCCTCAGTTGGGAGATGTGGAAACGTGGGATAAATATGCATGGATCTGGGTAGCTTGAGTTTGACTGCCAAGGGGTTGATGTTGCTCTCAATTTCGAATGGTCCGATGTAACGAGGGGTGAGTTTCTTGGATTTGGTTTTGAGGAGGATGTCTCTTGAAGAGAGCCAAACCTTCTGACCAGGCTAATAGTTGGGTGTTGGAATCCGGTGGCGATCGGCGATACACGGATTGCAGTCAGCGGAGCGGAGCAGGGCCGAGCGTGCATCCTTCCAGATCTTGCGACACCGGCAGAGATGGGCCTGAACTGAAGGCACAATGATGTCGTCTTTGTGGGCAGGAAAACAGAGGGGGTTGATAGCCAAGGGAGCATTCGAAAGGAGACATACCAGTGGCGGTGCAGGTCGGGGAGTTGTGGGCATACTCAACCCAAGTGAGATGGGTGGTCCAGGATGATGTGTTACTGGAGGAAATGCAGCGCAGTGCTGCTTCCAGGTCCTGATTGGCTCGCTCTGTCTGACCGCTAGTCTGTGGATGGAAACCGGAAGACAGACTTACTGAAGCTCCGAGGGCCTGACAGAAGGATTTCCAGACTTGGGAGATGAGTTAGGGGCCCGGTCAGAAACAATGTCAGAGGGAATTCCATGAAGGCGGAAGACGTGTTGGACAAGGAGGTCGGCTGTTTCATGGGCTGTAGGGAGTTTGGGAAGGGCTATGAAGTGCACGGCTTTAGAAAAACGGTCCACCACCGTGAGTATAGCTGTGTTATCATGTGAAGGGGGTAGTCCAGTGATGAAATCAAGAGCTATGTGGGACCAAGGGTGGCCAGGGACAGGTAAGGGACAAAGCAGCCCAGCAGGTGGCCGATGAGAGACTTTTCTGCGGGCACACACAGTACAGGCAGAGATGAAGGAGCGAATATCAGCATCTATGGTGGGCCACCAAAAATGTCGCTTCAAAAGGGACAGGGTTTGACCAAATTCCAGGATGGCAGGCGAACTGGGAAGTATGCCCCCACTGGAGAACCTGAGAGTGGACAGAGTCAGGCACGAAGAGGCGATGGGGAGGGCCATCGCCTGGGTCAGGTTGAGTCCGTTGGGCCTCTCTAACTATGGTTTTATTTTGTGGCTGTCTGTGGGAAGACAAATCTCAGCATCATATACATACTTTGATAATAATTGCACTTTGAAATGCAATTAACCTACCAACCAGAACATCTTTGGACTGTGGGAGGAAAGCGGAGAACCTGGAGGAAACCCACACACTCACGGCAGTGATCCTCACAGCAGTGACGGGAATTGAACCTGGGTCGCTGGTACTGTAAAGTGTTGTGCTAACCATTACACTGTCCTACAAATCATACAAAAGCCTGAAAATATGCACAGCAGATTCAAGGTCAGCTTCTATCCTGCTGTTTGAAAACTGTTGAACAATTCCTTAGAATGATAAGGACATATGACCTCACAAATTACCATATTATAGCCTTACACCTTATTATCTGCCAACACTGCATTTTCTCTCTTACTGCAATATTTTATTCTGCATTTTGTTTTATTTTTCCCTTGTACTACCTGAATGCATTGTTGCAATAAAGTGGTCCGTATGGATAGCATACAAAAAAAAGCTTTTTGCTGTGCCTCAGTACAAGTGACAATAATAAACCAGTAAACCAATTTAACCTTCTCCAAGTTCATGGGATTCTGTTTGTAACCTCATTAAATGTTACTTAAGAGCAAGGCCTAACTTGGAATGAGGGCTTCTCAGTGTTACCTGCAACTTAGTATAATGCTTTCTGCACATCACTCTTCAATTGTTCAGCTCATTCCGTCAGTGTTTGTCCTCAATCTTACAGCACCAAGGTGGAATTTTCCATTTCCCCTATCTGCAATCCCTATGGATTTTTGAATGAGATTGCCAATTTCATACCCATTTGTGCTGAATGGTGTATAGTTTTCTCACTGGACCCAAATGTATGAAGAACGTTACTGAAATAGGGTAAAGGTGAGACATACCAAAATCATAACTGCACAGAAAACTATGTTTAGACAACAAGACCATCAGAGATAGGAACAGAATTAGGCCATTTGGCCCATCAAGTCTGCTATGCCATTTCATCATGGCTGATCCATTTTCCCTTTCAACCCCATTCTCCTGTCTTCTTCCCATAACTTTCCATGCCCTGATTAATCCAGAATTTAGCAACCTCTGACAGAAATACACCCAATTACCTGGTCTCCATGGCCGCCCATAGCAATGAATTGCACAGATTCACCACCAGCTGGCTAAAGAAATTCCTTCTCATTTCAGTTCTAAATGAGCGTCCCTCTATTCTGAGGCTGTGTCCTCTGGTCTTAAACTCCCCAGCCAAAGGAAACATCCTCTCCGCATCCTCACTTTCAAGGCCATTCAACTTTTGATAGGTTTCAATGAGATCCCTCCTCGTTCTTCTAAGTTCCAGAGCCATCAAACATTTCCTTTCATTCCTGAAATGATTTTTGTGATTTGCCAGTATGAAATAATCATATGTAAAACAAATCAACCAAATGGAGGTCAATATTTTGCATTGTTTGATTTCAATTTGGTATTATTTAGTATTAGTTTATTTTTTTAGCACATTTACCAAGAAACAAAGAAAAAATTGTCCAGTATTCTGTTTATACAGATCAAATCATTACACCATGCATTAGGCTAGAAAAAGTTAAAAATATGAATGCAGAACAAAGTGTAAAAGCTACTAAAAGAGAGTGGTGCAGCTAAATGATAAAGTGTGAGATCATGAAGAGGTGAGGTGTCATGGAAGTACAGTGGTTAACTCAACGCTATTAGAGCTCAGGGATCGGAGTTCAAAGTTCAGTTCCGGTGTCATCTGTAAGGAGTTTGTGTATCTGCACTACGAACAAGTGGGTTTCCTCTGGGTGCTGCGGTTTCCTCCCACATTCCAAACACGTACCGGTTAGTACGTTAATTGGTCATTGTAAATTGTCCTGTGATTACGTTTGGGATAAATAGGTGGGTTGCTGGATGGTGTGGCACGTTGGTCCAGAAGAGCCCGTTCCGCGCCTTTATCTCTAAATATAATAAATAAATGGATTGTGAGGACAAGAATCCACCTAATCATACAAGATGTCCACTCAAGTGTCTAATTTAAACAGTGCAATAGAAGCTGCTCCTGAGCCTGGTGGTACGTGCTTTCAGGCTGTTGTATCATCTACCTGATGGGAGAAGGGTTGGGTGGGGTCTTGGTTTTGCTGGATACTTCACTGAGACGATGACAAGTATAGACAGAGTCAATAGAAAGGAGGCAGGAACCTGTGATTTGCTGAGTTGTGCCCTAAGCTCTCTACAATTTCCTGTGATCACATGCAGCACAGTGGCTATACCAGGTCATTATGCACCCAGACAGAATGTTTTCACATCTTCTAAAAAAAATCTCTTGATCCATAGCAGTCACAATCAGAATCAGATTTATTATCACTGAATTATTTGACATGAATTTTGTTATTTTTTGCAGCAGTACAGTGTAAAGACATAAAACTGCTATAAATTATAAAATAAATATATAATGCACAAAGAAAGAATAACAAATTAGTGAACTAAGTGAGGAAACATTCCATCCTGGCACATGTTATGGGTGACTTATTACTTACAAAGTGACTTTATCTCCACTACTTTGGAATTGGAATTCATTTATTATTGTCACATGCACTGAGATGCAGTGAAAAGCTTTCTTGCATCCTGTTCATACAGATTAAATCATTTCACAGTACATTGCGCTAGAACAAGGTAAAACAATAACAGAATGCAGAATTAAGTGTTACAGTTACAGAGAAAGTGCAGTGGAGTATAACAATAAGGCGCAAGGTCATAATGAGGCAGATTTTGAAGTTTGAGAGTCCTGTTATTTGTACTAGGTAATTATTTGATAATCTTATAACAGTGGGGCAGAAACTGCCCTTGTGGTTCTTTGCTGATGAGTGTGAGGAGAATTTTAAGGCAGTAACTGGTTGATTTAAAGGATCCCTAATTTTTGTAGCTGGATCATAACTGTGCATTTATTTGTAAAGACATTTTGGTTGGAATAGATGAGTTGAAAAGAAGGATCTGTTTCTTTGTCGTTTAACTTTATAACTCCATGACATTTTTTCTTAGATATTTGGCTGTTAGCTCCAAGCTCTGATTTTTAAGTGTCCTTAACCTAAACATTGAAGGATGACAAGCTTACATTTCTCGATGTAGATCCATATTGCAGTGCATAAAATTAATGATATTCTGTGGCCAATTTTGAGAAACCATTATATTTTAACATGTATTGATTACAATTATCAAAAGTTTAGAATCAGAAACAGGTTTAATATTACTAGCATATGTCATAAAATTTCTTGTTTTACAGGCAGCAGTACATTGCAAACATAACAATTAAAAAACTATAAATTACAATAAGAAATATATTTTAAAAATAAATTTAATAAGTAATTCAAAAAAGGAGCAAAAAAAAGACAAAAAATAATGAGGTAGTGTAAATGGGTTCGTTATCCATTCAGAAATATGACAGCGAAGGGGAAGATGTTCCTGAAGCACTAAGTATATGTCTTTAGGTTCCTGTACCTCCTCCTTAATGGGAAGAGGTCATGTCCTGGGTGAGGGGAGTCCTTAATGATGGATACCGCCTTTTTGTTGCTTAGTCACAGCTCAAACACCATCTGTAAATTTGCCAATGACACAACTATTGGCAGAATTTCAGATGGTGACGAAGACCCATACAGGAGTGAGACAGATCAGCTGGTTGAGTGGTGTCACAACAACAACCTTGTGCTCAACATTAGTAAGAGTGAAGGATTGATGTGAACATCAGGAAGGAGAAGTCAAGGGAACACAGACCAGTCCTCATTGAGAGATTAGCAGTGGAGAGGGTGAGCAGTTTCAAGTTTCTAGGAGTCAACATCTCTGAAAATCAATCCTAGGCCCAGCATATTGTTGCAATTGAATTGAAGGCTGGCAATATTTTATTAGGAGTTAAAAAAGTATGAGAATTCTACAGTTAAAGCTGATCTGTTGCTTTCAAAGTTATATAAACTGCAGTAGCATAGAACAGATGAAGTATACAAAATCACAAATGATGGTGATTTATATTCAAAACCCTCCTAGTGGAATGCTAAATCTATGAAATGCAGAACAAAAAACAAAGAACTGAACATTTCAATATGAAAGCAATCTTAATTTAGTTGACAAAATAATGGTGATTGTGTTACCCTTTTTGCATATAAAAAGCTACTTTTATCAGCTCTAAACTGTGATGTGATTAACTTGTTTAAAACACTTCCTATAATTTTGTTAACAAGTCAATGTTGATCTTCTTTGCAATATTTAGAGTGTTGTTGTTCAACTTCAATAACAGTAAATAACTTCCATTCTGATTTAGCTTTGATATTTCAGAAATATAAAGTGCTTGTTTGAATACTCTTGAACTAAAACTCTACACAATGAAGACAAATAGGATTGTTAAATCACATGCAAAGCTGCAATGCCTGATAAAGCAGATTTATATTTTGGAGTGTAATGAAAGATGACATCTAGTTACAACATGAGCTTGCAACATAGATTCTCTGAAGCTGGATAAGACTGAAATTTCTACTGGGAATAATGCATTTACCAAAAGTGAAAATTTAATTTTGTGCTGTCAATAATAGCATGGATTTTGCTGAGAGCTGCTGGTAGCTCTATGTGAAACTGCATCCTGTGACTACCAGGAAGCTTAGGATTTCTGCAAAAAAAAAGGCACTATTCTGAAAGCCCCAACACTCCAGAGAAATGTTCATTTGCAATTTTTCCAATCACACTCTATTATAGACCTTTTTATGGAGTCCAACCACAATGTTCAAACTTCCAGCAATTCCCAACAGTTGAGCTGATAAAATTTTTATTGAATCTGAGTCCAGGCATTCTATACATTTCAATGGAAAGGAATGGTTGAGAAGGTGGTAGGTAAGTTGTAGGAAGGTACAATCATCGTCATTATGTGCTGTGTTGTATGAGGCCGACGATCATGGTCTTCCATCTATCTTTAACCCGAGAAGTTCTAATAAGCACTTCAAAACTTTTGCCTGTCTATCCCTTGACGTAACTCATGAATGTCGTGCCCTGACGACCGCAACCTTTTCTTCAGTCACTGTAAGATGTCCAAGCTTCTCTTTCCTCAGAACATGTCCAAGAAATTCAAGCTACCAATTCCCGACTGATGATATCGGCTCTCTTCTTATTCCAGTTTTTCGGAACACTTCCTCATTTGTTACTCTGTCTTTCTGTGATTCTTCCATCATTCAGAATCAGAATCAGGTTTAACATCACCAGCAAGAGCCACATTTCTGCAGGTTCGAGCCTGCTCTCTTTCTGCTTTGATATTCTTCAATATTCTCTTCCAAATGTTAGTGTGGAATGAACGTAGCACCACAACACTCTGAGTCTTGTACCCATAGAGATTATACTATTCTTTAGCGTCTTGCTCAAACATTCGAACGTGAGCAAACACAATCTTTCTTCTACTTTTCAACATCAGCCCTACTGTCAGATGTTATTGTGCTCCCGAAGTAATTGAACTTCCATGTTTGCCACTCCACTAGGAATAGGGTTCCCCTGGTCCTCACATACCACCCCACCAGCCTCCGGGTCCAACATATAATTCTCCTTAACTTCCGCCACCTCCGACGGGATCCCACCACTAAGCACATCTTTCCCTCCTCCCCCCCCGCCAGGGATCGCTCCCTATGCGATGCCCTTGCCCATTCGTTCCCCCCCATCCCTCCCCACCAATCTCCCTCCTGGCAATTATCCTTGTAAGCGGAACAAGTGCTACACATGCCCTTACACTTCCTCCCTCACCACCATTCAGGGCCCCAGACAGTCCTTCCAGGTGAGGCGACACTTCACCTGTGAGTCGGCTGGGGTGATATACTGCGTCCGGTGCTCCCAATGTGGCCTTCTATATATTGGCGAGACCCGACGCAGACTGGGAGACCGCTTTGCTGAACACCTACGCTCTGTCCGCCAGAGAAAGCAGGATCTCCCAGTGGCCACACATTTTAACTCCACGTCCCATTGCCATTCTGATATGTCTATCCACGGCCTCCTCTACTGTAAAGATGAAGCCACACTCAGGTTGGAGGAACAACACCTTATATTCCGCTTGGGTAGCCTCCAACCTGATGGCATGAACATTGACTTCTCAAACTTCCGCTAATGCCCCTCCTCCCCCTCGTACCCCATCCATTATTTATTTATATACACATATTCTTTTTCTCTCTCTTTTTTCTCCCTCTGTCCCTCTCACTATACCACTTGCCCATCCCCTGGGTTTTCCCCCCTCCTCCTTTTCTTCCTCCCTGGCCTCCTGTCCCATGATCCTCTCATATCCCTTTTGCCAATCAACTGTCCAGCTCTTGGCTCCATCCTTCCCCCTCCTCCTATCATTTCGGATCTCCCCCTCCCCCTCCCACTTTCAAATCTCTTACTAGCTCTTCTTTCAGTTAGTCCTGACAAAGGGTCTCGGCCCGAAACTTCGACTGTAACTCTTCCTAGAGATGCTGTCTGGCCTGTTGCGTTCACCAGCAACTTTTATGTATGTTGCTTGAAATTCCAGTATCTGCAGATTTCCTCGTGTTTCTGTTTGCTTAGTTGTTTTGTTGCCTACTTTCAGTTTGCATTTCTGTATTTCTTTCTTCTTTGTGGTAAGGCATGCAGTCTTGAAATAATTGAATTTATTTAAATATGTGTTTCAGATGGTTCAAGTGGTTCAATTTAATATCAGACAATGTATATAGTACACAACCTGAAATTCTTACTCTTCATAGAGACAGCCACAAAACAAAAAACGACAAAGAATGAATGTTAGTAACATCAGAATCCTAAATCCACTCCTCTGCCTCCCATGCACAAGCAACAACAGAACCATCAGCCCTCCCCTCCTCTGCCCCCACTCCCACCAGTAGAAGCACTGACCCAGCCTACCCCCACCACGCAAGCAAAAGCCCCCAAAGAGACCTTGATCTAGAGTCTATAAAAAACCATTGTCCATAACCCAGCACTTCGGTATTTCAGACTGGTTCTCCTTCACTATCGAGGGAAAGAGTGATCGCTCTTGCAACAATGACAGCAGGGGTCCAGCAACTGCCGTTCCTGTGTTACAATCTTTTCCAAGCCCTCCGACTCGGGGACCGATGGGCTCTTACTCTCCATCAAAAAGAGAGAAAGAGGGATAGCTCGAGTACAGGGGCCTTCTTCCAACAGCAGTGCGCACTGCCTCATTGTTTCAGTCCCCACGATGCTTCAGTCGGCAGAATAGGCGAGGAACTGGCTCACCTATGGGGCTGTTCATCGAAGGTGTATGCCTTCCAGGTCACTCTTGGAGGTATCGAAATGCCAGGCTGCACAGCCAGTCCAAGAACCCACCACTTGCAGAGAACCATAGTTTGAGCTATAGCTGTCAATCACAGACTCCAACAGAACACCAGCCACCTTGAAAGGGAAAGAAAGGCATAAGAGAAGAAGAAGAAGCTGTTTAGTGGACAAACTGGAGGAAGTCACCCGGGTCTACAAAAAAACCGCTGGCGCCATCTTTCCTAGCTCCTCCCACCATGTTTAATGCTTATATTTTGGCTTGATAGGGTGGTTACTCGTTTTTGAATGTTTATGTAAAACAGAGATATAGGGTTGGAAGAGCAGAGATCTCAGACAATGGTAGGACTGTGACAAGAGTACACATAGATTAAGATGTAGCTGGCCTGGGCTGGCACCAGTGGAATCAGCAGTTGGTCTGTCACCTGTCTTCAGGGGAGAGAGAGATAAGGAAAACAATGGAGCAGCATTTGGAGATGTTAATGAAGGAAGGAGAACTGTCAAGATCGGCTCACCCTTTGAACCCTGAACTGTTTGAAGTGATGGACAGGCGATACCCCAGCAGGGGGATAAAAAGGGACAGGTTCACTAAGGCAACACACACATGACACCCGAGGTAATAAGACCCTGGAAGCAGTGCGTCTCTCACAAATCGGTGGGAAGTATCGGGCCATAGATGCACAGGGTAGAAAGGCACGATCGGCGGGAACCTGGTGTGTGTCCACCCTTGCCTGGGTGCCAGGTTCACCACAGGGAAACGATCGTATCTGGAAACGGAGGGGTCACGGTCAGTGACCTCAGATGACATCATAAAGGACTCGCCCGAAAGCTGACTGCGAAGGTCTGTGTGGAAGCCTTGAATATTCATTCGTTTTTGCTCTCTCTCTCCTTCCCCCCACTGTCCATCTCCCACGGCAGCGATTACTGCGAACTGAACTGAACTGAACTAAATTGAACTGAACTTTGCGTCACTTTGAAACTGGTCATTTACCCCTAGACAACGATAGAGCTTGATTGATCCTGTTATTTTAATTCTGTGCACATGTATGTTTATCATTGCTGAACTGTTGCATTCATTATCCTTTTGATTAGAGTACTGTGTTGCTTGTTTCTTTAATAAAACTTTCTTAGTTCTAATAATCCAGACTCCAACTGAGTGATCCATTTCTGCTGGTTTGGCAACCCAGTTACAGGGTACGTAACAGGATTTAAAGAAATTACAAAGAATTGCAGGGATGAGGTGAAAGTAAAAAAGGGTAAGAATTTTAAAAATGAAGTTTTTCCAGATGAGGAGTCAATACAGATGAATGAGTCAGGGATAATGTAAAATATTACGTTAAAAAGTTTTAATACCATAGGAGCAGAAATAAATTTTGGATAAATTCAAGATGGTAGAAGGACTAAAATCAAGTAATAGGCAGAAGGATATTTAATCAAGTCTAGATTAAACAGTAATTTACTCCCTGAAGGAATAACACTCCAGTATTTCAATTTGTTGCACTGTTGTGTTAAAGGGTTTGTTAACATCTTTTAAGAATCATGAAAAGGGCACTTATACTGCTGAATAGCATATGTAACATTCTGCCATATGTTTGGTTAGCAATTAAAATGCAAATACAAGAATTTCAATTACAAGAATTCTCTAGTATTGTTGCCTTAACTCGCTGGACAATTTACGCACCAATGACTGAGCACAGTAAAAGCCAGTACATTTTCAGAGGGATATATTATACATTCTTTTAGGGTTGTATACTGCATACATACTTTGATAATAAATGTACATTGAATCTTTGAATTAATTATGTTGAATATGAAAATATTAAAAAACTTTTATTCTATATATTTGTGACTTTTTTATAAAAGTAGCATCAGGTAACTCTTATTCGTTTGGCTTAATAAAGTCACCTTGTGTGTTCCAACCTAATCATCCAGCTACTCCTAACTACATAGTGCTTTCTAATATATATCAGGTTTATCTTTGACTGCCCAACTTGCACCCATGATTAGCTTCAGCCACAGTCTCTATTTCCTTTTAGTCACACTCTCTATTTCTACTTCATAGCCTTTCCAAGTTCCTGACTCCCATTCATGTTCAGTCCATTACTGACTCTCATTATCACTTTAGTTTATCGCTAACATTTGTAGTCTGACCCAATCCTTGACTATTCCCTCTGGCTATTTCCAATACATACTATTGTCAACAGCTCATTCCACAGGTGAAGTCTATACTTGGTTCCAATTTGAGTCCTGTCTGCAGGCAATCTCAGTCCTTCACTGCAATTGAAAGCCAGTCCCAGTGCCCAAATCTCATATTGCCGGTTCTGCTCCATGACTCTAATCTGAAATTACCTGCTGCTTCACTACCCATCTCAACAATATACCTTTGACATTGCTGTCCCTTAAGGTTACACTTGTATGTTATGTGGATGACTTTATTTTACAAGATAAGGTGAAATCCTGGGAGTACAATTCTGCTTTCCTTTAAAAAATGACATTTAATAAGACTATCTTTTTAAAGATGTGTAATCTATCTTCTAATTGCAAGACTAACCATATGCCTCATTTGTATTTGAATCTCAAGACAGACTCTGACACATTGTGTGACATTTAATTCTGTTATATTAATTTGGATTTAGAGTGTTAGTCTGGATTTAGAGAGTGAGAACGGAAACCATAAGAAAACATAATCTTATAGCTGCTGAATAACATGCTACTAGAAGCTTCTGAAATGCAAACATGCAATGTCATAACTTTTAATTATTGTTTTTTCATCAATTTGAGAGTCATTTATGAAATTGATAAAAATATACTACCTGTATATAATATAGCAAATTTCACAACACATGCCGGTGATAATAAACCTGATTCTGATTAAGCACTCCAAAGGCACAGAGACTAAATATTGTCCTCAGACACTTCTTGAATTTAAACACAAAGCCACGCACTCCACTTCTGAAATTTAATATAATCGATATTAATTTAATTGACTTTATTCTTTGGAATGTAGAAGATTAAGGGGAGATTTGATAGAGGTATACAGTATAAAATTATGTGGGGTATAGAGTGGGTAAATGCAAGCAGGCTTTTTCCACACAGTTTGGATGGGACTACAACTAGAGGTCATGGGCCAAGGGTGAAAGGTGAAAAGTTTAAGGGGAATATGAGGGGAAGGTTCTTCACTCAGAGGGTGGTGAGAGTGTGGAACGAGCTGCCAGCACAAGTGGTGGATGTGAGTTCAATTTCAGCATTTAAGAGAAGTTTGGATAGTCACCTGGATG
This sequence comes from Mobula hypostoma, assembly GCF_963921235.1. Lineage (NCBI taxonomy): Eukaryota > Metazoa > Chordata > Chondrichthyes > Myliobatiformes > Myliobatidae > Mobula > Mobula hypostoma. Next base: position 29,147,520 of record NC_086116.1, read on the forward strand.
GTAGGAGTACAGAGGGCTGTGGTCCTGGTGCAGACCAATGGGAGTAGCAGCTTAAATGTTTTGGCATATACTAGATGGGCCAAGGGGTCTGTTTCTGTGCTGTACTTTTCTATGGCTCTATGACTGTGAAGTTAATGGGACTGCAGTAGCAATGCAGAATTTATGCATTACTGCTAAAGACCAGGTTCAAGTAATTGCAGATGAATTCATTGTGCAGTAAAATAAAATGTGGAGAAAAGATGGAGCCAGAGGGTTTTGCAGTGCCAGGTGATTTCTTCCAGTTCATCTGCAAAACAGTTTATTCTTCTTTTCTCATGTCTCTCCTTTCTTTTCAAGGTGGCTGGGATCCTGTTGGAGTCTGTGATATACTTTTGCAGCTCAAACTACAGTTCTCCATGTAGATACACATTCTTAGACTCACTGTGCAGCCTAGCATTTCGATATCCTCCCCCATGCGGCCTGATGATATGTGCCTTCGGGGTGCAGCTGTTCAGATGACCCAGTTCAAAGACATCGAGACAACAGGTGGTATGTGCTGCTGTCGGAAAAAAAAGCCCTCTCTCTCTCTCCCTCGCTCATGAGAGACAGCCTTCTGAAATGTCAAAGTGTTGGGATGGACTGAATTTTCTCGATGGATTCTAGACCATGGTCTCTCTGGGGGCTTTGCTATTCGTCGCATGATGGGGGGAGGGGTGTCAGTGTTTTTGCTGAAGCAGATGGGGGGAGCGGGAGGGAGGAAGGTTGATGTTTTGCTACTGTTTGCATGGTCCTGAAGTTTCTGTCATTCATTTTTGGGTTTTTTTCCTGTTTCTTCAATGTCTGTGAAGGGTAAGAATTTCAGATTGAATACTATATACATTTTCTGGTATTAAGTTGAACCATTGAACCATTAAAAATATACTTTAAATTGCTTTATTCATTGTTTGTCAATTAAATTATTCATTGCTCAAATTACTACAGAAATTCCTTTTTATTATCACAATCTAAGATGTAATTTAGCATTGTAGCTTAATGTAAATAATTATTTATTTTTGTTACCTCCATTCTGTCTGCTTGCTTTAAATGTAGAAAATGGATGATGTTTCATTGAAGCTGATGCAAATAGGTTAATTTTTAATCATGAAAGTGTCTATTTTCCAAATTGAACTGAACTAATTTATAATCATCTTCAGAAGGGTGATAGATTATTCTGAGGAAGGGCCTCAGCCCGAAACGTCAACCGTACCTCTGCCTGGCCTGCTGCATTCACCAGCACTTTTTGTGTGTGTTGCTTGAATTTCCAGCATCTGCAGATTTCCTCGTGTTTCCGAGATTATTCTGTTATGTTATTTGTTCGATTTCATGGTAGCTAAAATATGCAGTACAGTGCAAATATCTTAGGCACACATATATATAGAGCTAGGGTGCTGAAAGCTTTTACATAATACTGTATGTGTCAATGTGGAGCGGAGAGTTAGTTTGTAAATCTGGATGAAGCAAAGAATGTTGCAAATGTCGAGGGTAGAGCACCTCAGGAGGGACGTGAGTCAGGTGACAGAGGAGTGCCAGGGTTAAGGGGGATGGCATGGGTGCAGACACACCCAGCCCTGAGACACCAGGCAAGGTCATTTGATTCCAAACAATTGGTTTATTGATCATTACAGAATGTCTCTCTGGTGCTTCCTGCTCCCTACCCCCTCCCTTCCCCTTTTCCCAAACATAATTCCCCTCTCCCTGCCTTCTTCCCACTCTCAGTCTACAATAGAGACCCATATCAGAATCACGTTTATCATCACTCACATATGTCATGATTATTTTTTGCAGCAGCAGCAGCTGTACAGTGCAATACATACAATTACTACAGTTATGTGCAAACGTTTTAGGCACCCTAGCTATACATACATGCCTAAGACTTTGGCACAATATTGTATATTGATATGCAAATGCTGTATATTTTAAATTTGTCTAATATTGATTTTGTATTATAAAGAAAGATTGGAGTTGGAACAGCAATAGTGAATTAACTGAATCATTTGAACAGTACAGTATCAAACAAGCCTAGAGTCAGAGATGAACTGGTCGTCTCATCAAATGTGGGAGGAGATAAAGTACTGTATTAAATGCAGTTACTAGTGAGAGATATGATGATGAATCCTATGTAATATTTATTTTTCACTATTGAATATTATTCTTTCCTTTTCATGCTTCCATGAAGTTCATTGTAATGTGTAGGCAGCCATCGATTTTTGAACTTATTCTTCTTTTAGAAAATCATCTATGCTTTTATTTCTTCTACCAAAGTGCATGAACCTTTCACTTCCTGACACTGTATTGTACCTACCATTTGCCCAATGTCCTAAGTTGTCCATCTGTAGCCTCTCTACTTCCTAAAAACTACCTCCGCCTCCAACTATCTTCGTATCATCTGCAAACTTGCCCAGAAAGCCATCAATTCCGTCATCCAAGCCATTAACATATAAAGTAAAAAGAAACTGTCCCAACACAGACCCGTGAGGAACACCACTAGTCATCGGCAACCAACCAGAAAAGGGTCCCTTATTCCCACTCTTTGCCTCCTGCCAATCAGCCACTGCTTTATCCATGCTAGAACCTTTCTGTAATACCATGGGCTCTAAACTTGCTAAGCAGCTTCATATGTGGCACCTTGTCAAAGGCCTTCTGAAAATTCAACTGCACAACATCCACCAATTCTCCTTTGTCTACCCTGCTTGTTATTTCTTACTGTGTTAGTGAGCAAAAATGTCTTTAAAAGTTTTAAATTTGTCATCAACCTGAGTTTTATATGTCATGTTCTGATGAGAGTGCTGCTATACCATATACTTACATTTAATCCAACTATAAATGTGATGACTGTGAATTATTTCAACCAGTAGTTTAGAAGATCTACTTTTAGGAAAGATATTGGGCCATTTTAGAGTAAAGCTTCCATTAAAGTCATGAACTAGAGTCAAGTCCATGTGTTCCGTCACAGCTTAAAGGAAATGAGTAGCAAAAAATGACGAATGAAAAGGTTCAAAATACAGGAAGGGGAAAGAAAGGTCATGATGCAGTTCTGTCAACAACATCTATCATCATATTGTTTTACTGTGACAACTGGGTTATATCAATGAGATGTCACTTATATAGAGAATCAGTAGCGGACTTTCATACCATAGGACAGGCAGATTGAATTGGACTTGCTTTAAAACCAATTCACTTGACAAAATCCATCACTTGACAAAACCCATCACAAAAATGTGTTCCAAATTCAGAGATCTAACAAGCGCAAGGATTTGTTTTAATAAAAATCAGAGCCCTATAGTTCTCTGAGACCTCCTGGGGTATGAGCAGGAAATGGAAACAGAAGCCTGGCTTAAATCTGAAGGGCATCACATTCACTCTTGATCATGATATGTTTTGCTTTGTGTTTCAACCCAGAAGTGTTGATTCTAAAACAAATACTGAGAAGTCTCTAGTTTAAAAGACAATTCTCATTATATTTGACATCCTAAAAATACTGACCTGATTTCCATTGATCTTCTGAAACAAAAGAGCTGTATTATTATGTTTCCACTTGATTAATAATTGTTTTCTAATCACTGGTGTCCTGTAGGTTTTTCTCTGAGTAAGAGGAAAAATAGACAGAGTAGTCTTGTAGTAATATAGATACCTTCATTTTGAATAAATGCTACACATTGAGGGGAGACTTGACAGCAGTATACAAAATTATGAGGGGTATAGATAGGGCAGACTTTTTTCCACTGAGGTTGGGAAGGACTACAACTAGAGGTCATGGATTAAGGGTGAAAGGTGAAAAATATAAGAGGAGCATGAGGGGAAACTTCTTCACTCAGAGGGTCACGAGAGTTTGGAACAAACTGCCAGCACACGTGCTGCATGGGAGCTCAATTTCAACGTTTAACAAAAGTTTGGATAAGTGCATGGATCGTGAGGATATGGACGGCTATGGTCCCAGTGCAGATCATTGGGAGTAGGCAATTTAAAGATTTCAGCATGGACTAGACGGGTGTTAAACATACAATATAGTGACCTCTGGGTGTTTTGCATACTTTGTGTGGTACCTGAGGTTGAATATCCACCAGTTCCGATGTCTTTATTGTATTAGGGCAGCATAGTAGCGTTACACTTTAGCCCAACACTTTACAGCAGTGGTCCCCAACCTCCAGGCCGCAGACCGATATCGGGCCACGAAGAATGCAGCGGTGCAGTGGTAGCCGGAACGCACCCAGCACATCTTTAAGAAAAAAGCTGAAATAAACAAGCTAATTAATTAGGTGCCACCTGGCACGTAAATGTCGGCCCAGATCAGAGGTGACGCAATCGGCAATCGCCTCTGATCTGGGCCGACATTTACATGCCGGATGGTACCTAATCAATTAGCTTGTTTATGTCGGCTTTTTTCTTAAAGATGTGCTGGGTGCGTTCTGGCTACCGCTGCACTGCTGCATTCTTCACGGCCCGGAGTTTGGGGACCACTGCTTTACAGCACCATATATACATTCGGGCTAAATTCCCACCAGGTTGAACAGCACCAATGGAGAAATAGGTTTAGTTAATAGATTTCCTTTGCCTCCACAGGTGTTGCTTGACCCACCAAGTTCCTCTAGTAGTTAGTGCTTTGGTCCAGACCACAACGTCAACAGTCTCTTCTGTCTGAGTACCAGCACAGAAGATTGAGCTAAAACTTCCTTTTAGTAATCTGAAAATGTTGGAATGAATGGTATCCTACTGTGGAATATAAGAAATTCTGTTACTCATTGCTTTTATATACTAAGCCTCTGAAGCATCTTGCCTCCAGTACTCAGTCAACTGGGGGCGACAAGGTAGCCTGGTGGTTAGCTCAACGCTTTACAGTACCAATGACCCGTTTTCAATTCCAGCTGTTGTCTGTCAGGGAGTTTGTACATTCTCCACATGATCGCGAAGGTTTCCTCCTGGTATTCCAGTTTCCTCCCACAGTCCAAAGATGTATCGGTTGATAGGTTAATTGGTCATTGTAAACTGTCCCATGATTAGGCTAGGGTTAAATGGGTGGTTTTTGGTGATGTGGCTCAAAGGGCCAGAAAGGCCTATTCTGCGCTGTATCTCAATCAATCAATCAACAAACAAATAGAGATATAGATAGATAAATAAATAAACAAAGAATTTCTCTGTTGAAATTGAGCTTGCATGCATCACTTGTACTGACAGCTTATTCCACAGTCTCATGGCCCTCTGAGTGAAGACATTTCCCCTCACGCTCTGCTTAAACTTTTCACCTTTCACCCTTAACCCATGACCTCTAGTTGTAGTCCCATCCAACCTCAGTGGAAAAAATGCATTGAAGAATTTCTACCCCTGCGATTCTATGTATCAATGTTAATTTTACAAAACAAATGATCCTAATTTCAGCCTTTTCATTCAGTGCTAAGTTTTTGAGCAGACAAGTGGTGATTCTCATGCCGCCTTTTAACAGTAATTCTTTTGTATTAATCTTGTTTAACATCAATATACATTTTGCATCTCAGTTAATCACTTCACTGACAAATAGAAAGAAACCAGTGGTGAAGTGCATTTTATGGCAGCTCAATATGGTTGCCTTTGATCGTTAGACCTGCTTTGTAGGTGAAGATGTTTACCTGACCTTGATAAGAGATCAATAGTGTAAAAAGTGCATCAGTTTACCTCAGTCTGAGGCATCACACAGGATCAAAGAGTCATGCCTCGTTTTAGAAGAAATGTTCAGTTGCCCGGCAGGTGATTTAGTGTACACATCAGAGAAAGTAGACAGTGTACAACCTGATACTCGTACTCTGCACAGACATCCACGAAACAAGAGACCCCCATAGAATGAACGATAGAACGCCAAAGCTCTGAATCAACACCCCACTCACCCTCTGCACAACAGTCAAAAAAACAGAAGCATCAAACCCCACCCCACCATGCAAGCAACAGCAAACACCCCCAGAGACATTGACCCAGAGTCCAAAACTACAGTCCATAACCTGACACGTTCGTACTTACAGACTCATTATTTGCAGTCAACATGACTGAAACTGGACAAACCAGAGCAAAGCCAATCTCAATTGTTCTTGAAGAATCCTCCTTACAAACATCTGGAGAGTAATGAATTGAGAGCGTTATTCCGCAGACCAGTCAAGCAATAACCTGACCTATTGAAACTCACAGAATCATTATTTGCAGATAAAATGCTAGACTCCTCCATAGTTGTTCCAAGATGCACCCAACAATGGGGCCAACCTATCAGAGGAATGCAGACAGAAGGGAATAAACCCAGAAGTACAAATATGTACTATTACAGCTGATTAATTATTGTCCGTCTGTTTTGAACATCTCATTGTTCAAAACAGAGGGACTCTATTATATGGGGGGAACTTTGATGGTTATCACCAAGGGTATCTTGATAGTACCACCACTAACTGAGCTGGCAAGGTCCTAAAGGACAAAGCTGCCAAACTGGGTCTGCAGCAAGCAATGAGTAAACCAACAGAAGGGTAAAACCCTATTTGAATTCTTCATCACGGGCTTACCTGTGACTGATTCATCTGTCCATGATTACATTGAACAAAGTTGTATTTTCACACCAAGAGCAATCTTCATCTTGTTAGGTGGTACTGCAACATGATGATGGGAGTACATTCAGGATAGATCTCGCAGTTGAAAACTACATGCCTGAAGGTGCAGCAGAAATGTACATTGCCAAAATCTGAGCTGGCATGGCTCAGCATAGCCTTCACTACATCACTAGAACCAAGCCAGGGCAGCAGGCCGAGTTCACTCATGATGGTAGAAGGGCATGTTGGGAGCAGTGCCAAGCATATGTAAAAACTCAGCTGCCAACTCTGGGAATCAGCCACACATGCAACCAAAATTTTAAAAAAGCAGCAAGCATTGGACAAACATAAGTAATCACACAAGCAATGGACAAGATCAAAGACCCTTCCCTGGAGAAAAAAATAAATAGATGAAATTTCTTTAATCTGAAATTTATTTTCTCTTTTCTGTAGATGTTGTCTGGCCAGCTTAATATTTCCAGCATTTTCCTGTATTTATTTCAGAATCCCTGCATGATTTATTTATTTATCTATCCATCCATTTATTTATTTGTTTGTTTGTTTATTTATTTATTTATTTACTGGGATACAGTGTGGAATAAGCCCTTCCACTCCTTTGAGCCACGTCAACCAGTAACCCCCAACAACCCTAGACTTAACCCTGACCTAATCACAGGATTAAAATGACTAATTAACCTCCTAACTGATACATCCTTGGACTGTGGGAGGAAAGCAGAGCACCTGGAGAAAACCCATACATTCCACGGGGAGAATGTACAAAGTCCTTACAGAGTACACTGGGATTGAACTCTGAACTCCGATACCCCAAGCTGTAATAGTGTTGCACTTATCACTATGCCAGCATGGTGCCCATGATGATGGTAGAAGGCTGATAAGGATAGACTGAACAAATGAGGCCAACTTTTCCAGACAGAAGGCAGAATGGGGAGGAATGACCTACTTTGGTCATTTAATAATCTGTAATACAAGTTATTAAAATAACATTAGTTGTGATTCTTTCTGCCATGCATATCCAGTTGCAAAGCATGTATCCTAGTGAAGAAATCACTACTGAGGGAAGAGGGTTATAATTTCCTTTTGTTTGTATCTCTCTTTTCTCTGTCCCATCAGGCAGAAAATACAACAGCCTAAAAGTAAGTATCACCAGGCTCAAAGATAGCTTCGATCCCACTGTTATCAGATTCTTGAATGGACCTCTTGTATGATAAGAGGGATTCCTGGCCTCGTAGTCTACCGTACGGTGCACATAAATATAGTTAGGGTGCCAAAGTTATAGCACATAAATATAGCTAAGGTCCCAAAGATTTTTGAACAGTACTGAATTTGTCAATGTGGAATGAGAAAGAGTTTGTAAATATGGCTGGAGCAAAAGATGTTGGGAATGGCGAGGGTGGAGCACCATGGGAGGGGTCTGTGACAGGTGGCAGAGGAGTGCCAGGGGCAGGGGCTATGCAGGTGCGGACACACCCAGCCCTAAGACACCAGTCAAGGTCATTTGATTCCAAACAATTGGTCTGTTGATCATTACGAAATGTCTCTCTGGTGCTTCCCGTTTCCTCCCTTCTGCCTCTTCCTTTTCCCAACCATGATTCCCCTCTCCCTGCCCCCTGCCCACTCACAGTACACAGTAGAGACCCATATCAGAATCAAATTTATCATCACTCACATATATCATGTTTTCTTTTCATTACGGCAGCAGTACAGTGTAATTCATAAAATTACTACAGTACTGTGCAAATGTCTGAGGCACCTTAGCTTTATGTAGTTGCCTCAGACCTTTGCACAATACTGTACCTCATTGTGGTCTGTGCTTTATTGTTCACTGGCTCTGCACTCCTTCAGCAGCTTTTACACTTACTTCTGCATTGTTATTGTTGTTGTGACTGTGAATAAAGTCACCGGGAGACACCGAAGCTGCTGGATGTAGCAGGCTTTATTCAGAAAGCCTCATACTTGAGAGACTCTTGGAAGAAGAGGCCTCCTGACCCAATATAATAATGTTAAAGACCAAAGGTAACAACAGAACAATTTCTACAGTTACAATGCATGCATGATGCTTCCTTTGAGTTGCACATAATTTCAAACACCTAAATCTTCACACCCACACACCAAAGTGTTTAATCATCTCTGTCTCTGCAGCTGCATTCATGCATATTCAGCCATCTCAGGTGAATGGGTGTTTCCTGGTTTGCAATCAACCTTAGTCTGCAGCTCCAGGAAGGCCTTTGTTCAGAGCTGCATTTTCAATTCAATCTACAGTCTACATTCAGATCTGAAGACTGGTGGCTGTTGAAATCAATATTTGCTTTATTCCATAACTCCAGAATATGCTCTGACAATTGTTTTGCCTTGTTCTAGCTCAATGTACTGTGTAACTATCTGACTTCTATGGACAATATGTAAGACAAACTTTGACATGTGACATAACTAAACCAATGCCAATACCAAAACCAATACCAATAACCATACCAATACCAATACCCATACCAACACCAATAATCAATACCATACCAATAACCAATACCCAAACCAATACCAATACCCAAACCAATAACGAATACCCATACCAATAACCAATACCTGTACCAATACCAATATCCATACCAATAACTAATACTCAAACCAATACCCAAACCAATATCAAAACCCTACCAATACCAATATCAATACCTATACCAATATCCAAATCAATTCCCAAAACCCATGCCAATTTCCAAAATACATACCAATATCAATATCCATACCAATACCCAAATCAATTCCCAATACCTGTATCAATTTCCAATACCCATACCAATACCAATATCAATGCCCATACCAGAACCAATACCAATGCCAATACCAATAGCAATAGCAAAAAAAAACAGATAGTGATTAAAACTCACACTATATCAATTTTGTTTCAATTCTATTCTTGCTATTCTCTTCCGATTTAAGACTGTACTGGTGAATTTCAGCGACATCTGGCTTGTGGCCAATGATACAAAGAAAAGCACTAAAGACTTGGTTAATTACTCTTTTTCTGGTAAACGGTCTTCACAAACAATAGTCTGTAACTTCCTTTTTAGACTTAGAGGCAATTCCATGTGACAGAACCAAGGCGAGACGTGGCAGGGGGCCTATCACCGAGATCGATGTTCGATAGATTTGAACGCGATGTTTACACAGCTTTGCACCAAACTAAGGGTATGAGGACAGACTCTTTTTGTGGACTTCCATTCAGAATGCTATTTGCTTGTGTTTATTGCTATGCAAGAAGTGTTTATTTTTCTCTCTCTCCACACTTTGCATATTTGACAGTCTTCTCTTTTTTATTGTGTTCTTTTGGGTTTCTTTGTTTTGTGGCTGCCTACTAGGAGATGAATCTCAAGGTTGTATAATGTATACGTATTTTAATAATAAATGTACTTTGCACTTTGGAAAGTATGAAACTCCCTTCCAGTTAATAGCATGCTTTGATGTGGTTTCCAATTCATAAGACACTTTCGAAGCTCTTCCCTACATTCTTTAGGCAAGATCAATTGATATCCCAGCATTTTCTCAGTGCCACTGAGAGCGATGTCAAATTAGTTTTTCCATCCTTTTAAAAATAACCAACACCTCTCAAAATAATACTTAAAATCACTTTATGGTAAGTGACATATAGCGGTTCTAAATTTACATTCATATTAATCATAGTCATACACTTGTTTCCACCATTCTATATGATGTATGAAGTACCTTGGGATGTTGAGTGGATAATCATTATGCTGAATCTGCTGCACTGCCACAAAGACAAAATGATTTAGGTTAGCCAAACATATGAGAGCAATTTCAGTACAAATTAAAATGGATAACATTGGGATTTATTTGTCTATTGGCTTAACGAAGAGCCAAGTGATTCTTCACAGTTGGATAACAATATTCCCTGAGGATTTCCTTATTGTCCTATCTTTTTACTTCAAAATCAAAAAAGGGGTAATGAATATCTATTTAAAATCTTTATTATCAATTTTGTCAGTCTGCAGTTGATTTTCCTTCAGCTGCCAGTACATTTTATCAAAATACAATTACCAGTATTCTGGAAAAAATGTCATTAAAGAGAATTGAGGAAATCTAATAGAAATTCATTGGAAGTAATCTATAATAAAAAAAGACGTTTTTTTTATCAAAGTGAACCACATTTTATTCGATACACATCTAATTATTTTTTCAGGAAGTTAATCTAAGCAGTCGGAACATGTAATCAGTAAAGAACTTACAAAGTGAATTTAATGCAAATATAAGGAAACCAGCTTAAAAATCTTGTGAATGATAGATAAGTATAGAAACCAAGTATGAAAGTGACAGATAAAATATTCTGAAAGGATCACAATAAAAACAGAAACACTTAACTACAGAAGTGTTTTAGAAGTACAGCATCATATCCTTACATTGCTTTTCTAATTTATGAAGCAGAACTGAAGTGATTTGCAATAAAACAAGTCATCTCCACATCTTAACCAGACAAAATCTGATTTCCAAGGATTTATTGGCTCTGTTTAGCATTACATTTGGTAAGGAAATTGAGAGGAACAGAAGCACAAACATGTTATACATTTAAATCCTGAACATTACCTTTTAAAGCTAATAAGATCTGCTGGCGTGAATGAACAATTTACATAGATTTTAGATTTTGCACTGCTTTAGGCACAATCCAAAATAAGTATAAAAATCGCTGACTTTTGTTAAAATGTTGTTTAACTTTCATAACTTAAGATATATTGGTGCTGTGGTATACCTGGCATGTTAAATATATATAGTTCACTTTTAATTAAATTTGTTCAAAATAATTTAGATTTTTTTAACTGTTTTGAAGGAAAAACTACGAAATCCAAAAACTGATAGAAACAGCCTCTGGGAACTGAGTGAACATACTTAGCAACTGTACACCTCTGTAACTAATCAGATTGAAGAACGGAGAAATAATCAGAGCAAAAACTGATATCGGAAAAGGTGAATTCAATTTTAGATTATCTACAGAAAGGAAGATATTGAGGGCTAATGCTTGAAAGAAAGAATTAAAAGAGAAAGTAAAAATAGGCAGAAAGAAAGATTACAATGTTCTTTCCATTTAAATCTAATGTTTTATTTGTCACTAATTAAAAACTGGGAGAATAAGGCAACACATTTGCAATAATAAAATATTCTGGACTACATTTAACACTTAAATTACATGGAAGACATCAACTGAAATGATTAATAAACATGAGAAATTCTGCAGATGCTGGAAATCCAAAGCAACGCAGGCAAGATGCTGGAAGCACTCAGTAGATCAGCCGCATCCATGGAATTGAATAAACAGTCGGAATTTTGAGCCAGGACCCTTTGTCTGGACTGGAAAGGAAGTGGGGAAGATGCCAGAATGAAAGGCTGAAGGGGGAGAGGAAGGAGTACAGCTAGAAGGTGATAGGTGAAGCCAAGTGGGTGGGAAAGTTAAAGGTCTGTAGAGTAAGGAATCTGGTAGGGGAGGAGAGTGGACCACAGGAGAAAGGGAAGGGGGAAGACCCAAAGGGTGGTGATCGGCAGGTGAGAAGAGGTAAAAGTACAGAGTGGGTAATAGAAGAAGAGTGGAGGGGTGGGAAGAAAAATTACTGGAGAGAGAAATCGATATTCATACCATCAGGTTGGAAGCTACCCAAATGGAAAAGGAGATTTTGCTCCTCCACCCTGAAAGTGGCACAATTGTAAACTGTCCTGTGATTAGGTTAGGGTAGATCAAGCTTGTAGGGTAGACATGGCTCAAAGGGCCGGAAAGGCCTACTCCACACTGTATTGATAAATAAATAATAAGATGCCTAAGTTATGACTAGTTTACCAAAGTAAATAGTTCAATTTTAATTTCCATTGTGATTTCTCTTCATCTCTCTCTCTCTCTCTCTCTCTCTCTCTCTCTCTCTAGGCATGATGGGATACCATACCTTAGATGTGAAATTGTTGAGCTCAAAATGCCTCTTACAGAACAGTTGCCTGTACCAATGATAGAACCACCCCATCTTATTAATGTAAGTACTATACATGTCAGTCACAATGACTACTGAATCAGAAATATTCCCAGAAAGTTATATTTCACTGTATCAGCCACCTTTATCATTGGTCATTTCTAGAGAAAAAAATTTATAAATGTCCGCCAGGCCTAGGACTCCACTAAAAATACTAAATCCAATGACTTGCCACACCCCGACCGAACTTCTCCATATTTACAGTTTTAACCCCCTTTTTCCAATCTCAATTGATCATCTGTCTATTCAACCAGTGCTCAGCCAACTCCATACACTCTGGCCACCTAATCAGCATAGTTTCTGCCCCAAAACACACAAAATAACTCATTTTCCGAGCTTGCCAGATCCCTTGATTAAGAGTCCGAAGGCTAAACATCTCCAACCACCTCAATTCCCATAAGACCGGTTTGGGACACCAATGGCTTGGCCATCTCTCACCCACCCTGAGTTTCTTTCTGGTTCTGGTTTGGTAGGGTACAAGATGCTGCATAAATTTTTCTGCATAACTACTGGCTAGCACTAACTTCTGGACCAGTGTTGGTTAACTATTTTGTTCCACATAATGTTAAGCTAAAATTTTCAGTAAGCATGTTTGCTGAGGGACAGGGCATGAGCCAATGTTCGACTCCATTTCGCCGATTAAAGCTTCCATTGTTTGCAGATTAAAACAATGAGGGAGACTGAAACATCAAGGCAAATGCAGAAGTTTGGAGATCATTTGGGTACTTCAGCACTACAGTCTCAGAGAAGATTCCGGTATGTAGAGGCAGCATGCACAAACCTCTTGCCAGGTAGGCTGTGGGACAGGGCGCAAGCCGATGTTTGCCTCTATTTCACTGATCAAAGCTTCTGTTGTTTGCCAATTAAAGCAACAAGGGAGATTGAAACATTGAGGCAACTGCAGAAGGTGAGTGCCGGCTGCCAGCCTTTTGATCACTGAGGATCAGTTTGCTATGCTACCAGAGAGGTGAGAGCCCACTGCTGTGCCCAGATAACGTTACCCAGGTTTTCTTTATTTTGGATATGGACTTGGACTATAGATTTTTTTTCATTTTTATAGTTTCGTTTATATTCTGTATTTTTTGCCGGATCTTTCTCTTTTTTTCTGTGCAGGAGGGGGATTTGGGGGTTGATGTACCTGTTCCGTTTTGTTTGCTTTTTGGGCAGGAGGGGGGAATTTGGGGATTAATGTGCCTTTTCCATTTTTGTTCGTTTTTGGTGCAAGGAAGGGGTTTTGGTGATTGATTATGCTAGCATTCCTTTATTTCTTGGTTTCATGGCTACCTGGAGAAGAAGAATTTCAGAGTTGTATTCTTTGATAATAAATGAACCTAAAATGAACCTTTGAAAATTCTTCCACTTCTCTGAAAGCATGAAAATAACTCAGAAAATGTGTAGCTCAGTTGGTTTTTGGTTGGGTTGAGTTGTCTCTGATCTTGATATTTCACGTAGGCATGGAGACTTCCATACTACTTATAAGCCAATGCAAGCTAAATTCCAGACCACAATGCATAGAGTTTGTAATGCAACCAATCAGCGACGAGATCCCCTCCCTACTTCATAATGGGGTTTCCATAATGATGATCAATCAGCTGATTAATAAGTATATAAAGGCCAAGCTTTCAGAGGTCACCACAATTAACAGCACACTGCTGATGTCTCCTTGTATGGTAATGAAATGTTTGCAAGTGAATTGCCGGGATCAGAGAATAACTCAATACAACCAACAACGACCTGAGCCACACTTTTTCCAATTTATTTCCAACAGTCTAAAAACCAATTATTCATTATTCATTCAATATGTGCTGTGTCATATGACGTGGGGAATCACAGTCTTTTGATGACCATGGCTGTTCTTGGCAAATTTTTCGACAGAACTGGTTTGCCAATGCCTTTTTTCTTGGCAGTGTTTTTACAAGACGTGTGACCCCAGCCTTTTCAATACTCTTCAGAGATTGTCTGCCTGCCATCAGTGGTTTCATAACCAGGACTTGTGATGTGCACCAGCTGCTCAAAAGACCATCCACCAACTGCTCCCATGGCTTCACCTGTTCCTGACTGGGGGAGGCGGGGCTAAGCAGGTGCCACACCCTGCCCAAGCATGACCTGCAGGTTAGCGGAGGGAAGGAGTGCCTTACACTTCCATTAGTAGAGATCTATTTACTTCAAGTCACTCATTAAATATAAATCATTTTAATTTTTGTCCTTCCTTTGTGTTGAACTAGCAAGGAAGAGAAGATTTCTTTACACAGTGCAGTCTGTGAAAACAACAGTAAGAACAAGGAGGCTTCAGGAGGCTGGGCTGGATGTTAATAACAACCAATAGACCACTTTTGGCTTAATTTGCCATTTTACAATAGTCTGAAATGTATGCTTCCAAGGGAGGAGAAAAATCAATTCTCCTTAGGAAAGAAAGACAAAAGGAAGTGCCATTTTTAGGATTATTCAACAAATTGCACATAAAAAAGACATTAATACATTATCTCCTCTGAATCTTACTTTGTACTCAGCATTGTTAAAACTTTTAAGCACCTTACTTGTGGATGTCAATTTGATACTTGAAAGACATTTTGGTATTTAGTACTTAGAGTGCCAAGAGATAAGTGTACAAAGACTAAGCACTCTGAAAGGTATGCACCCGAGCTATAGATAAGTTCTTTTGCACAGTACTGTATGAGCTGTTTCCATTACCCTCATTCAATAGTAATACTGATCTTATATTGTCACCAGATGTAAAGAATTGGTCTGAACCCACAAATTTTGTGCATGAAATACAGAAGAGATCTGATAATCACCACCATTACTACTGATGTCAAAAGTAAGTAAAGCATTTTAAGACCATAAGCCATAGGAGCAGGATTGGGCCATTCAGTTCACTTTGTAATAAAGCAGAAATTTTCAAGTCCGAGAGGGGAGAGACTATCAGAAGTTCGAGAAGTCAGCGTTCATGTCCTCAGGTTGGAGGCTACCTTGAAATTTTGGTAATTGCCCCCTCTTCACCATTCCCATTCCCGTTTCCCTCTCCACCTTATCTCCCTACCTGCCCATCTTCTCCCTTTTGTGCTCCTCCCCCTTCCCTTTCTTCCATGGTCTTCTGCCCTCTCCTGTCAGATTCACCCTTCACCAGCCCCTTACCTCGTTCACCAAGCAATTTATCTTCTCTTTGTTTCACACCCCTCCTGGTTTCAACCTATCACTTACAACCTTGTACTTCTTCCTCCCCCCTCCACCTCTTATTTTTATCCAGTTCCAATGAAGGGTCTCGGCCCAAAACATTGATTGTTTACTCTTTTCCATAGATGCTGCCTGGCCTGCTGAGTTCCTCCAGCATTCTGTTTATATTTCTTTAAATGTGCAGGGCTTTTTCAATGCAATTGTCTCGAAAATTTATACAGTACTGTGCAAAAATCCGAGCCATTCTCAGCAAATTTATAGAATAGTAACTATGACAGGATCAGTGAAAGAGCAACAAGCGTGTAGAAGACAATAAACTGTGTAATTGCAAATATAACTAAATAACAATAAATAATGAGAACATGAGATAATCAGATAAAGAGTCCTTAAAGTGATATCATTGGTTATGGGAGCATATCAATGACAGGACAAGTGAGTGTCGTTATTCCCTTTTATTCAAGAGCCTAATGGTTGAGAGGTAGCAACTGTTCTTGAACCTGATGGAGTGAGTCCGGAGTCTCTTGTACTTTCTACCTGATGGCAGCAGTGAGAAGAGAGCATGGCCTGGGTGGTGGGGATCTGATGATGGATGCTGCTTTCCTGAGATGGCTTTTCATGTAGATGTGCTCAATGGCTGGAAGGGCTTTAACCATGATGGACTGTCCCAGATCCACTACCTTCTGTCGGATTTTCCATTCAACAGGCATTGGTGTTTCCACACCAGGCCTTGATGCAGCCAGTCAATGCACTCTCCGCTACATATCAAGAGGTGTTTGTCAAAGATAGCTGGAAATTGGAAAAATATGGTATGTTTAGGGAATCCAAGTAGAAATTAGAATTCAAAATGAACTGAAGGTAGAAACAGAAATATTGAGAACACAAATGTGAAACCTCTAAGACAACCACAACCCTGTCTTTGGGTTTGGAGGCTTGCATTCCTCAGTGACCCAGACAGCTCTGTTGGCTGCAGTCAGGGCTTTATGCTTTGGCTCTGGGTAGGGTCACCCATGCTAAACAGGTTAAAGGGTAGAGTAAGAGTGGTCCACTGGTCCTCCAGGTTTGTGGATTCATCTCAGGACTAACAACCCTGACTGGTTATACAAAACTGTTACGGAAACAGTATTGAAGTTTCCTTCTCTGTGACCAAGGACAGACAGAGATGAAGTTCCTGCATTGCTGCCAGTGAAATAATGGCATAGGGTGGCATGGTAGCATAGTGGTTAACATAAAGCTTTACAGTACCAGCAGCCTGGGTTCAATTCCCACCACAGCCTGGAAGGAGTTTGTACATTCTCCCTGTGACTGTGTGGGCTTCCCATGGGTACTCTGGTTCCGGTCCACAGCCCAGTGACCGACTGGTTGGTAGGTTAATAGGTCATTATAAATTGTGCCATGTTTAGGCTATGATTAAATTGGGGGATTGCTGGGCAGCGTGGCTCAAAGGGCTGGAAGGCCTTTTCCTTGCTATATACCTATCAATCAATCAATAAATAAATAAATAATAATTAATTAAAATTGAAGTCATTCTATTCATAGAAACATAGAAAAACCTACTGCACAATACAGACCCTTTGGTCCACAAAGTTGTGCTGAACATGTCCCTACCTTAGAAATTACTAGGCTTTCCCATTGCCCTCTATTTTGCTAAGCTCCATGTACCTATTCAAAAGTCTCTTGAAAGAGCCTATTGTATCCACCTCCACGACCGTTGCCGGCAGCACATTCTAAGCACTCACCACTCTCCTGAGTAAAAAACTTACCCTTGACATCTCCTCTGTACCTGCTCCCCAGTATCTTAAACCTGTGTCCTCTTGTGGCAAACATTTCAGCCTTGGGAAAAAGCCTCTGACTAGCCACGCAATCATTGCCTCTCATCATCTTATACACCTCTATCAGGTCACCTCTCATCCTCCGTTACTCCAAGGAGAAAAGGCCGAGTTCACTCAGCCTATTTTCATAAGGCATGTTCCCTAATCCAGGCAACATCTTTGTAAGTCTCCTCTGCACCCTTTCTATGGTTTCCACATTCTTCCTGTAGTGAGGCAACCAGAACTGAGCACAGTACTCCAAGTGGGGTCTGACCAGGGTCCTCTACAGCTGAAACATTACCTCTTGGTTCCTAAACTCAATCCCATGATTGATGAAGGCCAATGCACCATATGCCATCTTAACCACAGAGTCAACCTGTGTAGCAGCTTTGAGCGTCCTATGGACTCGGACCCCAAGATCCCTCTGATCCTCCACACTGCCGAGAGTCTTACCATTAATACTATATTGTGCCATCATATTTGACCTACCAAAATTAACCACTTCACAGTTATCTGGGTTGAATTCCATCTGCCACTTCTCGGCCCAGTTTTGCATCCTATCAATTTTCCCCTGTAACCTCTGGCAGCCCTCCACACTATCCACAAAACCTCCAACCTTTATGTCATCAGCAAACTTATTAACACATCCCTCCACTTCCTCCTCCAGGTCATTTATAAAAATCACAAAGAGTAAGGGTCCCAGAACAGATCCCTGAGGCACACCACTGGTCACCGACTTCCATGCAGATTATAACCCATCTACAACCACTCTTTGTCTTCTGTGGGCAAGCCAGTTCTGGATACACAAAGCAATATCCCCTTGAATCCCATGCCTCCTTACTTTCTCCATAAGCTTTGCATTGGGTACCTTATCAAATGCCTTGCTGAAATCCATATTCACTACATCTACTGCTCTTCCTTCATCAATGTGTTTAGTCACATCTTCAAAACATTCTATCAGGCTCGTAAGGCATGTCCTGCCCTTGACAAAGTCATGCTGACTATTGCTAATCACATTATACCTCTCCAAATGTTCATAAATCCTGCCTCTCAGGATCTTCTCTATCAACTTACCAACCACTGAAGTAAGACTCACTGGTCTATAATTTCCTGGGCGATCTCTACTCCCTTCCTTGAATAAAGGAACAACATTCACAACCCTCCAATCCTCCAGAACCTCTCCCACCCCTATTGATGATTCAAAGATCATCACCAGAGGCTCAGCAATCTCCTCCCTCGCCTCCCACAGTAGCCTGGGGTACATCTCATCCAGTCCCGGTGACTTATCCAACTTGATGCATTTCTAAAGCTCCAGCACATCCTCTTTCTTAACATCTACATGCTCAAGCTTTTCAGTCTGCTGCAAGTCAGCACTACAATCACTAAGATCCTTCTCCATAGTGAATACTGAAGTAAAATATTAATTAAGTACCTCTGCTATTTCCTCCAGTTCCATACACACGTTCCCACTGTCACACTTGATAGGTCCTATTCTTTCACGTCTTATCCTCTTGCTCTTCAGATATTTGTAGAATGTCTTGGGGTTTTCGTTAATCCTGCCGGCCAAGGCCTTCTCATGGCCCCTTCTGGCTCTCCTAATTTCCTTTTTAAGCTCCTTCCTGTTAGCCTTATAATCTTCTAGATCTCTAACATTACCTAGTTCTCCGAACCTTTTGTAAGTTTTTCTTTTCTTCTTGACTAGATTTATTACAGCCTTTGTACACCACGGTCCCTGTACCCGACCATAACTTCCCTGTCTCGCTAGAACGTACCTGTGTAGATCTCCACACAAATATCCCTTGAACAAATATCCCATGTTTCTTCCATACTTTTCCCTGAGAACATCTGTTCCCAATTTAAGCTTCCAATTTCCTGTCTGATAGCTTCATAATTCCCCTTACTCACTCCAATTAAATGCTTTTCTAACTTGTCTGTTCCTATCTGTCTCCAATGCTATTGTAAAGGAGATAGATTTATGATCACTATCTCCAAAAATGCTCTCCCACTGAGAGATCTGACACCTGACCAGGTTCATTTCCTAATACCAAATCAAGTACAGCCTCTCCTCTTGTAGGTTTATATTGAGTCAAGAAACCTTCCTGAACACACCAAACAAACTCCACCCCATCTAAACTCCTTGCTCTCGGGAGATGGCAATCAATATTTGGGAAATTAAAATCTCCCATCATGACAACTCCGTTATTATTACACCTTTCCAGGATCTGTGTCCCTATCTGCTCATGGATATCCCTGTTACTGTTAGGCGGCCTATAAAAAACACCCAGTAAATTTATTGACCCCATCCTGTTCCTAACCTCCACCCACAGAAACTCCGTAGACAATCCCTCCATGACGTCCACCTTTTCTGCAGCTGTGACACTATCTCTGATCAACAGTGCAATGCCCCCACCTCTTTTGCCTCCCTCCCTGTCCTTTCTGAAACATCTAAAACCCAGCACTTGAAGTAACCATTCCTGTCCCTGAGCCAAGTCTCTGTAATGGCCACCACAACATAGCTCCAAGTACTGATCCACACTTTAAGCTCATCCGCTTTGTTCGCAATACTCCTTGCGCTAAAATAGACACATTTCAAATCATCCGTCTGAGCGCATCCCTTCTCTATCATCTGCCTATCCTCCCTCACACACTGTCTCCAAGATTTCTGTATTTATGAGCCAACCACCTCTTTCCCAGTCCCTTCAGTTCGGTTCCCACCCCCCAACAATTCTAGTTTAAACTCTCCCCAGTAGCCTTAGCAAACCTCCCTGCCAGGATATTGGTCCCTCTGGGATTCAAGTGCAACCCCTCCTTTTTGCACAGGTCACACCTGTCCCAAAAGAGGTCCCAATGATCCAGAAGTCTGAACCCCTGCCCCCTCCTCCAATCTCTCAGCCATGCATGTATCCTCCACCTCATTCTATTCCTTTACTCACTGTCGCGTGGCGTAGGCAGTAATTCCGAGATTACTGCCTTTGCGGTCCTGTTTCTCAA
This sequence comes from Mobula hypostoma, assembly GCF_963921235.1. Lineage (NCBI taxonomy): Eukaryota > Metazoa > Chordata > Chondrichthyes > Myliobatiformes > Myliobatidae > Mobula > Mobula hypostoma. The sequence continues at coordinate 29,168,088 of NC_086116.1, forward strand.
CTTCCTTCCTAACTCCCTGTACTCTTTTTTTCAGGGCCTCTTCCAATAAGTACCATGACCTCTGGCTGTTCTCCCCCCGACTTCAGGATATCTTGGACGCGATCTGAAACTTCCCGGACCCTGGCACCTGGGAGGCAAACTACCATCCGAGTTTCTTTCCTGCATCTATAGAATCGCCTGTCTGACCCCCTAACTATAGAGTCCCCTATCATTACTGCCTCCCTCTTCCTTTCCCTACCCTTCTGAGCACAGGGCCAGAGGCAGGGCCACTGTTGCTTCCCCTAGGTAGGCTGTTCCCCCCAACAGTACTCAAACAGGGGTACTTATTGTCAAGGGCTACAGCCACAGGGGTACTCTCTAGTACCTGCCTTTTCCACTTCCCTCTCCTGACTGTTACCCACTTGTCTGTCTCCCGGCATTCAGTACCACATAAAACAAATAATTTTTAATGAGATGGTAGATTTCTTGGTTAATATATAGACAAGTTAATGACTTATGCCTTAACCACTGTCTTAATCTTATTCCAATTGCCCAAATACCTTGCTAGCATCATTTTAAAACTTAAAGTCCACTAGATCACTAAAAAGCCAACTCCAGTTGCTAGGAATCTGAAATATAAACAGAAAATGCTAGAAATACTCAAGCAATCAGACAGTGGAGAGAGATGTGCTGGAGATACTTCAGTTCAAGTCTCTTTTTCTTTTGGTGTTTCACCTGCTGAATGTTTGCAGATATCTTGTCTCTCTTTTCATTATGAGGAATAGGTGGTGGTGAAGCAAGAATTTTATGATCTCAGAGATTTAAGAGTGATTTTTAACCTCCAAAAGTGTCATCATGATCAGGTCCGTTGTCCAGCTTTACAATCAAGCCACATATTTCTAGGTTTAATGGAAGCAGTTTGTAGGGCTGAGATACCAGTTCAGTATTTGAATGAATCATGTGATCCCTCATTTACCAAGCCTTGCAGTTTAAGCCTGGTTCCTTATGTTTGTTATAGCCAGGGATGGTAGTGAGGATAAGCTCCCACTACCTATTAAATTCTCCCAACGACATGCATCACAAATAGCCTCAGACAGTGAAGTCCAGTTCTTGGCCTTCATGTGTAGCTTAGTGACTAAGACTGGCGGAGCCATTTCTACTGGCAGGAGAAGGGGCAAAGGTAGGTTAATGGTGCCTTAAAACCAATCGCTTCATACAGGGAGAGGGGGAAAAGGAGGGATTGTATCACAGCTGCAGAAAAGGAGGACAGCATGGAGGGATTGTCCACTGAGTCGGTGTGGATGGAAGTCAGGAGCAGGAAAGGAACAATCACTCTATTGGGAGTATTCAATAGACTCCCAATAGTAACAGAGAGATGGAGGTGCACATAGGGATGCAGATTTTGGAAAGGTGAAAAATTAACAGGGTTGTTGTCATGGGAGACTTCTAATTCCCTAATATTGACTGGCACCTCCTTAGTACAGGAGGTTTAAAAGGGGCAGAATTTCTTAAGTGTGTCTAGGAAGGATTCCTGCCACAATATGCAGACAGACAGGTCAGATGAGAGGCCATAGTGGATCTAATGCTGGGCAATGAACCTGATGAGATGACAGATTTCTCAGTGGTTAAGCATTTTGGAGACAATGTCCACAATTTCCTGACATTTAGCATAGTGTGCACAGGGATAGAAGCAGACAGTATGGGAAAGTATTTAACTAGGGGAGGGCTAATCATGATGCCATTAGGCAAAAATTTGTGAGCATAAATTGGGAACAAATGTTCTCAGGGAAATGTGGAGGTAGTTTAGGGAGCACTTGCACGGGGTTATGGATTGGTTTGTCTCATTAAGGTAGGGTGAAGAAACCATGGTTGAGGAGTGGTGAAATATTTCATGAAGGGGAAGATGGAAACATACTTAAGGCGTAGGAAGCAAAGATCAGACAGAACTATCAAGAGTTATAAGGTAGCCAAGATGGAGCTTAAGAAGGGACTAAGGAGAGCGAGACATGAGAAGGCCTTAGTGAGTATGGTTAAAGAGAACCCCAAAGTGTTCTATACGTATTTGAAGAAGAGAGAGATGACAAGACTAAGGGTAGGAACAATCAGGAATAAAAGAGGAAATATCTCCCTGAAGTCAGCGGAGGTAGGAGATTGCTTCAGTATTCACCAATGAGACGGGACATTGACATTGTGAGATCAGCATTGAACAGTTTAAAATCTGAAAACTGTTAAGGTTAAAGAAAACAATGTGCTAGAAAATTTGAAAAGCATTAGGATAGATAAATCCCTAGGGCAAGATGAGATATATCCCAGGTTATTACGGGAATCGGGGGAAGAGATTACTGAACTTGGCAATGATCTTTGCATACTCATTAGCCACAAGAGTAGTACCAGAAGATTGGAGAGAGGCAAAGGTTTTTGCTTTGTTCAAGAAAGGTAATGGGGATAAGCCTGGGAATTATTGACCAGTGGGCCCTACGTCAGTGATTACAAAATTGTTGGAAAGGATTCTTAGGGATCAGATTTTCAAGACATTTGGAAAAGTATAGTCTGATTAAGAATAGTCAGCATTGTTTTGTGAGGGGCAGGTTGTGCCTCATGATCCTGATTGTGCTTTATGAGGAAGCACCGAAATCGATTGTGAAGGCAGAGCAGTGGCTGTGGTGATACGGATTTTTGATAAGGCGTTCGACAAGCATTTCCCTTGGTAGGGTCATTCAGAAAGTCAGGAGGCATGGGATTCATGGACACTTGGTTGCATGGTTTCAGAATTGACTTGCTCACAGTAGGCAGAGCGAGGTGGTAGATGGAGTGTATTCTGCCTGGAGGTTGATTATCAGTAGTAATCCACAAGGTTCTGTTCTGGGACCCCTGCTCTTTGTGACTTTATAAATAACTTAGATGAGGAGGTGCAAGGGTGGGTTAGTATATTTGCAGATGACATGAATGTTGGTGGCATTGTTGGTCATGTAAAAGGTTGTCCTAGGTTACAACAGGACATTGACAAGATGCAGAGGTGGGTTGCGAAGTGGCAAATGGAGTTCAATCTGCACCCATTCCCATTCTGACATGTCTATCCACGGCCTCCTCTACTGTAAAGATGAAGCCACACTCAGGTTGGAGGAACAGCACCTTATATTCCGTCTGGGTAGCCTCCAACCTGATGGCATGAACATTAATTTCTCAAACTTCTGCTAATGCCCCACTCCCCCTCGTACCCCAACCGTTATTTATTTATATACACACAGTCTTTCTCTCTCTCTCTGTCCTTTTTCTCCCTCTGTCCTTCTCACTTAACCCCTTGCCCATCCTCTGGGTTTTTCTCCCCCTCCCCCTTTTCTTTCTCCCTGGGCCTCTTGTCCCATGATCCTCTCATATCCCTTTTGCCAATCACCTGTCCAGCTGTTGGCTCCATCCCTCCCCCTCCTGTCTTCTCCTATCATTTCAGATCTCCCCCTCCCCCTCCCACTTTCAAATCTCTTACTAGCTCTTCTTTCAGTTAGTCCTGACGAAGGGTCTCAGCCCGAAACGTCGACTTCACCTCTTCCTATAGATGCTGCCTGGCCTGCTGCGTTCACCAGCAACTTTGAAGTGTGAAGTGATACACTTTGGATGGGTGAACTTGAAGGTAGCCTACAAGGTTGGTGGCAGAATTCGTAATGGTGTGGTGGAACAGAAGGATCTTGAAGTCCAAGTCCATAGCTCCCTCAGAGCTGCTTCACAAGTTGATAAGAAGTTCATTGAGGGATTGAGTACAAGAGTCGTGATTAATGTTGCAGCTCTATAAAATTGTGGACAGATCACACTTGGAATATTGTGTTCAGCTCTCGTTACCTCATTGTAGGGAGGATTTAGAAGCTTTAGAGAGGGTGCAGAGGAGATTAATCAGGGTGATGCTTTTCATCATAAAATCATGTCTTATGAGAAAGGTCTGAGCAAGATAGGGCATTTCTCTTTAGAACAAAGGAGGATGAGAGGTGACTTGATAGAAGAGTATAAGATGATAAGGGGCGTAGATAGAGTGGATAGCCATCCCCAGGGTGACAATGGCTAATATCTCCACTGCAGCCTCTTGAAAATTTTCAAATCCTTCCTACAATGAAGCAACCAGAACCGAACACAATATTCCAAGTGTGGTCTATCCAGAGGATGTACTTTTAAGGCGATTGGAGTAAAGTACATGGGGGCTGTTAAAGGAAGGATTTTTACACAATGAGTGCTAAGTGCATAGAACACACTTCCAGGAGTGGTGGTGGAGGAAGAAACATTAGGACCACATAAAAATCTCTTAGATAGGCACATGGATGACAGAAGAATGTAAGGCTATGTGGGAGGGAAGTCTTAGATTGATCTGGGAGTAGATAAAAAGGTCAGCAGAACATTGAAGGTCAAAAAGCCTGTACTGAGCTGTGCTGTTCTATGTTCTGTTCTATAGTCGTTAAATCTGCAGATGTTTTGAAACTGGTTGACTTTAAACCTGAACAGGATTTGAATGTAGCTTGGAAATGAGCAGGCAGGTGGCAGATAAAACTCAATGTGGGCAAATGTTTCACATGGGAATGAGGAATCCAGGAAAGGATTATGACTTAAATGGAAAGGAAAATATATGCAGGGAAAATGAAAGCGATCTGGGCCCTAATTGATAATAAATTGAAATGATCACAGTGCTTAATGGCAGCAAATGATGCAAATCAAACAATGCTGCTCTTAGGATTCTGAAGGGATAGATAGAACAGGATAAGCTATTTCCCCAAGGCCAGAGGACAAAGTCTCAACTTGAAAGGTGGGGACTATAAAATATTCTTACTAATACATTGTACAATAGCTTGGAGGAAGATAGATACAGTGTATGTCTATTTCCATTATTTACAACAGCAAGTTTTGAGCAGTCATGAATCTCTCCTCATACAGTGGTAAGTACAGTGTAATGAAATATTGTTAGGACTGATATAAACTTGAGAAAATCGGTAAATGCTGGAAATCCAAAGCAACACACACACACACACACACACACACACACACAAACCTAGAGGAACTCAGTAGGTCAGGCAACATCTATGGAAAAGAATAAACCGTGGACCCTTGCCTCAACCTGAAACATTGATTGCTTATTCTGTTCCACAGATGCTGCCTGACCTGCTGAGTTCCTCCAGCATTTTCTGTGTGTTGCTAATGTCAACTTGACCGGGTTGCCCATTCATAGGAAACCTAGGGGCATAAAGGTGAAGGAATCACATTGACTGGTAAGGGAAAAGCCTTGTTTGTATTTGTTACAGGTTCAGAAGGCAGAGCCAGGCATAGATTCTCAGCAGAACTAACAACACGCTGGAGGAACTCAGCAGGTCGGGCAGTATCCGTGGAAAAGATCGGTCAACGTTTCGGGCCGGAACCTTTCGTCAGGACTGTAGGGGGAAGGGGCAGAGGCCCTATAAAGAAGGTGGGGGAGGGTGGGAAGGAGAAGGCTGGTAGGTTCCAAGCGAAAAACCAGTAAGGGGAAAGATAAAGAGGTGGGGGAGGGTAGGCAGGGAGATGATAGGCAGGAAAGGTGAAGAAAGAATAGGGGGAAACACAATGGGTAGTAGAAGGAGGCGGAACCATGAGGGAGGTGGTAGGCAGCTGGGGGAGGGGGCAGAGTGACACAGGGATAGGGGAAGGGAGGGGCAGGGAATTACCGGAAATTGGAGAATTCTATGTTCATACCAAGGGGCTGGAGACTACCTAGACGGTACATGAGATGTTGCTCCTCAGCAGAAATTCCCTCCGGTTCTCGGCAGAAGTTCCCTAAGGGTTTTCATTTGCCACTTCCCGAGGGGAAATTTAACACCCTAGAGCTCAACATCCAGCCAATCAATTTCATCAGCATGAGTTAATACAGGGAACGTATAAAAAAATACCGGCTTTAAACTCAACAATTTGTTTTGCTGCATTTCTATCAATACCCCTGTAGCTCGCAGCAATGTGATTCAAGATGTCTCTGACAGCGTTGCCATGTTTCTTTATTTATTGACATACAATACCAAATAGGTCCTTCCAGCCCTTCGAGCCGCACCATTCACCAATTTCTCCCCCCCCTCCAATTTAATCCTAGCCTAATCACGGGACAAATTAACCTACCAACTGCTACATCTTTGGACTGTGGAATGATACAGAGAAATGCATAGAGCTCTAAGCCAAACAGCATAACCTGCACCAATTTCATTTTTGCTGTATGAATGTGCAAGTCTAAAATTTGCCTTGGGTTTTCATGACTGCGCTCAGAGTTTGGGAGGGGACACAGTAGCATAGATGTTAGTGCAATACTTTATAGTACAGTACAGGTACCACTGCTTGTGAGGAGTTTGTACGTTCTCTGCGTGACTGTGTGGGTTTCCTCTGAGTGCTCCGAATTCCTCCCACTGTCCATAGACATACTGGTTCGTAGGTTAATTGGTCTTTGTAAATTATCCTGTGATTAGCCTCGGATTAAGTCAGGGGATTGCTGGGCAGCACAGCTCAAAGGACAGGAAGGGCCTTTCTGCACTGGACTTCAGGAAGGATAAGAGGAGGGAACATGTACCAATCCTCACAGAGGGATCAGGAGTGGAGAGCGTGAGCAATTTCAAGTTCCTGGGTGACTATATCTCTGAGGACCTATCTTGGTTCAAATATATTGATGCAGCTATAAAGAAGGTATAACTGCAGCTATATTTCATTACGAGTTTGGAGATTTGGTTTATCACCTAAAACACTCAAAAACTTCCAAAGATGTACCATGGAGAGCATTTTGACAGGCTGCATCACCGTCTGGTATGGGGGGTGGGGGAAGGAGGCTACTGCACAGGATCAAAAGAAGATCCAGTAAGTTGTAAAATTAATCAGCCCCATCATGGGTACTAGTCTCTGTAGTATCGAAGACATCTTCAATGAGCAGCGTCTCAGAAAGGCAATGTTCATTATTTAGGACCCGCCTTCACCTAGGACATGCTCTCTTCTCATTGTTACTGTCAGGAAGGAGGGACAGAAACCTAAAGGCACACATCAGCAATTCAGGAACAGCTTCTTCCTGTCTGCCATCCAAATTTTTAAATGGACATTGAAACCATAACACTACCTCACTTCTTAAAATATTATTTCTGTTTTTGCACTATTTTAATGTAACTATTTAATATACTTGTATAGTTACTGGAATTAATTAATTTATTTACTTTTCTATATCTCTCATATATTGCATTGCATTGCTGCCACTCAGTTAACACATTTCACAACATATGCCGGTGATATTATACCTGATTCTGATTAAGCCATTTGGCTCATTGAGTCTGCTCCACCGTTTCATCATGGCTGATCCACTTTCCCTCTCAGCCCCAAATGGCTGCCTTCCCCCTGTATCCCTTCATGCCCTGACTAATCAAAAATATATCAAACTCTACCTTAAATATACCCAATGACTTGACCTCCAAAGTTGCCTATGGCAAAGAATTCATGAATTCCACAGATTCACCACCCTCTGGCTAAAGAAAATCCTCCTCACCTCTGTTTTAACAGTACTGTCCTCTATTCTGAGGTTGTGGCCTCTGGTCTTAGATCTCCCCCTGACAGGAATCATCCTCTCCACATCCACTCTATTGAGGCCTTTCAACATTTGACAGGTTTCAATAAGGTTACTCCTCATTCTACTGAATCCAATGAACAGAGGCCCAGTGTCATCATATAACAAAGCTTTCAATCCTGGAACCATTTTTGTGAACCTCCTTTGAACCCTCTCCAATGTCAGCACATCAGTTTCTCAGATAAGAGACCCTACACTGCCCACAATAGTCCAAGTGAGTGGAATACATGAGGGACAATAAACCTGATTCTGATTCATCTAAGTCAGTATTAATAAATTGGATTCTGGTTCCATAAATCAAAATTACACAAATAAACCAGGCACTAGGCAGGTTGGGACAGTGCATTATCTTAATAATTAGTAATTCTTAAAATTTTAACAAATGTTGATTGTTGCAGTTACCTGAAAAACAAACCAAAACCACTGAGAGACTGAGCGAGGGAATCGACTCTCTATGACATGCTTCCAAATAAATGAGTTCCAAATCGAAAAAAGTACGTTCGAGCCTTTATTACAAAACCAGCAAAGATGAACATATATAGGGATTAAAAAAAAACTAGTGTAACAACAGTAAAGTAAGCAAGGCAAGCGAAATTAGTGAAGATAGCACAACCAAATTAGCGGTGAATAAATAATATCCATGTCCCTTACTTGGTAGATCTACAACTAAAGCTAACTAGCACAAAGGGTGAATAAGTGATGCCCCAACCTATGTGACAAATTATCGTAACCCATAATAAAACATGCAACACAAAATACAATACAGACAGACACAAAACAAGTCAGATGTTGATCCTAGTCCATTTATTTTGGGTGTTAAATTCTAGTCTAGATTTTTTTTCGGAAACAGAATCAGGTTTAGTATCACCGGCATACTGTATGTCTTGAAATTTGAAGTTATGCAGCAGCAGTACAATGCAATATGCAATAATAAAAACTGAAAATTACAGTAAGTAAATAAGTAGTGAGGTAATGTTCATGGGTTCAATGTCCATTCCCTTGTGTACGGTCAAACTCCTTTCAGAATGGTTAAAGTTTTGCATTTGATGTAATTTAGGGAGTTGTGCAGAGATGCCGCCATGTTACTGTTAGAAAGGCAAATGAAAATCTCAAAGCTATTTCGAAGCAACAGAGTGCAGGGTAGGAGATTGGTTTCAGAATGAGGAGGTAGCTATTACATACTTCAAGGTCATCTACTGGAGGAAAATTAACAGCATCTGAGGGCAGAGAATTTTAAGTAGCAATTTTGATTTATTTTACAAAATCTTGAAGAGTTATTTCTGAGATGTTTTTTCTGGGGTAAAAATGATTAGGCACTTACTGAACTGTTGCCTGATCATCATTTTTATAGACTGTTTCATTACGCATTTATGCAGTGAAGGATTGCAATGGCTTTTATTTCTCGAGCATTAGCCATTTTCCTCCTGCACATCTGCAAGCTGTAAATGTCATGCAAATTTAGAACAGCCGAGAATCACTTAGGTGTTCATCTGGGTCAGGCCACATGGACTGCAGCTATTTTTTGCACTGGTGTTTAATTCCTTTTTAAAATGATCTACTTTAAACCTAATTGTGAACACCTTGACAACTAATTGAGTAACAGCAATGG